>NW_004443951.1:27880004-27881175 GCF_000243295.1 Trichechus manatus latirostris | reverse complement strand
CTATGAGTTGGAACTGACTTGATGGCACCTAACAACAACAACATTATCTAGTTAGCATTTTTCCCTCCCCATTCTTCCAATAACAAAAGATATTCTTAAACATAATTTTAAATTTACTTCAATCTCTCAAAGAAAACTAAAGAGCATCCAATTTACAATCCCCATAACACTTCTTGAAAGCCCATTCCTAACCACAAAGCCTCTCACAAGCCAAACCTTCAAACTTTCCTCAGAAAGTATGGATTTGTTTCTCTGCCTCCTCTGTTCTTCACCTCCCTTTCTTTCATTACATACATCAACTTATTCTTCTGAATTCTCTATTATTTTTCTCTTCACTACCAGGTCTCTTGATTCAACATTTCCCAAATTTTAGAACCATCTCACAAAGATAGTACTCTCTTTAGAGAGCAGTAGACGGGAAGAATTTGAGTGAGAAGAGATAAGATTCTCTTAGGGGCAGAGTGGAGGGGATGACTGTGACTTCATGTGTGATGACAAAACTTACCCTTGTCATGGCAGGTTTTCAGTCAATGCCAAGACAAAGGCCCCTCCAGCCCCAAGATGCTATGATTCTATGAATTTTGAAATGTAGAAATTGGTACTGGTCAAACCCCAAGGGGTCAGAGACAGGAAGCTGAAAGCCTCTCGTGAACTATCTCCCTGACTAGTGACTTTCCATTCTCTGATACCTCAAGGGACTTCAAACACCTGCACCCCTGTCATGGCAGAGCCCATACTCCAGGAGAAGGGTCACAGCTTCTCCAGTCATCGCTCTTATCAGAGGAGTGATAGAGGCTCTGCTTCACTGTGACTTTCATCTCTGATGGCCTGAACCTGTCCATAACGCCTACAGTGTAGACCCTCCTAGTTCTCTGTTTTTTCCCACAATTTCTGAGGGTTGCAATGCTATTTGTATCTCTTTGCCCCCACCCCCCCATCACTAGGTCTACCCTACACTTCTAGGGGTCAACATGTATATGGCACCGCCACTACATGTTCCAATTCCTTCCACAGCCTCCATGGCCAGCTGTCCCTCAGCCACCCTCATGCCTAGGGAGCTCATCCCAGAGCACAGCCTACTCTTAGGAGGACAGACCCAGGTAAGAGGCCCAGTTGGGCTCAGGGAGTAGACTCCAGGCCATTGGGATGGGGGTTCCTGGGTCTCAGATAC
>NW_004443951.1:27876864-27879320 GCF_000243295.1 Trichechus manatus latirostris | reverse complement strand
CACACACACACACACACACACACACACACAAGCTGAGCCATATTTCATGTTGTATGAGTACATTTTTAAGAGCCACAACTTCCCAGGAAGTCATGAATTTCCTGGAATCATCACCCTTCAGAGATCTTCCATGAGACACAAGAGTGAACAAGAGATACTCTCATTTAAAGAAAACAAAGGGAGTGAAATAAAACAACAGCTCATACAGTGGAAATTCTGCTTTTACTTCATGTGTCTTGAAAGGATTGGCCGCATTTCCTCAAATAGTCGGAGATGAGCCCTTGCTGGCGAGGAGTGAGGAGGGTGTGTGCAGCCTGAATTGTTCATAGAGGCACAAAGGGGGACACTGGCATGTCTGTGTTCTCATCATTAATCGAGTAGAGGAAAATAATGTTCTCACTGGGATTCTCAAGGTAAATGGGAAATTTTCACTTCAACAGAAAATTCATTTCTATAGACTCAGCTCAGGCCAGACCAGCCTTATTAGAGCCAGATGGGGAAGCACTAGGAGGCAGGGGTACAGGAGAGGGACAGCAATGCACTCTCACATGGGATTCTGAAAGAGTCACTCAGGCTGAATAATAATTGTGAGAATAATAATAACCCCTGTGCTCCAGGGGATCTTCGCCATCTACAGGGCTCCTCTGACCCCCAGCTCGTGGTGACTACACTACTTTTGATTGAGTGAGTCTTTTGTGCCAGGCCCTGGGTAGGCACTTTATAAGAATTGTCTTACTGGGTCTTCGCCACGACTCTAAGATGGAGGTGCTATTATTATTCCATTTTGCAGATGAGGAAACTGAGGCTCAGAGGGGGAAGAGGCTCGCCCAGAGTTGCACAGACAGGAAGCAATGGAACAAGACACAGCCCCAGCAGTGAGACTGTAGAGCCCATGCCTCTGATCGATGGGCTATCCTGGCTGGGGGTGGTCGGGGAAGGAGCCCTCATCTATCAGGGACCTGGTCACCGTGCAGATTTCAGCTCGTTATACCCCACTGCAGTGCTGGGAGGTGGAGTTGCTATGCCCATCCCCCATCCTGGAGCAGTGAGGTAAGTGGTCCAGGTCACAGAGCAGTGCACGTGGAGCAGGGGTTCAATTCAGGTCTCCAGGGTGAACCATTCCCCCAGTTACTCTACACTTGTCTATGGCAGACTAGTGGACTCCATGCCCTTTCAGGATCTGCTTCTGTGGTTGAACCCTAATACAAGGTGGGAACTATTAATCTCTACCCTACAAATGATGACATTTAGATGCAGAGAAATAAGAAACTCACCCAATTCATGCAGGTGGTAAAGAGAAGAGAAGGAATTTTCACTTTGTGTTCTAGTTTCAGGTTCCTAGGTGATGCAAATGGTTTGCACTCCACTACCAACCTAAAAATTGGTGGTGTGAACTCACCTAGCAGTGCCAAAGAATAAAGGCCTGGCAACCTGCTTCTGTAAAGATTACAGCCAAGAAATCTTATGGAACAGTTCTACTCTGTAACACATTGTGTCGCCATGAGTCGAAATCAACTTGATGGCAATGGGTTTGGTTTTCTGGTTTTTGTTTAGTTTCACAGGTCCACAGATGGAGAAGAATTTTGCCCCAGGATGAATCATACCCAGAGTTTCATCAGATATCTGATTTAGATTATTTAAATGATGAAATTTGGGACTTTTGAACTAATGAGATTTTGCACTTTGAGTTGCTATAATGACTTGAGATGTTTGGGGATGTTGGGATGGGGTGAATGTATTTTGCGTATGGGATGGATGTGAATCTTTGAGGGTCAGAGTGTGGACTGTAACAGGAGGAATAATGACCCTCCAAATGTGTCTGAGTCCTAATCCTTGGAACTTGTAAATGTTACCTTATACAGTGTGAGGGATTTTGTAGAAGTGATTAAGGATCTTGAGATGGGGAAGTTATCCTGGATTTTCCAGGTTGGCTCTGTATAGCCATGAGAGGTCTTATAAGGGAAAGAGCGAGGCAGGAGAGTCAGAGAAGAAGACGTGATGACAGAATCAGAAATTAGAGTGATGAGGCCCATGAGCCAAGGAATATGGGCAGCTTCTAGAAGACGGCAAAGATAAGGACACAGAGTCTCCCATTATGTGTGCTTTTTGTAATGTTCTCAAATCACATATAATTCTGTAATGCTCTTAAATCATATATGACGTTGTTATGTTGCTTCTAAAATGGTCTTAAGCCACTGATGCATAAGTTACTTATAATGTGACTTATTGTTGTTGTTAGGTGCCTGGAGTTGGTTCCAACTCATAGAGACCCTGTGCCCAATAGAATGAAACATTGGTTTGGTCCTGAGCCATCCTCACAATCATTGCTATGTTTGAGCTCATTGTTGCAGCCACTGTGTCAATCCATCTCATTGAGGGTCTTGCTCTTTTTTGATGACCCTCCACTTTATCAAGTATGATGTGATTTTCCAGGGACTGGTCCCTCCTAATAACAT
>NW_004443951.1:27874341-27876621 GCF_000243295.1 Trichechus manatus latirostris | reverse complement strand
AAGGTGCTTATGACCCAAGCCATGGTGTTTTCAATCTCCTCATATGCTTGTGAAAGCTAGACAATGAATAAAGAAGACGGAAGAAGAGTTGATAATGTGACTTAGAAGTAGAGAATTTCTAAACTTTGACATTGAAACATAGAAGTATGTGAAGAATGTGGTAAACAATCTTCAAATTAAGTTGGCTTTGACCCAGCATGCTGTGATAATGGAAAACAACGTAGTTAATCGTTGTAAACTAGCCTTGAGACATAAATCTAAATATTCCCTAATCTCTACCCTTGAAGAAAAAAATGTGACGGTTGGCTAATCTCTAACCCTGGAGAGGAGACAAGACATACTAGTCCTTGACATCACACTGGCCCTTATTGTGTGAAACCAAGGTGAGAATTTCACATATAAATCCTGAATTATGCTTACTCACCAAGAGAAGGCAGAGGCAAAGGGCTCTTTCTCTAGTCTTTGATTCTCTCTGAACACAGAAAGCCTGCTGAGACTCAGCCTGTGGCCAGCCTTGGATCCTAGCTACGAGAGACCTCCGCTGAGTTCTAGCTATGGTCAAGTCTGCCTCCTGAGACCACTCATTAAAGGTAAATGCTTGAAGTCTAAAGATTTGGACTCTAACCATTGCACTAACATTGTAATTGTAATTGTTAATTCTGATTCTCCGGTTGTAAATGAATGTTGCAAGGTCTTAATTGTGTGCTTTGCCGTTACTACCTTGCAATAAACTAAAGGAGTTTATGCATGTCAAACCTGAGTATCTCTCTATTAATTTCTAAGATTAAATCCCACACAACACACCCCTGGAGTCTCCAGGAGTAACATAGTCTTGCTGACCCATGTTAGATTTCTGATCTCGAGAACAGTAAGATAATATATTTGTGCTGCTTCAAGCTACTAAATTTGTGGTAATTTCTTACAGCAGCAATAGGAGACTAATACAGATTTTGGTACATTTCAGTACTCCTAAACATCTTGTGTATGTTAATGACCCAGCAGGGTTCATGTATACCCGGATGATCATACCCACCGCAGGCACCATGAAAACACCCCTGTGTGCACTGATGGAAGGCCTTCATGGATGGATGTGTATACTGCTGTGTACACCAGTGACACCCTACCCATGCACACAACTGACCCTGGCACTGGGTAGTCTGGTTCCAACCTGACAGTATAGCCTATTGCAGGGCTCAGTGATGAATCCATTTTCAGCACCCCCAGGAACTCCTTTTTAGAGACTCATTCCAAGTCTTAGAGTGTTACTGGTGAAATGCTCACTAATGAGCTGACACTCTTCAAGTCCACCCTCCAGTAATGGAGGTCTGTGGACACAGAGAGATCCATAAGCCTTTTACCTCTTCCTCCCCTTAATGTGTTTTGCCTGTTTACAAAGACCCTCATGCAGTGGTGTGTCAGCTTTCAAACAAATAAACCCAGTTTGCTGACTTCTGGGGTATAAATAGGAGTCCCTGGGTGGTGCAAACAATTAACACACTTGACTACTAACTGAAAGGTTGGAGGCACGAGTCCACCAAAGCCACACTGAAGAAAGGCCTGGTTATCTACTTCTGAAAAATCAGCCATTGAAACCTCTATGGAGCACACATATGAGGTTGCCATGAATCATAATTAACTCAACAGCAACTGCTTTATTGTAAATATTCCTACCACGGCCAATATCAAGCTACCAATGGCTTAACAACTGACTTACAACATTCCTGAATATTTAACATTCAGCTTGCAATCAGCTCTCATGAACTGGTACAAGCCAGCTCCAATGCATGTCCACTGCCCAGCCGGGGAATCTAGCCTTTCTCTAGCAACAGGGAAAGATAATAAACTGTGACTGTCTGGGCTTAATCAGTTCTAAACACAGGATGGCATTCATGATGGAAGGAAGCCCAGGTTTCAGAGAATGTGAATTATATGCTCCTGGAACATCATTACCTTCAGTTACTGTCTTATTTATCTTAGCTTTATTCATTCTGGCAAATTAAATCAGCCCTGTCTTTCCAGTCTTGTTTTCCTGGCAGAATTGAGCAACAGTGGCAAAGAGAGAAGTGGCCATATGGGGGAATTTAACACACTCTTGACCTCTGGTCCCTGTGTCTTAAAGTTCCATGACCCTGAAAATCATGAGGCAAGCAGACTTCCTGGGGATGTGGTTTGAGGCATTGAGGAAGGACATTTGGCTCTTCCTCATCCCAGAAGAGGAGGGAAGTCAGCAGTGCCAGCTGTACTCTCCTAGCTATAGGAGCATTCTATGCTTTAGTTGTC
>NW_004443951.1:27871720-27873293 GCF_000243295.1 Trichechus manatus latirostris | reverse complement strand
AATGAATAGATGGAGACTCTGGGGCTGCCGCAGCCTGACCACAGGTCCACATGTGGACACTGGAGGGAGAGTTGTTAGAGATCAAAGAGGGAGATGCGGAGGTTTCCTGGAGGGGTGCAGAGGACAGCCCATGGGGACCATCAGGCAGCGGAGATGGGGCGCAGCGGGAGGTGGAACCAGTCAGTAGGGTGTCCTTCTCCCTCCTCCGCCCAGCTCTAAGCCTCTGTCTCAGATTCTTAGTGCTGCTGTAACAGAGACACCACTAGTGGGTGACTTTAACAAACAAATGTATTTTCTCACAGTTTAGGAGGCTAGAAGTCCAAATTCAGGGTGCCAGCTGTAGAGGAAGGCTCTCTGTCCACTCTGGGGGGAAATCCGTGTCTCAGCTTCTCTAACGTTCTTCTCGATGTTCTTGGTGATCTCCATGTGGCATGTATTGTCTGCTCCGTTTATGTTTGCTCCTCTGTGCCTAATCTGCTCTTTTTATATCTCAAAAGTGAGTAGGTTTAAGATTGATGTGGCCTCATTAGCATAACGAAGTAAGCGCTATTCCCAAATGGGATTACACCCACAGTTACAGGGGTTAGGATTCCAACACATATTTTTGGGGTACACAGTTAAATTCATAATACCCAGTCCCCATCTCAGGTATTTCCAGTCCCCTTCTCAGTCTCAGGGAAGGACCATCCACAGGGGGCTCCACAGAGGTAGAGAAACCATGGGTCATTGATCCCTCATAACCACTTCATGATGGGGTTACTGTTATCACCCCATTTTACAGATGAGAAAACTGAGGCTCAAGAAGGTAATGGCACTGCACTTCTCCACTTCCAGGCTCTTGGCCCCTTCTTCTGGAGTATCTCTGCTATGGCTGGTCTCTTGTCTCTCTCCTTTTTTCTCTGTGTTTTCATTTCTTCTCTCTACCCTCCCTCTGTGACTCTCCCTCTCTTACTTTTCCACTCTTGGCCATTCTAAGGGCCTAACTTCGTGTCACTGTTTCTCTGTCCACAACTCTAATCTCTCTGTTTTCCTCTCTGTCTCTCTTACACTGTGTGTATGTAGATGTGTGTTTCTGTCTCTCTTTCTGGGCATCTCTCTGTATGTACCTCTGTCTCTGTCTCTCACACTCACACAGATTCACAACGCACATGCATACACATGCTTGCACACATACACATACAGGTGCACACGCTGACTTCCCTGCTGGCTTCTGGTCTCTCTCCTGGCTCCTTCCTGCTGCCTGAGAGCCTGGTCAGGTTTCTGGACAGCAGCTAGACAGCTGGCCAGACTCAAGGTGTCTGTTTCCTTCAGTCCCAGGCACAGAAGAAAAGTGGGAGCCCCTAAGTGTAGGAGGAGGGAGGCAGAGAGTGGAGCCCCATGGGGTGACCTAAACCTGGGAGACCAGGTTTAGTTTTCCAAACTCAGACATACCAGTCACTTTACTTTCATTTACTCTGGTTCCTTCTGCTGGCTGGGCCCTCCCTCCCTCCTGGATGTATTCCTATCATCACTCCAGAGAGCATCTGGGCTGGACCTGTGGGAGTCTGTGGGGCAGAGATGGGCTGGGGTCCAG
>NW_004443951.1:27861631-27862816 GCF_000243295.1 Trichechus manatus latirostris | reverse complement strand
GACCAGACTTAATGGTCTGACTGAGATTGGAGGGACCCCGGAAGACATGGCCCAGAACTCCCTTGGCCCCAAATTGAAACCCTTCTAGAAGTCAACTCTTCAGACAAAGATTAGACTGGACTATGGGACATAAAATGATACTCGTGAAGAGAGTGCTTCTTAGCTCAAGTAGATACATGAGACTAAATGGATAACTACTGTCTGGGTGCGAGATGAGACGGCAAAAAGGTCAGGAGCTGGTTGAAAGGACACAGGAAATCCTGGGTGGAAAGGAAGAGTCTGCTGTCACATTGTAGGGAAAGCAGCTAGGGTCACATAGCAATGTGTGCATAAATGTTTGTATGAGAAACTGACTTGAACTGTAAACTTGCACTTAAAACACAATTAAAAAAAAAAAAGGAGGGGCGGGAGGGGAGAAAAGAACCTGAAGCAAGAGGCCCTCTGCTTGGTCACTCTGTACATATCCAGCCTTTCCTGGCCACTCTGAGGCACCTTCTTCACAAAGACAACCACAGAGAGGAAGGAGGCCCAGGCCCAAGGCCTCCTGGGTACCATGGACTCTCCAGCACCTGGATTTGTTATTTCACCGCGACTTACTGACCCAGGAAGGTGACACAAGCAGGCATCATATCTTCCTGTATTTTGTAGATAGAGAAACTGAGGTCCAAAAGGAGAAGCACTTTGTCCAAAGTCACTCATTTGGTGAAATAGGCAGAGCCTGAACTTAGAACCAATGGCCTGATCCCCTTCCTGAACTTTCCCCATTTCCCTGGGTCTTAGGTCCCACTCAGCCCCCGGCCCCCCAGATCTGCATATGTGGCTTTTCTTACATACTCTGTCTCAACTCAAATGCCCCCTCCTCTGAGAAGTCCTCCCTGCCCACCTTAACAGCAGTAGCCTCCTCCCTACACCTGTCACTTTATGACAGCTCACCGGTTTTGTTTTTCCCACAGCCCTTATCACATCTGGAATCAGCTTGTGCCTTTGCTTTGGCAACTCACCCATCCCTCTGAGTCTAAAATTCCTCCCAATTAACACAAAGTCAGTGGTAGCTGTCACCTCACAGGGTTGGGGAGAGTGAAGGAGATGGCACCACAACACCAAGTGCTGGTTGGGAGCTTGGTGAGCCTCAATAGCTTGTGGCTATCGCAGAGGAAGGAGTGCTGGGCCTGGGGACATGGCAGT
>NW_004443951.1:27859135-27860446 GCF_000243295.1 Trichechus manatus latirostris | reverse complement strand
GTTTTCCCAAGCGGACAACAGGAGCATCAGACAAGATGACCACCAGGGCCCTTCCACTCTGGCATGCAGCATTTCACTAGTTGAGCTCTACAAGGAACTCAAAAGAAGACCATGTGGACAATGGCCAGACCCACGGCCTGAGAGCAAGAACGTCCTGGGTGTAAATCCTGACTGTTCAGCTTTCCCACTCTGTGGCCTTGCACAAGTGCCCTCATTTCTCTGAGCCTCGGTTTTCTCATCTGTAAAATAGAGATAATAAGAGTGTTCCCAACAGTGTTATTTGAGGATCAAAGGAGATGGCCCCTAGAAAGAGCCCAGCATGGCACTCAGTGGGGGTGAGATCAAGGCACCTCCACACCTGTCACCTTCCCTGTCCTCACCAGGACCCAAGAGTGGGCAGGGGGTCGGGCAGGTGTGATCCCCCTGACTGATGAAAGAAGTTGAGGCCCAGGTGGCATAGCATGTAAAGCAGAGGCTGGGCTCGAGGCAAGCAAGCTCTTTGTCCTCAGTGGATCAGGGCTGGGCTATCAGTGTTGCTGTGTCTTGGGGAATGGCCTCAGGCAGTCATTTCTCCAGGTCTCTGTCGATGCTCTCAGCACTAGGAAGTACAATGTTATTGTTGTGTGCCCTCATGTTGTATATCTTTACTGGAACAGACTGCCATATCTTTCTCTCAGAGCAGCTAGAGGGTTCGAACCACCAACATTTTGGTTAGCAGGCAAGCGCTTAACCACTGCACCACAGGGGCTCCTTCAGAGGAAGAATAATAGTGACAGCTAATATTTATTGAGACAATGATAATTTACCATGTGCTGGCCACCATTTGTTCTAAGCCCTTTATGCATATTGCCTTATTTAATCCTACAACAACCGTATGAGGTGGATCCTACTATTATTATCTTCATTTTCCAGATGGGAAAATTGAAGCCCATAGAGGTTTAGTAACTCAGCCAAGTTATACATCGACTAAGGATTTTGCTCAGGGGGCTACAGGAAGGCTTTCTGGGAGGAGACTTTGACCAGCCCCTCAGAAGGTCGGTGGCTTTTGCAGGTGACTGGGGTGTGGGATGGGGAAGAGTGAGGGAAGAGGGTGTCAGGGGCTGGGTTGCGCAGGTTTTGCTAAGGGAGGGCGGACTCTGCACTCCCTGACAGGCTCTGCTGTGGGGGTCAGAGCTCAGGGAGTAGGGTCCTGGATAGGGTTCCACCCCAGGTTCAAGGCCAGCTCTTCCCCTCAACAGTTGTGTGACCATGGCTAAGACACACAACCTCTCTCAACCCATCACCTCTTCTGTCACTGGGGGTCATGTGAGT
>NW_004443951.1:27856276-27857324 GCF_000243295.1 Trichechus manatus latirostris | reverse complement strand
AAGAAAGATCTCAAATTAATAACCTAAATTTATACCTTGAGAACTAAGATGACCAAATTAATCTCAAAATAACAATAGATAGAATAATAATAAAACCAAAAAACCAAACTCATTGCTGTCGAATCAATTCTGACTCATAGTGACCCTATAGGACAGAGTAGAGCTGCCTCATAGAGTTTCCAAGGAGCACCTGGTGGATTTGAACCACTGACCTTTTGGTTAACAGCCATAGCACTTAACCACTACGCCATCAGGGTTTCCAGAGTAATAATAAATAGAATTAATGAGACCAGAAGTTTTTTTTTTTTTTTAATATCAGGAAAATTGGCAAAACTTTAGCTAGACTGACAAGGAAAAAAAAAGATAAGATGTAAATAACTAAAATTGAATGAAAATGGAGACATTACTACTGATCTTATAGAAACAGAAATGATTATAAGAGAATGCTATGAACAATTGTACACCAACGATTAGATAATCTGGACGAAATGGACAAAGTTCTAGAAACACAAAAATTATCTAAAATAACACAAGAAAAAATAGAAATATCTCAGCAGAACTGCAATAAGTAAAAAGATTGAATAAGTAATCAAAAAGCTCCCAACAAAGAAAAGTCCATAACAGATAACTTCACTGGTAAATTCAAGTAAATGTTTAAAGAGTAACACCAATCCTTCTCAAACTTTTCCAAAAGATAAAAGAGGAAGGACTACTTCCTAACTCATTCTATGAGGCCAGCATTACCCTGACACCAAAGCCAGATAAAAATAACATAAGAAAATTACAGAGCAATATCTCTTATGAGGTATTGTTTATGCAAAAATTCTCAACAAAATACTAGCAAAATGAATTCAACGGCATTTTGAAAGTGATATACATGATGACCAAGTGGGATTTATCCTAGGAATGCAAGGATGGACATGCAGCCTGATTGAGAAATAAATCCTTGTTGTTTTAAGTCACTGATATATGGGGGTTGTTTGTTACTGCAACAGAGCCTACACTATCTAGACTGATACAGCTAGGGAGTCTCTAAAGTTATTCATTC
>NW_004443951.1:27853215-27854459 GCF_000243295.1 Trichechus manatus latirostris | reverse complement strand
TATACCTGTGTGAGCCACAAGAAATGGTGAGAAGTGCATGATGGAGCAGGGCCTGGATCTCCCAACCTCTGTTTCACTCCCCAGCTTGTACATGGCAGCACACATCACCACTTTCCTTCACATGCCCATGGCAGACATCACTAATGGATTACAGCATCTGCACCACTAAGTCTGTACCTGACTTCACAATCCTACTCAATACTGGAGTTAACACATGGGATAAAACTTTCCCTGGTCTTTATAAGTTGCATCCATCACCCAGGAGAATAAGGAGGAAGAATGAAACTTCTCATCTCCTTCTAAAACTACTATCAAACATTGGTTATATGGCACGTGGTAAGTTAGGAAATTACCTCATGTAATCCCCTCAACCAAGCTATGTAATCTACATTTTACACTTGGAAAGCCGAGGCTTGTAGTGGCAAATATACTTGCCCAAAACCAGTCTTCTAGTAATTCCAATAAGTGGAATTAACACCCAGGTCTTTCTGACTCCTCCACCAATGTTTGGTATAGCTGGAGATTCTGCAGTAGGTTTAATTTCACATGCCAGTGTCAGTTAGTTGTATGTTTCTGCCTGATAGATACACCACCTTGAGAAGTGTAGGGCTAGGTTTATGCCCAAGACGAAAGAGTGCTGTGATTGATTAGTGATGTCTGCCATGGGAATGCATAAGTAGAACATTACGTCATGAGTTTGTCATTCATGCTGAGGTCTCGCATATGCCCAGACAGTGTATGAATTCTGGGCCACAGTTCAGTATTTGCCCCTGAGGTAGACAGGGTACCTGTGAGCTGTGCCTGCTCTTACTTAAGATGGCCGTGCAGTCTGATTCTACTCTCAGGCTCTGAGTCCTCCAGTTCTATGCTCTGCTCCAGGGGGATGCCACTTTGTCCACTTCTCTGAATTAAAAGACATAATGGATGAGAAAGCACTTGGTGTCCAAGTGAAAATGTTAGAGTAGACACGTTCATATTTTACTCCCCCAAAACCAACCTAAGAAAACAACACAAATGAAAAAACAGAGGGGGTGTATTTTATTAATTATACCAGAAATTGGCTATGACTCCATCTGCAAAATCTAAAACATATCTGCCAAGTATTATAAAGCCTACACCAGAACAAAGGAAGAAACTGAGAACTCACACAAATATCCTCAGGACTTTAGCAGCAGCCAGTTTCATTAACATGAAGAATCCAAAACTTAAACTGTTCATCAAAAAATCCTTGGGGTAAAGGGCTG
>NW_004443951.1:27844000-27846184 GCF_000243295.1 Trichechus manatus latirostris | reverse complement strand
AGGGGAAAGATAGGTGCACAAAGATGTATACCATTTGCTCCTGTACCGTTGCTAGAGGTCAGCCAAAGACTTGGCCTTGGGCTTCCAAGTTGCCAAAGCAAGGAAAGAAAAATGATCATTACACAATTGAATGTCCGGTGTCCAGATGGGTTGTCTTCACAGCTCCTCACTGGCCTGGGTCAACGTTGTGGTTTCTCATCACAAATCCTTGAGGCCAGGTCTCAGGTCCCTAGGGAGCCCCTGCATACCCATCCCTTTTGCCCCATCCCACCTTGTGTGCTCAGCTATCCCCCATACCTCACCCCTGGTTTCTACTGTCAGACTCATTTTGGGGCAGACTGACTGCTTGGCCTTCTGTTCCTATCTCTCCTCAAACTCCTTCTGCTCTATTTCCTGCAGCCTCAGCCTCTGATGTCTACAAGCCACTCTTGGCTCTCTCCTAGAGCCTGAAATAGGGTCTCTGTCTCCTAAGTTTCTGTAGATGTGTTTGGAAGACAAGTATAGATCCAGCTCCTTTAAAAGGACTTGGCCATGTGACCTAGATTAGGCTCCTTTGGAAGGAACCCTGAGATAAGGACTTGGGAAGGGCTCCAAGGAAGCACAAGTGATGAGGGGAGGAGATGAGACAGGGAAGAGTGTGAGTAATTGGGGTTTGGTGTCACTGGGGACTCTCTGAAGGACCCAGGCAAAACACACCTCAGGACATCCCACTGAGGGACAGAAGCTGGAGTGTTTATTCATGGACTCCTAGTTCTCATTGGTTTGTTCTTTGGGGGTATTGAGTGCCCCATAGGGGTTCCCAGAAGCCCTGCAAGAGGGCTGAGCAAGTTCCACAGTGCCGGAGAAAGTCCTCAGAGGGTAGGTACTGGATGTAGCACACTATCAGCATACTTGGGACCTGTCCACCACAGCTGCAGGTGGCCTCAGAGATAGCGAAGAAGGGAACTAGCCCTGGGGACAGATGGTCTCCTTTTTACTCCTAGCATTCTCCCCACACCCCATTTAAGAGACCCATTTAGAAGAGCCCCACCCCCATTTAATATCTCAGTCCTCTAGTGCTTTGCTTAAGAGTTTAACAGTGGAGTCGCTCCTACCCCGTTCCTAGCTGTGTATCCTTAGATAGGTTCCTTAACCTTTCTAGTGTCCATTTGCTCATCTTTAAAGTAGAATAACAAGAAAGGATACCTCACAGGGCTGTTATGAAGATAAAAGAGGAGGTGCATGCAAAGGGCCACAGTAAATGCTCAACAAATGGGCCCTGTTATTAGTGTCCAGGCTGTGACAGACTTTGGGGGCCATGGGTGCCACCAGACTCTGTGAGGTCATCTGAGCACACAGTCACATTATCCACTCCACTAGGGCTTGCCCCTCTGTGCACCCTCTCGATGGAGGGTCTGGGAAGACATGGCCCTGCCAAGCATCTCCTCCCCCTTGTTCCTGGGCCCGCATCTGCTCCTGTTTCTCCAACAACCTCATATCCTTGCCCCCACCTACAGCGCATCCTGACAGCATTTGGTGGCTGTCAGTCATCCCCCAGACTGTGTCATGCTTGACAGCAACCAAAGCTGGGGTTTGACAGGAGGTGGAAGAGGCTGGGGAGATCTCTGCAGAAAGCCCAGGAGGTCATCAGGAGATATGCTGAGAGGGGCTGAGTGAGGCCTCCTGGGTGAGCAGCAAGAACACAGGGGTGTCTGGCCTGGGAGAGGCAGTGGGGGCAGGAAGGGATGGCACTGTCTGGACATTGTGACCCATGGGGTGCTCACCTGTAATGAGTCAGGCCAGACTGCAAAGGCAGAGAGATTAATCCCCATAAGACTGTCCACACTTCAGACACCAGCTGAAAGATCAGGGTCCTCAGGCCACCCTCACTTCTGACCAGCTGGCTACAATTCAGGGTCCCTAGGACCACCCTCAGGTTTGATCATTCACAAGAATGACTCATAGAACTCAGGAAAGCACTACATTTACAATTACAGTTTCATTAAAGCGAGTGGAAACAAGTTAGAACCAGCCAAAGGAAGAGGTACATAGGGCAGACTGCAGGAGAAGTCTCAAGCCTTCAGCGTCCTTTCCCTGTGAAGTCCTGGGCAGTATTCCCTCCAAGATACAATGTGTGCTAATACTTGAAGAGTACTGCTAACCAGAAGAGCTCATTGAGCCTTCGGTGAAGAGTTTTAATGCGGC
>NW_004443951.1:27824968-27843612 GCF_000243295.1 Trichechus manatus latirostris | reverse complement strand
AGCCACTGTGCCACCAGGGTTTCCAGGACACCTTTAGTCACTGGTTATTGCAGAGGTCAGAACTGCTATGGTGTGGCCCAAAGCCCCCATCATAAATCACACTGCTAGACTGTCCAGTGGGCAAAGCCTCCAGGCAAACAAAGATACTCCTATCAGGTAGGACATCGAAGGGACCTAGAGATCGCCGCCCAGTAGCTGACAGCAAAGACCAGGTGTCTCTTTACAACAACAGCCAGTTACCACAGAGTCAACTCTGACTTATGGTGGTCCCATGTGTCAGAGTACAACTGCACTCCATAGGGTTTTCAGTGGCTGATTTTTTAGAAGTAGATCACCAGGCCTTTCTTCCAAGGGCCTCCCCGGTGAACTCCAACCTCCAACCTTTCAGTTAGCAGCTGAGCTCATAAACCATTTGCACCACCCAGGGACTCTGGCCTCTCATCAGGTAAGGTAAATTCTTCCTTGCACACCATACCACCTCCATCTCTGTCAATTCTGGGGCTGGATGAGGGTCACTGGGCTCACAGAATTGGACTCTAATGCCCCCCTGCCCACCCCTTGCACGTGTTTTACCTATTTCTTCCTATTTAGCTCCTCCTGCACCACCTCTGAGAGGGGGTAACACCACTCTGTCCATTGTACAGATGAGGACTCAACCAAGGTCTCACAGCTCGGTAAGTGCCAGAGCTAGGACTCACACCCAGACCTGCCTGAGACTCATGCAGCCTTAACTGAGTCTGCCCCCAGGACCTGGCAGCCAGACCCTTAACCATAGCAGAGCTTACGGCAGCCACAGTCCTCACAGTGTGAGCAGGCTCCCACCTTACTACTCATTCGTTTGCTCTTCACTGGAGCTCTATGAGATACATCATGCAGAGGTCATCATGCCCTCTTGTCAAATGAAGAAACTGAGGCCCTGGGGGGGAAGCAAGTTGTTGGGAGTCTCATGGGGGTCAGTGGTGGAGGCAGGACTAGAGACCCAGCCACAGGGTTCATGAGCACTGCAGAGAAGCTGAGCTGTGACTCTAGAATAGGGGATGCAGGCTCAGGGGTGAATCGAGAAGGGCTTCCTGAAAGAGGCGGAAAGGATGAAGGTTGATGAGAAAGGAGCTCAGGACTGAGGGATGAGGTGAACTCAGGTACAAAGGCCAAGAGAAAAGAAGGCTGCTTTCCAGGTGGGCAATGCAGAAAATCTGAGATTGTGGAAGGGGGCTTCAGAGTCAGGGCCCTGAGTAAGATTTAGGTGAGATCTGAGACCCTCAAGAAACTTTCCTACCCCTGAGCATTTCCTCTCAACAGGGAAATCATGGGATAGCACTTACATAGCACCTACCATGTGCCAGAGAAGGAGCCCCAGTGGAGCAGTGCTTAAGCACTCAGCTGCTAACTGAAAGGTTGGTGGTTCAAACTCACCAACTGCTCTATGGGAGAAAGATGTGGCAGTCTGCTTCCATAAAGATTACGGCCTTGGAAACCCCACGGGGCCATTCTACTCTGTCCTACAGGGTTGCTATGAGTTGGAACTGACTCAACAGCAATGGATTTATGTGTCAGACACCATTTGAATAGCTTTGCACATGTTGACTAATTTAATGCCCAACAACCCTATGAGGTAGAGAGACAGAGATCGGTACGGTGTGGTGTGCAATGAAGAACTGACTTCACCTAAAAAGAGGTCAGAGTCCTTGGGGGTGCAAATTGTTAACATGCTCAGCTGCTAACTGAAAGGTTGGAGGTTTAAGTCCACCCAGAGGCCCTCGGAAGAAAGGCCTGGTGATCTACTTCTAAAAAATCAGCCACTGAAAACCCTGTGGAGCACAGTTGTATTCTGATATACAGGGGGTCGTCATGAGTCTAAGATGACTTGACAGCAACTGGTTGTTGTCATAAGAGGTCTGGTCTTTGCACTCAGCTACTGGGAAGTGATCTTATGGTGAAGAGATTAAGGTACAGAGAGGTTAAGTAACTAGTCCCAGGTGTCTCAACCCTGATGATGGAGCCAAGATCTGGACCCAGACTGTCTGACCTCATGACCTACATCTTAGCCACAATGCTATCCTGCTGCTGAACCCAATGGCCACTCCCCTCACCTCCACCCACCGTCCACTACCATCTTCTTCCCACCTCCCAAGCCCCTGAGAGCTCATATAGTGACAGCAGGAAAGTTCCACTCAAGCAGGTATGTGTGGTCACCAGAGGTGTCTACCATCAGCTCAGCCACGTTTGGCCACCCAAGTCAGGAGGGACAGATCTGTCCAGAGAGGTTGGAGATTGGAGAGATTAGAGGTCTGGGTTCAAGACCAGGTTTGCCCCGTAATGGTTGTGCGACCTTGGGCAAGCCACTTAACCATTCTGAGCTGCCCTTTCCTCACAGGGTATATAAAGAGGCTGCTCCCTACCCTGCCTTCTGCCTGGTGCAATGGGAGGTTCAAGCAAATGAGAACACATTTTACAAAACCGAAAGGCCAAAACCAAACCTACTGCTGTCGTGTTGATTCCAATTCATAGAGACCCTACAGGACGAAGTAGAACTGCCCTATAGGGTTTCCAAGGCTGTAAATCTTTACGGAGGCAGACTGTTAAACATCTTTCTTCCGTGGAGTGGCTGGTGATTTCAAACAGATGATCTTTTGGTTAGCAGCCCAGTACTTAACCACTGTGCCATCAGGGCTGAGAGGCAAGAGAGATTATGGGTATTACTGTCACCACGAGGCCAGCCCAATCTTTAGGCCCCCTCCTGTTCTCGAGCAATCCCAGAGCTCAGCAAGGAGTTCTCCCCTCCCCTGGCACCATTTTTCCTGAACCAAATTCCCCAGCAGGCGAGTAAGTGAAAGCTATGATTGACTTGTCTTTACCAATCTCCCTCCCACTGTTTGCCATCTCCACATCCCTGGGTCTAAGCAAGAAAAATCCGCCTTTGCTTCTGAGAGCTCTGAATCTTATCAGGTCCTCAGGTTCTTAGAATCTGGAATGCCACAGCTGGGTCTACCCTTGCACTCCCTCCAGACCAATTCTAATACCGCACAGAGCGGAAAACTGAGTTCTGAGGTTGGGGCAGCAACAGAGTAATATTAACAGCCACGTCAGTGCTTTCAGTTGTGGATGATGGGAAGAAAATGCAGCAGAACTGATTTCAGCAAAAAGGGGAGGACAGAAGGGTTAACCACTCCTAATGCTCAGATACGGCCCCTGAAGATGCTCCCACCTAACCACCTGGTGACAATAATTCAGTTTGGTAAATAGGTATTTATGCTAGAAATTTAATCGTCATTTCTGATGATAAAGGAATTGAAAAATAAATTGAAAGCGTCAAATACTGCATTAGGAGGGCTGATGAAGTGAGGCTTGGGCTGACCACTTGTCTTCCTCATTGGGTGGTTTTAGAGACCCGAGAAATTAGGCAAGTTTCTCTTTCCATAATTGCAGAATCAGGAACCAGGGGCATGGGGTGGGGGGCCTGGGGGTAGTGGTGTGCTGGAGCCCATTCAAACCAACTCACAAGATCTGGTGGTTAAATTTTCAGGGGTTTTGTGAGCCAGTTGTTAAACACAGCCACTATTTAATTATATAAACTTACAAATAAATAAATAACATTAGAAGCAAAGGTAATAAGCACTCAGAACTCACTAATTCCTAATTACTTTATAACTTTTTACTATTGTGTATGCTTTTGAGATTATTTATGTCTATTGCGTCTGTATGGGGCCCTGGTGGTGCAGTGGTTAAGAGCTCAGGCTGCTAACCGAAAGGTTGGCAGTTCGAATCTACCAGTTGTTCCTTGGAAACCCTATGGGACAGTTCTACTCTGTCCTATAGGGTCGCTTATGAGTTGGAATCTACTCAATGGCAATGGGTTTCGTTTTGGTATTGTGTCTATATGGTGGAGATACTATATAAGGATATAGTCTCTTCTCAATTTCACATTCAGTGACATCACATTGGTAGCTTGAAATTGTTCACAGTGGGAGTATTTACATCACGGAAACTGGCAAAAACCAAAAACCAAGCCATGTGTGTCAGAGCATAACTGTGCTCTGTAGAGTTTTCAATGGCTGATTTTTTGGAAGTAGATCACCAGGCCTTTCTTCTGAGGTGCCTCTTGGTGGACTCGAACCTCCAACCTTTTAGTTAGCAGATGAGCACATTAACCATTGCACCACCCAGGGATTCCACAGAGATTGGCAAACACTGTAAATTAGGGCTTTAACTCCTGGAGAGCCAGTTGCTGAGTATTTACCTGCACAGAAGTGAGTAGGATGAAAAGGTGTAGGCCAAGAATAGGAAGGACTGTATTCCAGTCTGGAGACAGAGGCGGCCCTGAGCCATGAATGAGATGATCTTAGAGAGGGGCAGGGACAACCACTGGACATCCTGTCTTCATTCTTCACAACAGGCTGGGCCTGGGGTGGGTGGAATCTGTGGAAGTTGTATCAGTCAAGCTAGGTCTGCCAGGTGCTGAGCAGGAAGATAAGAAGACCTGGACTGGAAGGGGCAGACCACAAAGCTGACCCTCAAATCCCTTGGGTACAGGAGAAGGTCTATGTCAATATGATCAGAGGCCCAGGGGCCCAAAGGATAGGTTCCCATCATGTCCTCCAGCCTGGAAGGGACAAGGCAGGGCCAGGATGAGCTCCTGACCCTCTTAAAACCCCTTTCTCCCCAATAACCATGCAACAGGGGAAGCCTAGCTCATCCATCCATCCATCCATTCAACAAGTGTCTCTTGGGTACTTACTATGCACCTGGCACCATGCAGGGTGCTGGGATGCAGCAGGGCACAAACTGACAAGGTCTCTGTCTCCATGGAGCTTACACCTCAATAAACACACCCACAAACCAATGAGCAAGGTAATTGCAGAAGCTATTAAAACAAGATGATGTGATAAAGAGTGCTTCTCCCCACGCCAGGCCTCTCTGAAAAAGGGGACTTGAAGTCGAGATCTGGTGGATGAGAAGGAGCTGCCCTGCAGGACTAGTTGGAGGGCTTCCCAGGCATTGGGACAGTGAGCACAAATCACTGGGCACCACCTAGGAGTGACCCAAGAACCAGGGTGGCCGAGTGGTAATGGGGGAGGGGATAAGGGGTAGAATTGGGGGTGAGAGATGAGGTTGTCGATAGACAACCTCATGGACGTGGCGAAGACTCTGTAGTTCATTCTGGGAGCAGTGGAAGCCCCTGGAGGGTTTTAAGCAGGAAAGAGACCCAGGCTGGTGCATTTTTAAAGGTCACACTGGCTGCTGTGGATAATGGAGTATGATGGGCAGGTGGGAGCAGGGGACCTGGCAGAAGCCACTACAAGTGCCAGGTGAGAGCTGGGGGCTGGGACCAGGGAGGAGGCAGTGGAGGTAGAGAGAAGAATGAGATGGAACCCAGATATATGCGGAGGTCAGGTCAACAGAGCTGGTGATGGATTTGATGTTGGTAGTGGGAAAAGAGGAGACTCCAGGATGACCCTCAAGCTCCCAGCTGGACTAGCCAGATGGATGGAGGTGCCATTTGCAGGCACAGGGAAGCCTGAGGTGCTAGGTTTGAGGGGAGAAAGTTTGTTATGGACTTGTTTGGTTTTAGCTATCTCCTGGATGCACAACTGGAGATAACAAGTAGAGAGTTGGCTGTTGTGGTAGGGATTAGTCCTGTGCACCAGATATTTCCCATTCACTCCCCAGACACATGGCACAAGCAGTTTTGATTGAATGCTAACCAAAAGGTTAGCGGTTCAAACTCATCCAGTGGAGTCATGAGAGCTGGCGATACGGTTCCGTAGAGCTTACAGCCAAGAAAACCTTACAGAGCAGTTCTACTTTATTGACTCCATGGCAACAGGTTTGATTTTCCTTATTTTCCCAGGCACATGGTGGGGCTACACTTCTCTTCCCACTTGAACCTGGACAGCATCATGTGACCTGCTTTGACCAATAAAATGGATGTGGATGTGTCATGTGACTTGTGTATTGCTCACCCCCTGCCTCTCTTTTCTCTCTGCCTTGATGATGAGCAACCCTGCATTTGGAGGCTACACCATCAGCCCACGACCTGGAGTGAGGACAATGTGGGTCAGAGCTCCCTGCAAGTACATATAGCACAAATGAGATCACTCCTTTTTTGTTTTAAGCCCCTGAGCTTTGGGGATAGTTGTTACTGAGCATAGTATAGCATGGGCTGACTGATACACAAAGACTAGAACCTGGATCTGAGAGACAAGGTCAGAGGCTAGAGATGTAAATCTGGGAATCATTAGTAATTGATTTAAAGTCTTTTTTTTAAAGATGATCCTGGGAAAAAGAGTAGGGAGAGAAATGCCCTTTGCCTTTTCTTTGCCTCAGATTCTGTCTGTTCTGTGGGTGTGGTCTTTGTCTCAAACAGGACTCCACTCTGACCTTGCTTTATACTCAAATTCCAGGCTGATTTTCTGCATCTCATCCAATTCTACTTCCTTCCTCCCCTGTCAGTTCATCTTCTCAGATCTCTGTGTCAACCCCTCCTTCTCACCCCTCCCATCACAGTCCCAGGCATGTCAGTTCTGTGTGGTGGTTGGGAGCACGGGCTGTGGAGTAGGCCCTAGGTGAGTAACCTAACCTCTCTGAGCCTTGCTTTCCTATAAAATGGGGCTATTCTTAGTGTGTACTTCATACGGAAATTGTGAGGGTTAAATGAGATGATGTATGTAAAGTGCTGAGCATTGAGCTGGGCACACAGTCTGTGCTCAAAATATGCATAGTAGTGTAACATCATTATTTTATGGTCATATCTCATCACTGTGTCCCCAGCCACCTCACCATTCTCCCTGCCTCCAGACTCATCATCTCCAATTCCACCTCCATGGCACTTCCAGAGACAGTTCCCTAAAGCACATTATGATCACAGTATGCTCCTTCTCAAGAACCATCCATGGCTCCTACTGCCTACATAATAAAGACCAAACTCCTCACCCTGGCATTTAGAGCCTCCATGTATCGATGATGACCTCCATTCCCAACCCTCATTCCTGCACAGCAGGAAAACTGATCAGCATGTTTTCCCTTAAACAAGTCTTTTTTTGCTTCTGTCTCAGGATGGTCTAAAGAGCTTGACTTGGGAGACAAGAGACCTGGGTTCTATAGCTAATTTGCCACTAGTTTATACTGTGACCTTGGTGAAGTTCTTTGTCCCTTCTGTGTCTCAATTTCTCCATCTGTAAAATGGAAGTTTGGACTCAATAAACTTTCTTCTGTGATGTAAACACCTGAGTCTCTTGGAACTGAGCTGCTGCCTCATTTCCAGCCCTGCCTGACCTACCCCACCTCCACCTCCTCTTCAGCCTCACCAACTGTCCCACGTGCAACCGAGGTTCTGCAGTGGGAGAGGAGCCAGCTCAGGTCAGGAAGCTGCAGCCATGCAGCTTCTGGGCTACAGACACAGCAGACAGGGGCCCAGCAGCCTCTGAGTAATTAACCTTTGGGGAGGCAGGGTCTGGGATTAGCCCCAGGCTGGATAGGAGATCAGTTTGAAAGTTGCTCTTGTTTCTAGGATCCAGGGTGTGTGCCTGGGGATGTGTGGATAGGGCTATGAGCACTGGGGAGGGGGAGCGTGGAGGGAAGCAGGGTCATGGATAGCACCAGGGAAGAGGTCAGTTTGGGATGGGCATGGAGTGACAGGGACGGTGGCATCCACGAAATTTGTCCTACCAGTCAGGCCCTGAATAAAGGGCTCACACGCACTGTATCTCCTTTACAAGAGCTGTAGAGGTATCGAGTCTCATTGCTAAGTTTAATGTTCATAATCACCCTGCACTCATGGTAGAATACTCATGCGCTGAGCAGTTACCTTGGACCCGCCCGCTCTCCCTGCCCTATACCACTAATCACTCACAGCACCTCAACACCAGGTCTGGCTTTGTCACGATCCTCTCATTTGACAGAAGAGAAAACAGGGAGGCTCACGACTTGCTCAAGGTCATGCAGCTCATGGTGCCAAGGCCGGGATTTGAACCCAGGCCATCAGGCTCAGTGCCCTGTGTTTAACCATCACACTGCATGGCCTCTGTGTAGACCCTCAGCGCCCCCAGGTGGGGATCATTGTTCTGATCTGACAGGTGACGAGATGGAGGCTAAGAGGAGGGGCAGTGACCCACCCAAGGTATCACAACTGGAAAGTCCCGCAGTGGACCCTGCTCCGGGCTGGCTGCCTGCTGTGCTCACACTCTCCACCGACCCGGCCCCTTCAGAGGGGGAGGGGGCACTAGGGGACCCCGGCAAAGCAGCGGGGCTTTGTTCTCTGACGGATGCAGGCTCATGGCCCAGCCCTGCCACTCAGAGTTTTGCAGTCCTGGGCTAGCCACTCAACTGCTCTGAGCCTCCATTTCCTCCTCTGCAAAATGGGGCGGCCAGGAGCTTTTGGGAGAATGGGAGCAGAGGTAGGTACAGGTGCTTGGCACAGAGTAGGTGCTCAGTAATGGCTGTGCCCACCCATTCTCCCTTGGGGCTAAGGCTCTGGCAGTCTTGGCTCTGATACTGGGGCCAGATGGTCCCCTCCTGGGGTCCTAAGCTCCTGTTATGGGATGGTGGGACAGAAGAAGAGGCTGTGCTGGTCTCAGCCAGCTCCGGATAGGGCATATTCCTCCTCACTCACCCCCCACAGCCTCTGGGTAGACAGGCTCATGATGTGCCATCAGGGTCAGGTGGGCAGCACCTGTCCAGGTAAACCACCTCTGGGGCTATGGACATTCCCTGTGCAGAGGGCAGCCAAGCCCCAGTAAGCCAAGTACCACAAGCTTAATGCCTAGTCCTGCCACTCAGACCCCAGGACCTGACCTCTCATCACCCAGGGGGCATGACCTGTCACTTGTGTGGTCATCACACTGTCCCCCAACCCTGCCACCCTGGGGTGGACAAATAATAGTAACTCCCCTACCCGAGGGCTCCCCCTGGGTTCTCACAAGTGTCTACAGGGGAGGAACTCTGCCTGTTTTGAGATGAAGAAACAGAGGCCTAAACAGGCGAGATAAACAACTAGCAAGTGGGAAGCCCAGGTCTGCTGACCTCCAGGGCCCGGCTGTCACCCCCAGGGGTGGACCTGCACCTGCACCTGTCACCCACTCCTCGGTTACCCTCACATCACCGTCTGTCACCTGACCCTACCTCCCACACCCTGCCTCTGACAAGATACTGCCTGCGCCTGTCACCCCCCAGTCACTATGCACACGCTCCGTGAGCACACACCCTCCTACACTGGCCACACTCACGCATGCATGCGGGTCCTCGCCCCCAGATGCATCTCCAAGTCCACATCACACCCCTTAGGGGCCTCTTCTTATATCTGTTTCCTGGTGTGTTATGAAATTCACTATCAAATGTAAAGGTGAGCGGAGAGATAGGGACATCAGAGCGGAATCTCATTTTAATTGTCTGTGGCAAGAACCCAATTTTTCAGATGATTATTATAATAATTAAAACTCTTATCAGTGGTAGGGAGGGAAGGTGCTTTAGGAAAGACAAGGTAGGGAGGGAAACGATGAGTGCCCTGAGAACCAGCTCCAGCTCCAAAAACACCTCCCCACCCCACCCCAGGCCCCTAGGTAATCCTGCAGGAAGTTCTGGGGCTGGGAGTGGGTGGGAGAGATGGCAGGCTTGGAGAAAGAGAGGGGAGGGCTTCTCTTTTAGAGAGGCACACCTGACCAGGTGACCCTCACCTGCCTGGCCTGAGAGCCTTCGGCTGGACATCAGGTGACAAGAGGAGTTAGTGAGGGCTTGTCCTCCACTTGTGAGTGGATGCTTGCCACAAAAGCCGAATGTTCGCAGAGGAGGCCTCACTGGGTTTGTTGTCGTTATTGTTTGTTGTCCTTTCTGACTCATAGCGATCCTACAGGACAGAGTAGAACTGCCCCATAGGGTTTCCAAGGTGTGGGAGGAGGATTCAAACTGCCAACCTTTTGATTAGCAGCCAAGTTCTTAACCACTGAGCCACCAGGGCTCCTCACCGGGTTTAGGGGCCCAGAAATCAGTAGGGTTGTGTGGTGGTGTCACTATGGGATGGTATCACCCTCACATTCAGGGGCCAGCCTGGCCGGGGATATGCTGATGACCGCGTGGCCTTGGATGAGTTATTCCCTGGTTCTGCATTGTCCTGGCTCTTAACAGTGAACAGACACCTTCTCAGTCAGCTCCTCTCTGCAGCCACCTGACAACTATCCCAAAGGAACTCCCAGAGAGCAGAGGCCTCGTCTCCCTGCCCACCTCCTTGTCCTCAGCACCCAGACCAGGGCCTGGACTACAAGATGCATTCAGAATTATTAGGTATAGGACTGAAAGAGCCCTTCATGAACAGGACAGGTCTGGGAGGTAGGCATTAATATCTTCATTTACCAACGGGGAGACTGCACCTCAGAGAGGTAAAGCGACTTACCCAGAGTCACACAGCTTACAGCTGGCAACAAGGGCGCAGGGATTAGGAAGAGGTGGGTAAGTGATAGGCAGGTGGGAGAAGTGTGAATTCTGAAGAAAATAGGACCAGAGCTAAAAGCAGCCAGAATTTATGAGTATTTCATCAGTGAATGAAGTCTCCAGTCTGTCCCTGGGGAAAATCAAGCCAGCATGTTTGAGTTCCCAGTGACAGTGGACAAGGTGAGGAAGGAGGGAGGACGCAGCCTCGTTTGCATAATGGCCCCACCTTCTCCAATCAGCTGGGCTCAGGGATGGGGACGCCAAGGCCTGGTCACTCGGCAGGGACTGGGAGCAATGGCAGATGGAGCAGGGCCAGGCCACACCCAGGTCAGGGGTCAGCACTCTTCCCCCTGTGCTCACCATGGATCTGCTCAACTGGCTTTCTCCTCCTTGGCTTCCTTTAGTTCTCCCATCAGCCCCACATCAAGGGCAGGAATAATGATCTCCAAGTTGCAGATGAGGCAGCTGAGGCCCAGAGAGGCCATGTGATTTGCCCAGAGTCATATAGCAAGTCAACAGCTGACCCAGAACTGGCACCCAGGCCCCTAATTCCCATCCCAAGGTTCTGAGTCCTGCCCCTCTGGCTTCCACCCAGCTGTCCAAGCCCAAGGCCCCTGCTGGAAATCACCACTTCAGGCCTGTCCTGTTACTAATAGCCCTTCTTCCCTACCAAGTGCCGCCACCAAGGGCTTAGCTCAGAGCTGCTGATGGCTCCAGCCCCCTCTCCACCTTTCAGTCCTGAGCTCTTGAGTCCAGCTGCCTCCAGACATCCAGGTCCGGGACCCACAAACTGTTGGGGCTGGCAGGGACCCCAGGAAGCACCTGGTCAAAACCCCTGAGGGGCGGCAGGTGGGAGCAATTGACCCTCAGCGCCTCACTGCACCCTGACCTCCACCCCAGGAGCCCCCCAGCATTTCTCCCCCTGCTTCCTGCATTTCTCCCCCTGCTTCCTGCATTTCTCCCCCTGCTTCCTGCCTCACTTTTCCCCCAGCGGGTTCTGTAAACCCAGGTCTAATGTTTATTTACAAATTTCGGGGGAAGAAGGGAGGCCTTGGCCCCTGCAGTTACTAAGAGGAAGCAGTGATTTACTCTGCCGGGAAATGTTTGCTTCTCCAGAGGGATGGTCTTGGCCCCTCCTCTTTAAGGGCTGTGATTTACTGAGGCTTCCCTTTCTTAGTTCTTGGGGGAAGCAAGGATGAAGGTGGCAGGTAGGAGGACTCTCACACGGTGAAGAGAAAATTTAGACAGTGTGGCTGAGAGGAAGAAGTTGGTCTTAGGTATCACCAGAGGCCTGGCTTTGAATCCCTGCCCTACCACGGCCAAGCTGTGTGGCTTTAGGCAGATCACTTAACCTCTCTGGGCCTCAGTTTCCTGATCTGTAAAATGGGGGCAATCACAATGGGATTAATGACAACATTTGCCTCCCAAGGTGATGAGGCTTAGACAAAAGGAAGTATAGAAACGTCCAGCACATAGTAGGTGCTCAGGACATTGGAGCTCTCCTTCTAGCCCGCTTGCGGTCTCCCTTTCCCTGACCAGACCATCTTCTCTGGGTCTCCCCCTAGATTTCCTCCAAGTCCCCTCCCTGCACCTGCCTCTGCCCTCAGGGAGACCAGATCCTGCCAGTCTTGCATGGCCCATCTCCATTGTGGCCGGGCAGCAGGAAAAAAAGAACTGAGGCTCCATATGCAGGAGTAGACAGGCTGACTGCTGCCATTTGCACACAGGAAGCCAGGCATAGATGATGGCTCATAAGACCAGGGATTGTTTAGAAGTGCAGTCGCTTTCTCACTAATGAGTTAGCAAATATCACTCTGGAAAAGGCCCTTGGGAGGGTGAGGGGTCTCTGGGGCCCACAGTTCTGCTGTGATCTAAGGGGTCTATAGAGTTCTTTAATGTGTCTGATTCCTAATAAGGAGGGAGATATGGGTAGAAGTGCTGACCTCAATAACACAGATGACCCAAGGTCCATCTAGACTGGAAAGACCCCTGGGGGAGTGAGCTGGAGTTTTCCAAATTGGACTCAGAAACCCCTCCTGGGCTCATAGCCTCCTGAAGGAACTCCAGGCTCCTAGGAACTGTCAGGGTGAGACTCCGAGTCTGATCAAAAACTGAGAAACTACCCACCTTACTATCATGTCCAGTCGGGACAGTGTCGGGAGGAGTCAGATCCAGTAGAACCCAAGACCCTGGGAAAATTCTGTCAGCACCTCTGTCCCCTGAGCCTCAGTCCTGTCACCTGTAAAACAGGAGTGGTGATTCCTCCCTCACTTGGTTGTTGTAGGGAGCCATGGTGGTACAGTTGTTAAAGCGATCGACTAACTGAAAGGTTGGCAGTTCTGAACCATTAGTGGCTCTGCAGGAGGAAGATGTGGCAGTCTGCTTCTGGAGAGATTTACAGCCTTGGAAACCCTATGGGGTTGCTATGAGTTGGAATCAACTCAACAGCAGTGGGTTTGGTTGGTTATTTTATGTGTTAAGTGACGTGAAGTAAAGTCCCTGTGATGGTTCCTGACACACAGTAGATCTCCAAAAAATCTACAGGACTATATTATAGTTCCATGAGGCAGAGCCAAGTTTGAGGGAAGTGTGCGCTTTGAAACCAGACTGCCAGGATTCAAACCCCTACTCTGCCACACTCCAGCTGTGTTACCTTGAGCTAGTAACAACCTTAGTGTGTCTGGGTTTTCTCATCTGTACAACGGGTGGTAATAGTGCCTCTCTCATAGGACTGTTGTGAGGATTAAATGAGATAATACCTGTAAAGTGCTTAGAACAGAGCTGGGCACATAGCAGGTGTCAGCAACCATTTGCTGCAGGTTGAATTTGTTGACTGTCACTTAGCGAGTTACAGGTGGAGCCAGGGCTCAGACCCACAGGCCAGGAGCCATCTCCAGCACCGGATGTTTATCCCTCCACTATCAGGGCCCAAGACAGGGTTTCCAACCACCCAGTGCCTCCTCCTTACACATACACTTACTCACCCTTTGCCTCAATCAACTCAGATAATTTATGGACATTCCAAGTTAACCCTGGAGAGGAAGGTGGGTCTTCTGCAGAAGCTATCACTTGTCACCTTTTTTTTGAGCATGAGAACATTTTTAACATTTAAAAAAATGTGTAGGACTCTTGAAAGCTATAAGCTGTCTATTTAAATTGGAGATACAGAGAGCAGTGATGAGGGTTTTGGTGTTGGGCAGAATGAATTCAAGTCCTCTATTCACCACATTCTGGCTATGTGTCTTTGGATGCTATACTTAATTCTCTGAGCCTAAATTTCCTCATCCTTAAAATGGGGATAATAACAGTACCTACCACTGAGGGCTATTGTGAGGTTTAAATGAGATAGGTAAATCAGTAACCTCAGTGTCTGGCACACAGTAGGTGCTCAAGAGATAGTGGCTGCTGTTATTATATCACTACTACAACCACTATTATTAGATATCAATGACTGGGTAAATACTTCATAGGCAAATGCTGCTAGGAATTCAGAAATGCTTCTCTATTAATTTCTCTGTCATTATAATCACAGTAGAACACACATACAATAAAAACAGCAGTCTGTTATGTGCCAGGCCAATCATCATGTCTACAGACAGAGCTTGGTACACAGATGGATTTGGGCACCCCTTGCAGTATCACCCCAGGAGGTCTGAGTCTCAGACTGGCCTCTAGTCAAAGCCAATGAGGATTTCTGACATTCATTCCGATGGTGGGGCTGCAATAGCAAAGGCTGCCTGAGCCCAGCCAGAGTCAGAGAAGGGGAGTCTTCCCTGCACTCACTTCTCCAGGCCCAGCCACTCACAACTGAGATTAATGGTTCTCTTTCTTCCCAATGAATATATAATGGCCTCATAGGATGGGCCAAGATGACAGTTGTAATAACACTGGTTCATTGCATCCTTCTACACAGAGCTGTTTAATGAACATGCAGTGGTGCTCCATGGCCTTTCTGAGTCAAATGCAGATGAAACACATTCCAAGGTATCATTTAATTAGCTGAAGAGGGGGAGGAATAGTCTGGGATAGAGGGAGAAAGGAGAGAGCATGAAGGAGAGAGAGTGTATGGTGGGGCAGAAAGGATAAGGGAGGGCAGGAAAGAAAAGAGAGTGAGGGAAGGAAAGAGGCAATGAGCAAGGGGACGGGAAAAGAGGAGAGATAAGTTTTTTTTTTTTTTCTCTCAAAAGTCCCTTTGTAGGGAGGGCAGGGTTGGGCATTCTCCTTATTTCCACTGGAAGAGTGAAGACACTAGGTCTTACCCTGTGCTATACATGGCGTTGAGTGCTGGGGCTACCACAATGGGTGAGACACACAGGGTCCTGCCTCCATGTGCTCCCCAGTCTGATGGAGGGGGCTGGTATTTGGTAAACAAGCACATCAATAATACATGTAAGTACACATAAACTGTGTGATTATCGTGTGGTTATATTTAGAAGAACGCTGACAGCAAAGTGGTTCAGAGGATGGATTCTGAAGAGCAATAGCCTGGATCGAATCCCATCTCTGCTACATACAGGCTGTGTGGACTTGGGTTACTTACTTAACCTCTCTGGCCCTCGGTTTCCTCATCTGTAAAATGGAAATAAAAATATCTATCTCATAGGGTTACTGGAAGGGTTAAAGTAGTTGGTATGTGTAAAGCAATTACAACAGTGCCTGGTACAGAGTAAGCACTCAATAAATGTTAGTTCTACCAACTGTCTGTCAGTTTGTCGTGCTGTGGTGGCTTGTGTGTTGCTATCATTATGAAAGCTGTGTCACTAGTGTTTCAAATACCATCAAGATCACCCATAATGAACAGATTTCAGTAGAGCTTTCAGATGAAGACAGACTAGGAAGAAAGGCCTGGTGATCTACCTCCAAAAAATTAGCCAATGAAAACCCTGTGGATCACAACAGAATATTGTCAGATATAGCGCTGGAAGATGATCCCCCTAGGTTAGAAGGCACTACACAATGGTCACAACAATGGACTCAAACATGCCAACGATCACGAAGATGGTACTGGACCAGACGATATTTTGTTCTGTTGTACGTAAGGCCGCCATGAGTCAGAGCTAACTCTACTAACAACAACAACAAATGTTAGTTATGCGGATAACAAAAGCCAAAAAGGAAAGGAAAAGGGCCTGGAGGGTCCTGATACAGATGAGGGGTAAGTCTTCTCTGAGGAGCCATATAAGCTGAAATCTGGGGGATGATCCACATGTCAAGAAAAGGGGAGAATGAAGTATCCTGGGCAGTTGCTTTAGTTTGTTTTTGTTTGCTTGCATCCTAAATATGTCCTCCTTTTTTGGTGAACAGCACCCTGATTTTCCTTTCTGAAACAAAGTACCCCTACTCTCAATCCATCTGACTCTAGAGCGGGCATCAACCCAGACCTGCCCACCCCTCTGCCGGCCGTGATGGGTTGAGAAGTAGGCAGATGATCCAAGCCAGGCCAATAGGAGAATCCCACAGAGAACTTTGACTAAAACTCTCAGTGAAAAAGGGTACAAAGCCAGTGTAATGTAAGCATAGAACTACCAGAGGCATCCGCTGCCCGAGGAGAGAGCATGACTGATAAAGTCAGTTCAGAAGAATACCCAGTCAAGAGATGGAAAGACAAGGTTACAAAATGGTATCATCTGAGTCATTGGATTCAGCCATGCTTGAAGCCATCAACCCCTAGATTTTTCAGTTGAATGAGCCAATAAATTCCTCCTTTTGTTTCTGTTTTGTTTGAACCTGTTTGAATTGGATTTCTGCCCCTGCAACTGCAAGTATCCTGAATGGTAGAGCACATTCTTGGCAAATGGAACAAAATATGAGAAGACCTTGAGGATACAGGATCATGATCTATTCAAAGATCTAAAACAGAGGGAAAGAAGTGAGGCCGAAGCCCGGTGAGCGAGGCAGGAGTGATGAGTTTGTACGTATCAGGCGTCAGGGGGTACAGAGCCTTACGGTAAAACGGGCAAAGGATGAGGACCAACGTGGGGGCTAAAAGAATTAATGCATTTATGCAACAACTTCCAACTCCTTATATTAGCCATCCTTCATGGTCTGCCCCAAAAGCCTAACTGCTCATCAGCACCAAACTCAACTTTGTCCGCTCTTGGAAAATCCAAAATTAAAGATTCAAGCACAATTAGAGTTTGGAGGCACCATTAATACCACTTATTTCAATGACCCCACTTTCTTTTCTTCTATATCGACTAAGTTAAAAAAAAAAAAACAGTCAAAGCAAATAGCTTTATTTTGCAAATAGAGATGGGATCAAGGAATTCGTATGACTCACCTAAGTTATTGTGAGAATTACAAGAAATAATGCATGTAAACCTCATAGCTCAGTGCCTGGCACATAGTAAAGTGCTCCCTAACGTTGGTGGTGCTGTGATGACTCTTACTACACTGTGTGGTGATTGTCCATTTTTATGAATGCCCCCACATTGGCCTGAGAGCATCTAAAGGGCAAGAACCAAAATGATTAACCTTCTTTTTCCAAGAGCCCCAAACAGGCCCTGGAAGGAGTCAGAATTAGCAAAGTTTACTGAATAGATGCATAAAGGAGAAGATGGGGTGCAAGTGTGTCAGGGACCCAGAGGTGGTCTCTTAGGGAAAAGGATGGGCAGAGAGATGGCCCTAGGCCCCCTACCCTGTCTCTTATACCCAAAAGACTCCAAGAAACACCAACTAACAAATGTGTCAACTAAAAAAGTGTGTCCCCACACCAGTAGAAGGCCAGAACTGATCTCCGCTTGTGAAGAAGGAGAGTGGGATCATCCCCCTGATTTCTGTCCAAGTTCAGCCCTTGCACTGGCTCATTTACATGGGTCACTTGTCAGAGTAGCCCTGCAACCCAGGGCTCCAGACCTGCCTCGTATTCAGGGCAGCAGGTTACCAGGAGCAGATGTTTCTCTTCTGCTCACAAGTTGCCATTTTGCACCTGGACTCAGTTGTTCCTGCCACCCCCACTGGGCCCTGCAGGGTCTCTCTCGCCCACATGCTCTGTAGGAATTGTGCTCTGCAGACCCCACACCTGCATGTGCTCCCGTCTCTGCTGAGTGGGAAAAAGGGACTACTTTTAAGGACTTTATTTAATATACATTCTCTTTTCATTAAAAAAAAAAAAAAAAATCCTTTCAACATTTATCATACCCCTGAAGTGTACGCGTGTGCATTCACAAGGCAGAGAATAATATCTGTTCCACCTCTCACTTGGCTCACTCTCTCTGTCTCTGCATAATGTGTTAGGGCAATCTGTCCCCTCACAGAGGGATCATCGAGCAACATTTAAATACATGTAAACTGGTTTCTCTGGCCCTCTGCTCTCTGTGCTAGGGCAAGGTAACCATAAAAGCTGTATTTTCCTCAGTCTTGACTGGCTCAATGTTTTTCCAAAATCTCTGCATGACATGCCACTAAAACAAAAGCCTCTTAAATTACTGGTCATTTTGTCTTTGAATAAATATATGGATAAGGGGAAAACGGACATTCAGAGTTAGGGAATGTTCAGGAATTAGATAGTCCTGAGTTTGTGCCCCAGATTTACCACATGCTGGTTGTGTGACTTGGAGCATGCTGCTTAAACTTGCTGAGACTCAGTTTTCTCATCTGTGAAGTGGTAATAATAATAGTACCTACCTTGCTTGGAAGGTTCACAGCTCAAGTATATGGAAAATATAGGGATTCATTGAGACTTCTGCTTCCGTGTAAGACAGAAAAACTGGTTTACATTTCTACCTGAAATAATTTTTTTTAAAAAAGAAAAATGAACAAAATATATATATATGTTTGCAAGACATCTGACATCAGGCAACAAAAGACCGTGCTCCCTGAGAGATGGGAAACAAATGAGGTGAGTCCTATGATTGTTTCAACTTACTGCCTTGATAGAGTTTCCAGGACATGACGCAGGGAGGAGGAGCCCAGACAGAGCCTGGAGGACCACCTGAGTTGAGGAGATGGAGCTGAAAGTCTGGGGAGAGCACCATGGCCAGAGTTTGTAGGACAAAGTACCAAAGAGGAGAGAGATGCTGAGCGAGAGAGCTCTAGAGATCTGGAAAGGATTCTCCTTGAGTCTTCAGCTGAGTATTAATGAGTCTATGCATCTGAGGAAACTACTTGAGGTCAGGAAAAGAACCATCTGAAAGGATTAGAGTGGAGAATAATCCCTAATGCTCACATAGGGCAAGGAATAATATCTGTTCCAACCAGCCAGGCTAGAAAACTTAATGCACAGG
>NW_004443951.1:27822934-27824264 GCF_000243295.1 Trichechus manatus latirostris | reverse complement strand
GGGGCAGAAAACAAAACACATATTTGAAGAAATTTTGGCTGAAAATTTTCCAAATTGGACTAAAAAAGGTAACTCACACATTAAAGAATCTCAGTAAATTCCAAGCACACACACACACACACACACACACACACACACACACACACACCTACATACATTGAAGAAAACTATAACAAGGCACATCACAACCAAATTTTTTAAAACTTTTGATAATTAGAAAATGTTAAAAGCATCCTGAGAGGAAAAAAAGACATTATGCATCAAGGAACAAAGATAAGGATGACAGCAGGTTATTAGTTATTTAAAATCTTAATTCAAGTTAGTGACATTAGTAAAAATGGTATAGTAAGGACCTCTGAAAATTCTCTCTTCCATAAAAGCAATGAGAAAACTGGTACAAATTTTCAGAATCAACTTTTTCAGAACTCTAAAGTCTTGCAACAATATGGGGAGTGTTTATTCAAGAAAAACAGCTGAGTCTCAGAACAGAGAACTTTGTGGCATTTTTAACTTGTAGTCCCATCCCATGCTCTCCAACTCCATGATAGTTTGACAATCAACAGCCCAGAGTCATGATGAAACCAGCAGCCTGGAAGCCACTGGAGGGAATAGAACGGATTTAGAATTTCTGCAAAGTCCCATTTCTAGATAATTGCCATTATTTACCTGTCTAGTGGTTTCTTGAAAAACCTCATTGTAAGGCTGTCTTTAGGTGACCTAAGTTAAAATAAAGAGCTAAGCCAGTATGAAAAGCCTTTTTCTGGTGGAGTAGGAGGGCATTTGTTAAAAAGAAAAAAGAATTGCAGGCAATTGTTCAAATTCATGGCTGCCTGAGACAGTGGATAACAGTTGGCACTAACAAGAGACTAATAAAAAAGCTTAAAAGGCAAAGATGAAGTATGAGGTGTCCATAAGGGCTTGAAAATCTCTGAAATTTCCTGAGAATCTAGAAGGCCATGGGCATGTGTAGCTGTGCACATGCCCAGGGCTGTGCTCATACTCAAGAAAGACCTGAAAAGATCCTAATATCTCACCTCTGGCTGACCTTGAAGCTCTGCACAAGCAGGAAGTGAAGGCTAAGGTAGAGTTGTAAACTGCCTGGCTGAGTTTTGAAGTTGTGCCCAAACTCTCACATAGAGCCCTTTGGAAAAGACTGGAAGACTTACTGGTTCAAGGCATTTAAGGAAATATCTGTCTAATCATTATCTAACTACTAAGCTAAGGAAGCTGAGGCTTCAGTGACCATACATGACAATGAATATGAAAACATCATTAAACAACTACTGCAACAAACAGCAACACAACAAATCCTGGGGAGATGACATATACA
>NW_004443951.1:27790311-27797773 GCF_000243295.1 Trichechus manatus latirostris | reverse complement strand
TGATATTGACTGTTTTCTCCGAGCCATCAATAAATTATTATATTTTTTTATTTTATGTTTGCTTACTGTGTCCTAGCTTCTTGTTTTGTTTTGATATGCCCAAATAGGCTGCTCATATGAGCTAGTTTGATTATTGGCAACTTTGAAGCTCTAATGTCCTGTCCCCAGATGGTTAAATCTGTTACTAGGTATGTGGGCTCAGGAGTCAGGCTACTCCTCCTGTATGGATTCAGCTCAGGTGCCCAGGTAGATAGCCAGCAAGTGTGTGATGTAGGCTCTCACTTACAGTCCTAGACAGACATGTGTGATTGGTGTAGACACAGGCATCTGGCTGGAGCAGGGGGACACACACTGAGCAAGGCAGTGGGCTGACTGCCTCTCCTGAGTGTCCAGGAGGAAGGTATGTCCCTGTTCCCTAGAGCATGTAGGTGGGTGGGTTTTGCAGCTGTTGGCTGTAAGGACTGGGGGCACCTCTTATTCATGGGCCCCTATCACAGGTGGCTAGGTGGCGTGGGTGGAAACACCAGTCCTCAGGCCCCTGATGTGGGTAGATGAAGAACCTACTTAATGGGCAGAGCAGTGTTAAATGTCAAGAACCTGCCACTTCCAAGCTGAAACAGTTGAAGTTAGACTTCCGGTATATACCATGTTGTACTGTGGTAGTGAGGGCCTACACTGTTGAGATGGGCCCACACAAGTCTATGCAGGGGGAAAGGCACTCAGAGTCTGTAGAGCCCTTATGCCTGTGCCTAGGCAAAGGAGCTTTGCCTACCCTGGGTTCCTGGCTTAGGGGAGCTGGCAGTTTATCTTTTTCCCCTGTTTCCTTTGTTCACTCTCCAAGGCAGGGAGAATGGCTCCAGGGGTGTGAAGGATCCTATTTCTGGCCCAGGGGACTCGGCAATTGCTGAAGCTGGTCCAGGACCCAGTGCAGAGCAGGGAGCGGGGAGGTAAATGGGAGAGAGGTTTTTCCCTAAGGGGGGTGTTTTTTTATCTGAGCAGTAGGCCGTACACAATTACTTATCTTTCACCTATCCAGGGCTGCTCATCACTGGTTCTTGGTGGCCGTGTAGACTCTCTGGTGCTGTGTCTCTGGTGGTATAGAAAACGCGCCTCCCAAGCACAGCCACTTGCCTGCCTCACCGCTCACCCCAGAGCTGATCAGGCCTGAAGGACTCAGGCTTTCACCGGGTCAGGTCTGGCAACTCCTCCCTGCTTCAGAACCGTCTCTCCCTCTCCCTGCCACTCAGTCCGGTTCCTCAACTCTGCCTTTGATGTTCAGGGCTCTCAGACTGCCATATATAGTTAATTCACTTGTTTTTTCGAGTCTTTGTTTTAAGAGGGTCCACCAGAAGCATCTGACTACTCAGCCATCTTGGCCCCACCCTCCCCTGGCCCTGTTCTGATTGATAATACTGAGCTTTTCCATCATCTCTTTCCACAGATGTACTCAATTTGATTCCTGTGTTTTTCATCTGGTGAGGTACATGTATATAGTCATTGTTTATGTTGTTGAATAAAGATATTTTCAAGGAAGATGTCATTGGTTTTGCAAAATTCTATCATTCCATCTCCAGTGTCATTTCTATCCTGAAGGCCATATTTTCCAACTACCAATCCTTCTTAGTTTCCAACTTTTGCATTCCAAACACCAGTAATTATTAATGCATGTTGATTGCATGTTTATCAATTTTAGACTGCAGAAGTTGGTAAAAATCTTCAATTTCCTCATCTTTGGCATTAGTGGTTGGTGCATAAATTTGAAAAATAGTCGTATTAACTGGTCTTCACTGTAGGTGTATGGATATTATCCTATCACTGACAACTTTGTACTTCAGGATAGATCTTGAAATGTTCTTTTTGATGATGAACGTGACACCATTCCTCTTCAATTTGTCATTCCTGACATAGTAGACCATATGATTATCTGATTCAAAATGGCTAATACCAGTCTGTTTCAGCTCATTAACACACAGGATATTGATCTTTCATTTTTGACAACTTACAATTTTCTTAGATTCATATTTTTTACGTTCCACATTCCGATTATTAATAAATGTTTGCATCTGTTTCTTCTCATTTTGAATTGTGCCACATGGGCAAGTGAAGGTCTCGAAAACTCCATCCAGGTCATTAAGGTCAACTCTACTTTTAGGAGACAACTTTTCCCCAGTCATATTTTGAGTGCCTTCCATTCTGAGGGGCTCATCTTCCGACACTATATGTTCACAATTTTCCGCTGCTATTCATAAAGTTTTCACTGGCCAATTTTTTCAAAAGTTGACTGTCAGGTCCTTCTTCCTAGTCTGTCTTAGTCTGGAAGCTCCTCTGAACCTGTCCACCAAGCGTGACCCTGCTGGTATTTGAAATACCAGTGGCAAAGTTTATGGTATCCCAGTAACACACAAGCCATCACAGTATAACAAACTAACAGACTGGACAAATTGACAGTACAACAAACTGACAGGTATCATTTTAGGGGTGTTCTATTGTATGATGCACCATAGTTTACTTAAAAAAATCCCTGTTGGTTGATAACCAGATTCCAACTTACAGCGACCTCATGTGTTTTAGAGTAGAACTGTGCTCATAGGTTTTTCAATGGCCATGATCTTTCAGGAATAGATTGTCAGACTTTTCACAGAAGTGCCTGGGGGAGAGGGTGGAGTTCAAACTACCAACATTTTGGTTAGTAGCTGAGAGCTAACCATTTGCTCCACTCAGGGCTCCTATTGGTTGATAGTTAGGCTATCTCTTTTTATGATAAACAGCAGTGCCATGAACATTCTTGTGCGTGTATCTCTTCATATTTGTTCAATATTCTCCACTAGGGTAAATAGCCAGAATTAGGAGTGCTAGATCAAGTGGCACATGTATTTTCACTCTGATACATATTAATAAACAGTACTCCTCAAATGTTTACGCTTGTATTAATTTTACACTCCTATTAATGGTGGATTATCATGTCCTATTCCTCACATTCTTATCGATATTAAATTTTATCAAGGTTTTCATTCTTCCAGTCTGAAAGTAAAAATCCAAGGACCTATCACTATATTTTATTTATATTTTTATTTGAGGTTAAGTTGAGGGTATTTTCATAATTTTATTGGCTATTTGCTTTTCTTTTATGTTAACTATTCTTGTCTTTTATCCATTTTTCTCTTAAAGTGGTCATTTTATAAACTCAATCTGTAAGAGCTCTTTGTACATTAACTGTCAATCATTATCATGAGTTACAACTATTTTCCCTAGTTTTCAAAAGCTTTTCAGCTCTTTTTATACCATTTACTGCTTCTTGCTTAGACATTAGATTATCTGACATTATGTGACATGACCACAGCCAACGAAGGATAAGAGGGACCTGACCTCTAATTTCCTCTGTTCTTTAGGGAAGAAATATTTCCCAAAAAATCTCAACAGGCTTCCCCTCCAGTTCCACTGACAGGAACAAATCAAATATAATACCTGAGCTAAAGGGGGACTCAGAAGTGAGTATATGTCACTTTAGCTTTTCTGTGAGGCCAGGCATGGAGAAAGACAGAATGGGATAGTGGTCAAAGCACAGGCTTGGGGAGCTACACTGCCTGGGTTCAAATCCTGACTCTGCCTATTATTAGTAGTAGGCCCTTGGATAAAGTTTCATCCTCTTTATGACTTAGTTCCCACTTCTGTAAAATGGAAATTGTAAAAACCTCATGACATTAAAGTGAAGATATATTGTTTGATGTATAAAGTGATTAGAACTGAGGCTGAACAAATATTAAGAGTTTAATAAATGTTAGCCACTTGGCCACCAGTGGTGGAAGGGGAGTTACATCAGCTCCTCAGAACTGCATGGACTGAGAGTGTGTAGGGGGCTAATTACCCAGAAAAAAATTTAGGGTGGTCTTACCAAAAGAAGGAGAATGGATGGTGCAGGTACAAAAAACAGATATCCATTAGAGGAGCTGAACGGGGTTTTGAAGGATGAATAGGAGTTCACCAGATAGAGAAGGGAATGGGCATCCTAGGCAAAAATAAGGGAATGAGACTAAGAGTCAGAGCACGAAAGAGCTTGGAGTAAACCGTTCAGTATCATCCTCACGACACGCCCAACTGAGTTATGGATGAGGAAACTGAAGCTCAGAGAGGTAAAGCAAACTCAGAGGGCCACACAGTTAGTAGGTGATTGAGCCAGGATTTGGGCCTAGATCTCTGTGATCCCACTTGCTTCTATGTTCATCATGAACTAGATGATGAGTCTCCAGACTAGGTGACTCCATGGTGATGGACTCAGGTCCATCTGCATCTGATCATGTGTGTTTTGGGGTGATCTGGATTAGCGGAGCAGCAGTACTGGTATAATTACAGGTGGCAGAGCAGGATTTTGAACAGTTCTGTGCTGGACTACAGTGCTTGCCATGGGCCCTGGCTTCCACAGGCATCTCCAGGACCTCCCAAACCTGAGTTCCATCAAGTTTAAACTCATGATTCTGGTCCAATCAGGAGGAGTCTCAAAGCTCTGGTGCTCAGGCCCCTCACAGCCCCAGAATTTATAAACTTAATTTTCATGTTGGGTTTAATTTGAGTCTCTTTCTTTTCAGACCACAGCACACAGAAAATGCTGCTCTTGTTGACTGAGTGGTGTTGAGAATCATTGCCTCAAAGGAAACAAGACCAGGTTGATGTTACCAAGGTGACATTAGCCCAGAGAACTAGGGAACGTTAAGGTTGTGTGAAGTGTGATCTATCTCACCTTTGAACACATTCTCCAGTGAAAAGCACAGCTCAGAATTCTTAAACACAGTCAGTGCCTCCCCCTAAGCCTCCCTTCTCCCGGGCTCCTTCCCAGCAGTCAGACCACCCCCCCCCATCCCCGCCCTGCCAGCCCCAACCTGTCCATTTCATTGAAAGAGTGATTCACAACCACATGGTTCATCCAGTCTGGAAGGGCCTTGGAGAGCTTCTAATCCAACCTTGTTTATTTAACATATGAGAAAGCAGAGCCCAGAGAGGCCAAGGCACTTGTTCAAGGTCATAGAGTAAGTTAGGGGTGAGGTTGAACCTGATGACATCAGCCACCATTGAGTGGGAGCATATTATGTGCCAGGCACTGGCATGGACACTTCTATATACTTGTCTCACTTAATCCTCCTTTAACAACCCAGTAGGGGTGGATGTTATTATCTCATTTTACTCAGGGGTAAAGCAAGGCTCTGAGTGATCAACTGCCATATTCAGTAGCACAGAACTGGGTTTCAAGCGCTTTTGACTAGCACTAAAGTCCAAGCTCTGAACCTCTGTGTCAGTCATTTGTCCATTTGCTGTCTGATCCCTTAATACTCTCTTATGTGACGCCAGATCCCTGCTAACTGCATTTCCCAGATGCCTTGTCTGCTGGCTTCCAGTTGTTGTTAGTTGCCGTGAAGTTGCTCTGACTCATGGTAACCTTGTGTATAACAGAAAAAACAGTTGTCCGATCCTGTGCCATCCTCACAGTTGTTGGTATGTTTGAGCCCATTGATGCAACTATTCTGTCAATCCATCTCTTTGAGGGTTTCCCTCATTTTAGCTGACCATCTGACAAACATGATGTGCTTTTCTGGTTATTGGTCTGTCCTGATGAAGTGTCCAAAGTAAGCAAGCTGAAGTCTCATTACCCTTGCTTATAAGAAGTATTTTGGCTGTACTTCCTCCAAGACAGATTTGTTCATTTTTCTGGCAGTCCACGGTACATACAATATTCTTCACCAACAACCCAGTTCAAATGTGTCAATTCTTCCTTGGCTTCCAGTTAGTTTTGACCAATGGAAGGTGCTGGTAGAAGATTGAAAGGTGGAAGGAGGGGAGAAGCCGTATTTATTCCCCTCTCTGCTTCTGGAAGAGGTTCTGACAGTAGTAGGGGCAGTGGTTACAACAACAGCAACAGCAGCAACAGTCTCCACCAGAGTCAACAGTAAGTCTGATCCTGAGCTCTGTTAATACCTCCTCCTCCCTTTATTTCCTCCAGCCCTAAAAGTTACCCTATCTTGCCTTTTTGCTCTTTCAGTTCTTTCAACAATTTTATAGTCAGTTCCCCATATTAAATCCCTCTTATTTGCAATTCCTATTGTATGATAGAGCACTTGGTATTAGAAGTGACATCAGGAAACAAACCCTCAGTGATGGGATTTGGGACTTGATTAGGCTTGAACACAGTAATGAGCTCATTGCCAGTTGCACAATCAGAATTGTGCTTCATGGCCCGCAGTGGCATTAAATTCGTTAAATCATCACCTGGGATTGCCTGGGATAAACTACCTATTGAACACTAGGCATTGTCAGACCAAGTGGCTGCTGAACTTGACCGTTAAGGTAGTAATAATGACTATTAAAAGGAATGTGAATTGTGATGGCTACTTATGGCAGTACTGGAGACTTTACTGAACAGGTTTAAACTCTCAGCTCAAAGCATGGTCAAAAACCCAGAGATCCTCTATGATTGCCCTAAAGGAAGTTTTATCTTTTATAGCCATAGGGCAGATACAAATGGAAGTCAGATCTAAAATTTAATCCTGTGGGTTGTGGAATTGCAACATAAATTGAATTCACAACCCCACTAAGTCTCTGATCTGAAAGTGAAGGCATTGACTCGGAGGGAGAGGGCCTCTAAGAAAGAGGCACAAATTTGGTGGGCCTCTCTGAATTTGGAAACAACATATATCATGTTTGTGTGTGCTGCCCTGACCCGCTTACTGAATAACTTCTAAGCACGTGTGGGGTCCAGAGCCAGAAAGAGCTCTGCAGCAATTCCAGTCTCCAGGTCAAGTTATGTTGATACCTAAATGTTATGACCCAGCCCATCTAATGCTGCTCAAACTCTGTGCAAATAAGGATGTTCTAAGGAGCTGACATCAGGCCTCAATAGGAGTATTATAACACAGATGCCTAGGTTTTTGGTACTAAGCCGTGTCCTCTTCTACAATTATTCTCCAGTTAAGAAATAGCTCTTGGTTTTTTACTGGGCCCAGGTAGCAGTGGAATGCCTTACTCTGGGCACCATGTGACTGTGCAACCTGGGCTGGCCATCTTGACCTGAGTATTACCTCGTCCACCACGTTATAGAGTTGACATGTGCAGCATTAGTCCATCATCAGGTGGAAGTGATATGCAGTCTATTCTCGTTATTTATGGTTGTTATGCTCTACAAAGTTACCACAAACAGGGAATTAGTGGATCCTGAACTACTGATCCTATGGAGATTACAGGGTTAGCTTCCTGCAAGTCTCTGGTCACAACATTTTCATCAACTGACTAATACATAACCTTGTTTTATGCATGATTCTGTTTAAAGGCACACTATTTAATCTATATTGTTATTCATTAACATAAACTCGCAGCCAATAGCACTGTAACTCATGCCTGAATGAAGCTTACCTAACAAATGCATTTTCTCTGTAAGGCACTTGACAACCTTCTTGCACTTAGGAACACCAGACAGCAC
>NW_004443951.1:27778036-27790211 GCF_000243295.1 Trichechus manatus latirostris | reverse complement strand
CATGGCACTAAGTGTTTCATGAACAGGACACTAATTTATAGTATGAGAGCTGAAACAAAGGCAGAGCATCACCTTACCTGCCATCAGCTAAGATTGTGTGCAATGGTCACCTGAAGTTTTCACCACTCTGCTCATCTGTGTAAATGACTGTGAAAGCACTGTATTAATTTTAAGGTTACAAATAAAGTTTAGTGAGTAGGCAGACTCACAATTACAGAATCTAGGCATAGTGAGTATTGACTGAATATAATTTTGGTCTCAAGCCCATCCTGGAGTCAGGTAAACTGCATGAGCAGGAAGCTAGAGTCCCACACCACCCTCTCCAGCTGCACTGCCACCCTTCCCTCAACCCACACTACTGGCCTCATGAGGCATTCTCCATGAGCAGCTGACTGGTATGCTGGCACCAGCCAGAAGTGGAATCCTGCAGTGATCTGGAATGGTTCTCAAGACAAGAAGAAGGAGCAGTCCTCCCAGTGGGCAGATCTTTATCCAGCACATTTCTTTGTCCACTTAGCTGGGATGGGGAAATGGCCAGATGTAAAGATCTACTTGATTCATGGGCAGTGGTTAAAAGTTTGGCCAGATGGCCAGAGAATTGGAAAGAACAAGATGGGAGAACTGATGACAAGGAGGTTTGGGGAAGATATGTGTAGATGGATCTCTTGGAATAGCATATAATACGAGGATATTTGGGACCCATATTGATGCTCACCAAGGAGCACTCACTGCAGAGAACTTGGAGGTCCTCGCAACAGTCACGGGCCCTCTGTCAGCCACAGCCCTGGGTGGTTATGTGCTCCAGCAGCCTTTGATGAGTCTGGCAGTAGAGGTCGATGGCATCCCCAGCACCAGCTCCACCAGTGTCATCAGTAAGTGACCCTGGACTCTGGTTGCACCATCACCTCCCCTTTGTTCCTTCAGTACCAGGGGCCATAGTAACATCCTGCAGGAACTAACCTCTAGATTATCTATACTTCCTTTATGGGTCCTTCAGCCCTTTCTACATTTTGTCACTGGGTTCTTGTATTAAATCCCCTCTGTTTAAAATACCTGGTGTGATCCACAAGATGAATCCTGACCCCTGCCTTCAGGTGGGACTGGAGCACCTATATTGTGCAGACTTTTTCTTTTCTCCTGTTGCCAGAATGTGTGCAGCTTGAGTTTGACATCATGTGGAGAGATGTCTGACCATCCAAACCCTCAGAGTCAGCTGTGGTCTTGCAGACAGGGGACCTCCAGAATCATGAAAGCAGAGTTGACAGGACTGTAGGATGCATGACAGAGAGAGAGAAAGGAAAGAAGAAGGGGGAGAAGGAAAAGGAGGAGGAGGAGGAGACAGATTGAGACCGAGATCAAGGTGGTTATGACCACACATCCAATGCTAGCAAAAACCTACTGACCACCCCCTATCTAGATATGGGACCAGATTTCCTGATCCATCAAACTTCTGGCCTGACAGGGACACCAGATCCCCTAGTCCTCCCTCACTTGGTTCTGAAATCTGGAGCCTAAACACACAGAGGTGAAGAGAGCTCCCCAAAGTCACAGGTAAGGCAGCACCAGAGCTGGGAGGAGAACCCAAGGCTCTTGACTTCCAGCCCCTGCAGCATCCACCACCCAGTCTGTCCCCCTCTGCCTTTCAGCTCTGAGCTGGTGAAGATCCAGCCCCAGTCAGCGTCTTTATTGCTACAGTGTGACTTACCCATGGTGTGACATCTGGGTTTTATTTAGATGACTGTCAAGGGGACTTATAGCTACTCTGTTGGAATCGACTCGACAGCAATGGGTTTGGTTTTGGTTTTTAGTAACAAGGGAAAGATGAAATTACCATTCATGTGATAAGAGAAGGACTCCTGAAGTGAAGCACACACCCTCGCCTCCACCCTTCAACTTCCCTACCAGCTCTTAAACTCACCACAAGGGTAATTAAATTTTACGTAGTTTTCTTTTTTAATACTCCAATGAATATCACCTATGAAAATCAATTGGCATTTTTGGTACTTAATGCATAATAACTAGTCTTACAAAATAAAATTATCCCTATAAATCTAAATTAAATGCCCAGGTTTAAATGTATTTAGGACACTTAATTAATAAAGTGCTAGCACATAACCATTACTAATCTGTTTACTTCAAGCCCGACTTTCATTTTCAAAGAATGTATTTCTTTGTGGCATATGGGTAGGAGAAAGGAGGGAGCCCAGGAGTCTCTGGGCAGTTTGCTGGCTGTTGTGAGGCACTGCGCATCCCCCTGGTGCCCTCCAGAGCTGCCTGGGCCTCCCTGTGTCCTGCCTCCTCTAGCCTCTAGGTCACCTCCCTGCCAGGGTCTGAGAGATGGTGGTCAGGGCAGCCTGCAGGGAGGAGCCCTGGGCAGGAGTCAGGAGGGCTGGCTGGGCTACTAACATGCTGTGTGACCTTGTACCTTTACTTGCTCTTTCTGGGCCTCAGTTTCTCCTTCTTCAAAGTAAGGGAAGAACTAGATTCATCACAGAAGACATTTTCAGCAGCTGTGGAGAGGGGCGCTGTAGTACTTGGGGTGTTGGTCCAGGACTTACTAGCAATGTGTCCTTGAGCAAGTGACTTAGCCTTATCCTGCCTCAGTTTCCTCATCCATAGACTCAGAAAATGACAGGACCTACTTCACAGATAAGTAAATTATTGAACGATATCATTAATATCACACACAAGTAAAATTTTGCTGAAGATCACTCAAAAGTGGTTGCAGCAGTACATTAACAGGAAACTGCCAGAAATTCAAGCTGGATTCAGAAGAGGATGTGGAACCAGGGATATCATTGCTGATATTAGATGGATCTTGGCTGAAAGCAGAGAATACCATAAAGACAGACATTTACCTGTGTTTTATTGACTATGCAAAGGCATTTGACTATGTGGATCATAACAAATTATGGATAACATTGCAAAGAATGGGAAGTCCAGAACACTTAACTGTGCTTGTGAGGAACCTGCACATAGACCAAGGGGCAGTTGTTCAAACAGAACAAGAGTATACTGTGTGCTTTGAAATCAGTAAAGGTGTGTGTCAGGGTTATAGCCTTTCACCATCCTTATTGAACCTGTATGCTGAGCAAATAATCCGAGAACCTGGATTATATGAAGAAGAACAGGGCCTCAGGATTGGAGGAAGACTCATTAACAACCTGTGTTATGCAGATGACACAACCTTGCTTGCTCAAAGTAAAGAGAACTTGAAGCACTTACAGATGAAGATCAAAGACTACAGCCTTCAGTGTGGATTGAACCTCAACATAAAGAAAACAAAAATCCTCACAACTGGACCAATAAGCAACATCATGATAAACAGAAAATATATTGAAGTTGTCAAGGACTTCATTTCACTTGGGTCCACAATCAACACCCATGGAAGCAACAGTCAAGAAATCAAATGGCATATTGCATTGGGCAAATCTGCTGCAAAAACCTCTTTAAAGTGTTGAAAAGCAAAGATGTCAGTTTGATGACCAAGGTGCACCTGACCCAAGCTGTGGTATTTTCAATCGCCTCCTATGCATGTGAAAACTGGACAATGAATAAGGAAGTTGGAAGAAAAATTGATGCCTTTGAATTATGGTGTTGGCAAAGAATACTGAATGTGCCATGGACTTCCAGGAGAAAGAATAAGTGTGTCTTAGAAGAAGTATAGCCAGAATGCTCCTTGGAAAGGAGGATGGCAAGACCTCCTTTTATGTGCTTTGGAAATGTTACCAGGAGGGATCAATCCCTGAAGAAGGACATCTTGCTTGGTAAAGTAGAGGGTCAGGAAAAGGAGGAAGACCCTCAACAAGATGGATTGACACAGTGGTCACAACAATGGGCTCAAACCTAGCGATGATTGTGAGGAAGGCGCAGGACCGGCAGTGTTTCTTCTGTTGTCCATAGGGTTACTATGAGTCAGAACCAACTCGCTGGCACCTAACAACAGCAACCACACACAGCTGTGGTGAGCCTGAGACAAGGGAATGCCTGTGACGTGCTTAGTTCAGTGCCTGACTCTAGTCAAGTGCATTATAAATGTCAGCTGATACTATTCTCCAACAGTGTCGTTTCATGGGCAGTTTTTCAAATGGTTATTAAAACTATGATAAAAAGATTTGGAGGAAGTAGCATGAAAACCAGAGGGAGTAGCGGACAGAACTATCAGTGAGCAGACCTTCAGACAAGTTGGAGAGATGGCCAAAAGAGCATGTCCTTTCCTGTCCCATTCCCTGACGCCCACCTGCCTGCCAGTCTGCTCTTTTGATTTTAGGATCTGCTGCCTCTGCTTCTAAGTTTGACAGTCCTGAACCTGGGGTCTGAGTGTCAGCAGCTCTGAGCATCTGGGAGAAGGAAAAGCACAGGTCTGGAGTAGGAAACAGCCCCCAGGAAAGCCAAAAGGCCTTCTAGCATCTGCCACCACCCCATAGTTCATGACTGAAAAAGGAAGCCTGAGACAGACTGTCAGGGGAAGACCAGGTTTTGGAATCCACAAGTGCCCAGAACCTTCCATGGGAATTGGGCCTGTGCCCCTATCCTCATAGAGAACACCATCTCAAGGAGGCTCCCAGAAAACAGCCTGGCAGTGAGCCTGGGAGAAGTTTCTTTAGTATAAGGAGGGCAGAAAGAAAAGGGTTGTTAACCCACTTGTACCCTGACACCAAAAGAAGGCTCAAGATGAGGCCCAGTCTGCATACTCAGCCTAGGAGTTGTGGGATGTTATTGCTGCCATGTTTGAATACGATTTTTCAAGACATCCTGCAGGGCTAGTTAGGAGGACTTTTGGAGGCCTGAAGCTTGCTTCCCACATTAGAATACAGTTGACTATTATAGGCAAAGACATGTGGCTGACAGTGGTAGAATTCTTGCCTTCCATGCAGGAAACCTGGGATTGATTCCCAGCTAATGCATCTCATTCTCAGCCACCACCCATCTGTGAGTGGAAGCTTGCATGTTGCTATGATGTTGAACACGTTTCAGTGGAGATTCCTGACTAAGATGGACTAGAAAGAAGGCCTGGAGATCTACTTCCAAAAATCAGCCATTGAATACCCTATGGATCACAATGGTCAGTCTTGAATGGATCGTAAGGATGGTGCAGGACTGGGTCATGTTTTGTTCCATTGTGCATGGGGTCACCATGAGTTGGGGCTGACTTCACAGCATCTAACAACAACATGTATCTTTGGGAGTTATCACAGGAAAACTACCCTGAGATGAATGAAAGTCAACTGAGGCCAGGCTGGTCATTTTAAGAGATGAATAGCATTGGAGTAATAGGGTCTCTAGGTGACACCTTTGTGCCTCTATGTGTCAGTAAGCAGCCACCCAGTTACCCAGACTGGAGATCTGGTCATTAAAGCCCACCTCCTTTTTTCTACCTACGCTTCCTCCACCCACATCTACATAGTCACCAAGTCCTCTCTTATCTGCCTCCTCCCAGTGTTCTGTCAAACATGACCTTTCTCTCCATCCCTATTATTCCCACCTTGGTCCAGGGAACTATCATGTCCAACACTGATTAACACAAAAGCCTGCTAACTGCTCCAGGCTCCATCTGTCCCATCCATCCCACCCTCCACACAGCAACAGCATTGTAATCTTATCCCACCAAATCTCCCCAGTGTTCCCTGCCTCTAGGGTTCCCCAGTGCACTCAGGGTCAAAGTCAAACTCATTCACATGATTTCCGAAGTCCTCCTGGGTCCAGCCTCTGCTGCCTCTCCCGTTGTCTCTCTCATGGCCACAGTCCCTCCTCACTAACCAGCTTTCCCACACTGGCCCACTTGCTTTCAGCTAAAGTCTCTCTTGCTCATTGATTCTCCTCTGGGCCTTTGCACGAGCTGTTCCCTCTGTCCCAGAAATCCCTCTTGTTTTACCTGGCTACCCCTACTGGACCTCCAGGTCTCTGTAGGGAGGTCTTCTCCTCAGGGAAGCCTGCCATGACTTTCCCACACTGGTGGGGGCTTCCTCTGTGAGCCCACAGTCCTATATGTCCATCTTCATTGTAGAACTGATCACAGGGAATAGAATGCCCCCCACCCCCGTGTACCTCCCCCATCTGACTGTGAGGGCAGAGGCATATCTCACTCACTTCTGTAGCCCCAGGACCTGGTTTAGGGCATTGGCTGAGGGGTGAAGAACATCAGGCTGGCAGAGCATGGAGGACACAGTCCCAATGTTTAGACTGGCCAACACGATTTATCACTCACTGACATTCACCTGGTCCTTCCCCCTTCTTCTTTTGCTCTCATGGAGGATAGGCCCTTAGGGACAGGAATATTTCTGATTGGTCTAAACTAGCCATGGTAAACTTATCTCCACTGATCAGTGATTTGTCCAGGGATTACTATATGACCCAATTACAACCAATGAGATGTAAGAAGAAATCTGCTGAGTGGGGTCTCTGGGAAAGATTTGCTTTCCCAGTGAAAATGGATAGACTTGACTGGAACAATTCTATGCCTCTTTATCCTCAAACTTCTTCCTGCCTGGTACCCAGACATGATGCCTGGAGCTGTGGCAGCCGTTTTGTGACTATGTGGTAACAAGCACAAAGACAAAAAGCCACACATGCCAAGGATGGCAGAACAGAAATGCAGAAAGCACCTGGATATCTGATAGCATCATGAGCATCCAGCACCAGCAATTGCCCTCTGGACCTCTCCACAGGTGAGAAATACAAACTTGTATTTGTTTAAGCTATTAGCCGGGTTCTCTGTTACCTGCAGTCAAACACAGTTGTAATGGATTCAGACATAACACTGTTCTGTAGCAGACTAGCTGGGTGACCTTAGGCAAGTCATGTAACTTGTGATACCACATTTTATTTATCTACTGAAATGGAGTTAACAGGGTCTACCTCATAGGTATAGACTATGAAGCATGTACTGTGTCTGTCTTGTTCACTGCAGGACCAACACAATACTAATAATTATTAACATTTGTCAAGAGTTTAGCACGCCCCCCCAGGAACTGATGAACACACTTTACGGATTCTTACCTTATTTCTTATTGCAACCCTGTGAAGGAAATTCTATTATTATCAAATTCTACAGATGAGAAAACTGAGGCACAGAGAAGTTAAGTAACTTGACCTAGGACACACAGCAGGTAAGTGGTAGAGGTGAGTTGTAAACCCAGGCAGTCAGATTCCAGCACGCACAATCCTAACTGCTGTGTTATACTGCCCTGGCACATAGTAGGTGCACAGTAAAGAGTTGTTGAGTAGATGGATAGACATATAGCATTAGTTTCTCAAGAACAATGGGCTCCTAGACCAGATTCTTCCACAGATTGCTGAATCAGGGGTGGAGTGGATGAAGCCCCTGAGCCTGTCCCCATCCCCTTACCTCTGCACTCCAAGCCTCAAGGCCACACCTTTTCCAGGATTCATGGCTCTCTGGTGTTTAGCTGAGCTCAATTTACCAGATGCCCTCTCAGGATTTTCTGTGATTGAGATAAGGTATTTGCTCTCGTGTTAACTTTTATTACTTATTGATTTTTCTGGGTTGCTTTAGCTGTGTTCATTTTATTTGTTTAAAGTTATAGATGTTGTTTGGTAGGTGTGGGGTGTAACATCCTAGGATAGCAACCAGGGGTCTGTGTCCATGTTAATGGGGCCATCCCCTTCTGAGGCAGGAAGGAGGGACTTGTCCATCACTCCAGCTGCCATTGCTGAGCTTGGGAGTGGGGTCCAAAGGGTAGAGGCTTTCATCTGACCTCCCCTTGCAGGAGTGGGAAGGAATGGCAGGCTTCAGGTGAGGGTGCTGGTCTGGGTCTGTGGCCACAAGCAGACGGTTCTGGGTGTGAATGTAGGGCCATGTTTGAGTAGGGGTGAAGGGAAGATTCACTTGAGAAGCCCACTGATGCTCACTTTGGAGGGTAGGAGCAGGGTAGGGAAAGGCTCTGCCAGGCCAACCATGGCTCACAGGAGATGGGCACGCCCTTGGCTCCCTTCACTGTTTATGCTGTCTCCTGTTGCTTCTAAACCTTTGGCAGAGAAATGGACTTTTCTAGCCCTGTACCATGTATCTGTCTGACAATTTTTGGTAAATTGTTATTTGGCAAATTATTCCTTCTGTAGATTAGTTTTTGGATAATTGGTCATCTGAGAGGTTGATTTTCAGAAATGGATTTTCAGCGAATTGACCTAACTTGGAGGAAGAGGGAAACAGATTCAGAGAACAGAGCTAGGAGAACTGCTTGGGGTGGGCGAGGCAGAGATGTGACTCAGAAGGAGGCTACGAGGGACAGAGCCTTCTCTATGGCACTTGCCCCTCTCCTTCCCCAGGGCCGGGCACTCATGTCCACAGAGGTCCTGATTCGACCCCACCATTTGCTTCTGACACCAAAACTTGACAGACTTGGAAATCCATCTGAGTTAAAACAAACAAATGCATACATGGAAACACGGCTTGTTTTCTTCCAACTTCTCTGCTATTGATCCAAACATTGTTCCCACTTTCTCATCATCTTAAATTCCTAGCCGTCCATCTCCTCTGTCCTCCCTCCTTGACAAAAATGCCCACCCTTTTAAAAAACAAAGGAATGATTGAAGAGCCAATACTTGGAAAACATCTCCTGCCTCTGAGAGGACAAAGCCACTGAGAAAGATTGCCCTGCTCAGCTGTGGGACGAGGGCTGAGCTTGGTGTGGGCAGGAGCTCTCCCTCACCCAGGGCTGCCACGTGGCAGCACGTGTGGGTGTCCTTGACTCTGGGATAGTCTCCTGCCATGTGCTCAGTGTTCTCAAGTGTAAAATGGAGATAGTGGTAATTCCTACCTCCGAGGGTTGTGAGGAAGATGAAGTACACCAATTTGTGTAAAGCCAGGGCTAAGCATACAGAAAACACTTCATCAATTTAGTTATCATCATTATCATCATCATCATCTTACTGAGTCTTCACCACAACCTTCTAGGATAGGTGTTATTATTTCCATTTTACAGATAAGGAAACTGAGGCTCATAGCGTTGAGTCACTTACTCGAATTCCCACACCTGGAGACTGAGAACTGTTTGTTTGTAGCTGTAGAATTCTTTAACATTGCAACACAAGGCTTGAATTTCTTCTTCAGCTCTTTCAACTTGAGAAATGCTGAGCATATTCTTCCTTTTTCATTTTCTAACTCCAGGTCTTTGCACATATCATTATAATACTTTACTTGGTCTTCTCGAGCTGCCCTTTGAAATCTTCTGTTCAGCTTTTAACTTCATCATTTCTTCCATTTGCTTTAGCTACTCTATGTTCAATAGCAAGTTTCAGTCTCTTCTGACATCAATTTTGGTCTTTTCTTTCTTTCCTGTCTTTTTAGTAACCTTTTGCTTTCTTCATGTATGATGTCCTTGATGTCATTCCACAACTTGTCTGGTCTTTGGTCAGTAGTGCTCAATGCATCAAATCTATTCTTGAGATGGTCTCTAAATTCAGGTGTGATATACTCAGGGTTGTACTTTGGCTCTTATGGACTTGTTCTAATTTTCTTCAGCTTCAACTTGAACTTGCATAGGAGCAATTGATGGTCTGTTCCACAGTGGGCCCCTGGCCTTGTTCTGACTGATGATATTGAGGTTCTCCATTGTCTTTTTCCACAGATATAGTCGATTTGATTCCTGTGTATTCCACCCAGTGAGGTCCACGTGCATAGTCACTGTTTATGTTGCTGTAAAAAGGTATTTTCAATGAAGAAGTCGTTGGTCTTGCAAAATTCCTTCATGTGATCTCCCATGTTATTTCTATCACTAAGGCCATATTTTCCAAATACTGATCCTTCTTCTTCATTTCCAACTTTTGCATTCCAATCACCAGTAATTATCAATGCATGTTGATTGCATGTTTGATCAATTTCAGATGGCAGAAGTTGGTAAAAATCTTCAATTTCTTCACCTTTGGCATTAGTTGTTGATGCATAAATTTGAATAATAGCCGTATTAACTGGTCTTCCTTGTAGGCTTGTGGATGTTATGCTATCACTGACAGTGTTGTACTTCAGGATAGATCTTGAAATGTTAGGGATGAGAAGACAGAGACTCATAAAGGAAAAGTCACCTGCTTAGGGACAGACAGGAGCTTGGGGGAAGAGCCAGCTATTGAACCTGGATCTGATCAACTTCAGACTGATCATGACATTCGTTAATTAACTCATTCTTTCAACAGACACTTTTTGAGCACTTACCACGTGCAGGCACTATTCTAGGCAAGGGAATCCCATGGCATACAAGATAGACCCAGCTCCCTGCCCTCATGGAACTGGCCTTTTAGTAGGGAGAAAAGAAAATAAACTAATTAATGTCTGAATATTGAAGTGCCAGGTGATGTGAAGGACCTTTAGGAAAATAAAGCAGGGTGAAGGAACAAAGAATGGCAGGTGGTCAGAGCATCAAAACGTCTGTGCAGAATGAATAGAATTACAATTTTTTCACCAGAAGGGTTCTTAAGAGATCAGTCATCCCTGTCCCCACCTGGCTTTGAGTCAGTTTGGGGTTTATGCTCCCCCTTCACAGAGTCAAATAATTCGACCATGGTCACCCAGAGACTATTGAGATAAGGAGATGCCCAACCAGGCAGTGTAAACCAAAACCAGTTGCTGTCGAGTCAATCACAAGTTTCCATTAAATAACCAGTTCTTCATCAAAGGTTTATTGGTGTCACCGTGTGCCAGACTCTGAGACCCATTCTCTAGAGAGAGAGAAGGACACTAAAGAGCCAGGTGATTGGTGTTTTCAAAGAGGGATTCTGGTCCCTGGGATCAAGGAGATTGGGGGAAGATTCCTAGAGGAAGTAACACCGGATTTGGCCCTTGAATCCAAAGTGATTTTTTTTTTTAAGATGGAAACATGTGTGGGGGTGATGTGGGGGGGGGGTGGTGTGGAATCATGAGACTGCCCCAGGTGGAGGAAGCAGCAGGTGTAGATAGGGAAGTGTCACCATTAAGAGCACATGGGCTACAGTGAGCCAGGCCAAGGGCTGAAATATGTGATCGATGCTGTGTGGCTCTGGAGAAGCTAGTTCTCCTCCCTGGGCCTCTGTTTCCTCATCTGTGAAATCTCAATTGCCACCCTACTTCAGGGGGTGCTGTGAAGATTAAATGAGCTAACACATGGAAGTCGCTCAAACTGGTGTCCCCACATAGTCTCATTGCTCAGAAAGGTTTCAGAGCTGGTGGGATTTGTACAGGAAGTTGCTGTGGTCACATAAGCAAAGTGGAGTCACTTTCTTCTTCTCCCCACTCCTGCACTTTTAAATCCCCACTGACCTCGTGCCACCTGATTAGATGCCTGAGTTCTGCTCTGCAGTGTCCCTGAGGGGCCCATAGAACCCAGCAAGAATCAGGCTCTGAAACCTACCATCTCGATTATAAGCTTTGCTAAACTTTACAAGGTCACAAATTGTCTGGTCTTGAGACAGAGATAGGAGGGTGGACCGCAAAGACTCTTGTCAGAATTGCTCAAGTCCCTTCCCCTGGGGTTCACCTTTAATGAAGCAAGGCCTCTGCTTCTTAGCAGGATCTCTGGAGGTGGCTGGATGCACATGCAGGACCCACACTGTGGTTCTGGCTCCAGCCCTGTAAGCTGCCATTATCAGACTTAATATCATGCTCAATTTGATCCCTATGTTTTCCAAGCTTAGCAAAGCAGATTCTTCCTTATTAATCTGCATTTGTACTTAAAGATAGCACACCAAAGTTCAACCTCTTTTGACTTAGCTGAACGAACACGAAAAGGTCAAAAGACGTTTTCATAATGAGAAAACTTCTCCCTTTTGCTCTCTCTGCTCCCTCCCCAATCATCCTCCCCCTCCTCTGTGTCTTTCTCTTCTGCTACCCTGCTCCTAAATCCCCAAGGCTGTGTCCACAGACCCTGAATCAGGAAGAGGACAGAGCTGGTGGTGGTGAAGTGGAAGAGAGACAACTGCTGAGCGGTGAAGGGCCCAGCTTGGGTCAGACGGACCTGGATTTGAGCCCAGGCTTTTCTACTTTCTCCCATTGGAGCCTGGAGCAATAAACAGTGTATCTCTGAGCCTTGGTTTGAATATTTGTAAAATGGCTATTAAAATTGCACTTACTTCACGGGCTGTTATGAAGATTAAATGAGATAATAAGTATGAAGTGCTAACACTATGTCTGGCATAAGGGAACTGATCAATAAACTGTACTGGTAATATTGTAATATTGGGTGTT
>NW_004443951.1:27775353-27777498 GCF_000243295.1 Trichechus manatus latirostris | reverse complement strand
TAGAGCAGAAATTAATGAAATTGAAAAAAAGATAAAAGCAATGAAACCAAAAGATGATTCTTTGAGAGATCAATAAAATGATACATATATACCCAAAATGATTGAGAGAAAAAAGAGAGAGAAAAAACACAAATTACTAATATCAGAAATGAGAGAGGTAAACATTAGTGACAATGAGGGAAACTCTCCATGAGATGGATTAAAATGGTGGCTGCAACAATGAGCTCAAACATACCAATGATTGTGAAGATGGTACAGGACCAGACAATGCTTCGTTCTGTTATACATAAGGTTTCCATGAGTCGGAGCTGACTCAACAGAAACTAAGAACAACTATACAGGTAGTTCCCGACTTAAAGGGTGGAATGTTATGGATTGAATTGTGTCCCTCAAAAATGTGTGTCAACTTGGCTAGGCCATGATTCCCAGTATTGTGTGGTTGTCTGCCAGTTTGTGATCTGATGTGATTATCCTATGTGTTGTAAATTCTAACCTCGAGCCCTTGAGGTACAATGGTTAAGAGCTCAGCTGTCAGCAGTTTGAATCCACTAGCTGTTCCTTGGAAACCTTATGTGGCAGTTCTATTCTGTTGTATAGGGTCACTATGAATTGGAACTGACTCGACAGCACACAACAATAATGTTAATGAGGCATGATTAGAGGCAGTATTGTTAATGAGGCAGGACTCAATCTACAAGATTAGGTTGTATCTTGAGTCAGTCTCTTTTGAGATATGAAAAAGAATCGAGCAGAGAGGAGAGGGACCTCATTACTATCAACAAAGAAGAGCCAGGAGCAGAGCGCATCATTTGGACCTGGGGTCCCTGCATTGAGAAGCTCTTGGACCAGGAGAAGAATGATGACGAGAACCTTCCCCCAGAGCCAACAGAGACAGAAAGCCTTCCCTTGGAGCTGGTGCCCTGAATTCAGACTTCTGTCTCCCTAAACTGTGAGAGAATAAATTTCTGTTTGTTAAAGCCATCCATTTGTGGTATTTCTGTTATAGCAGCGCGAGATGACTAAGACAGAATTTGGTTATGACAAACTGCACTTACTGCAGTCCCTTATTTAGGTTTTTTTTTTTTTTACATCTTATCATTAGTATATCTTCCTGGGTAAAGTTATGGGAGAATGCATGCAGGGGATAGAGAAAAAAATTGCTGAATTTTGTGAACACTCCAAGCATTTGATCAGGATAATATGGTGGAAGAGATTGGTGGAAAATCATTCATATAGCAAGAACGCTGAATCTAGAAATTGATATCACCAATGTGGAACACTAGAAGGAGTCACAAAGAAGGGGAATTGACAGATTAGGACTTAATGGATTTTGAATAGGAAAGAAATGCTGAAGAAAAAAAGAAATAATGGGGAAGAGGAAGGAGAGAAGTTGTCAAAAAAGTGTACAGTGAAAGGATTAGCTGGAGTTTTTTCCTAAATTAAATCAGGGGCTTCAGTTGCTTGAAAACATGAACCTAAATGCTGATTGCTTTGCTAAAGGTGATAGGCCAATTCAGGAAGCAGTAGGATGTTACCATGAAATATATGAAGAAAAAAGAAAAGGATCATACAGGCAACTGTCACTAATTTTCTCACTAGAAAAAACGTCTATATTCCCAGGGATAATTCAGATGATCCAGAACTTTCCACAAATGGAGTTATTACCACAACTGACAAAATTCCAATGTTGTCCAACTCTTCTTCATCATTGGAGTAAATTTTTATGATCTGTGTATTTTTTTATGTGTGTATGTATGAATCAAAATATATCTGTAAGTTCATATGTAATGTTTCCAGCCCCCAAAGACAAAGATTAGATTTATAAAGATACTGATCATAAAAGGCTATAATAATGAAAACTGAAAAAAAAATTAGATATTTGACTTATGTCAGAACTGACTTACGACAGAATCATTGGAACAGAACCCCATCATAAGTCAAGGACTACCTGTATGCTACAATATTAATAAGGAAACTGCCAACCTTTTGGTTAGCAGTCAAGTGCTTAACCATTTGCATTACTCAGGACCTCAAAAAAAAAAAAAAAGAAAGAAAAATATTTGGGGATAAATTTGACAAAAGAAACCTGTACACTGAAAATTACAAAACACTGCAGAGAAAGAAGACACTCCCAAATGTAGAGCT
>NW_004443951.1:27755680-27767295 GCF_000243295.1 Trichechus manatus latirostris | reverse complement strand
CTGTGCCATCCTCACAATCCTTGCTATGTTTGAGCCCATTGTTGTAGTCACTGTGTCAATCCATCTCATCCAGGGTCTTCTCCGTTTTCACTGACCCTCTACTTTACCAAGCATGATCTCTTTCTTCAGGGATTGGTCGCTCCTGATAGCATGTCCAAGATAAGCGAGACAAAGTCTCGCCATCGTTGCTTCTAAGGAGCATTCTGCCTGTATTTCTTCCAAGACAGATTTGCTTACCATAATACTGCCGGTAGGATGAAAAATTTTTTAACCACTTTGGAAAGAAGTTCGACATTTTTTAAAAAGTAAAATTCACATCTACCACACGACCCAGTCATTCCCCTCCTAGGAATTTACCGAAGATAAATAAAAACATATATCCACACCAAAGACCCATTCACAGATGTTTACAGCAGCTTTATCTGTAGTATCTAAACACTGGAAACAACCCAAATGTCCATCAACAGGTTAGTGGATACACAGATTGTTGTATATCCATACAATAGAATATTACTTGGCAATAAAAATTAATAAGCTATTGATGGATGTGAAAAGATAGATGAATCTAAAAATAATTGTGTTAAGTGAAAGAAGCAGTGCAAAAAAAGACTACATCCTGTCTGATTTCACTGACATAATATTCTAGAAAACATAAGCTCATCCGTAGTGACAGAAAGCAGAACAGTGGTTGTCTGGGAAGAGGGGCGGGGTGTACAGGAAGATGATAAAGTGGCAGGAGGAAACTTTTGGGGAGATGGATATGTTCATTATCTCAACTGCACCGATGGTTTCATAGGTGTATACATATGTCAAAACTTATCAAATTGTGCACTTTAAATACGTTCAGCTTATTGTATGTCAATTATACCTCAATTAAGCTGTTTAAAACATCCACTGCAATTGAAGAACTCTGCATAGGAAAGCGCACACCTAGCAATCAAAGCTGGAGCCCTGAGGGAGAGGGTTGGATGGCTGGGCAAAGCAGACTGAGAAAGAGGGGCCAATGAGATGGGAGGGAAACCAAGCGAAGGTCATGGAATCACAGAAGCTGTGTTTCCAGAAGGAGGGGGAGTGGTTCCTCATGTCATAGACCTCAAGGGCAGAGCTGGGAAGTGGCCATAATATGTGGCATCGTAGAGGTTATTGGTGACCTTGACAAGTCAGAAACCAGTGTCGGTGAGGCGTGAATGGTGCCAGGTCAGGAGGTGGAGATAGCTGTGCAGTCAGCTTATTCAAGGTTAGGAGGAGGAGGGTGCTGCAGAGAGCTGGAGGTGGACTGGGATTCAAGGAGGGCTGCTTGTTTTGCTTTTCACATGAGAGATCATAGCTCACCTTGTAAACTCGAGGAAGATGGAGTCCAGAGGGCAGGAGGAGGCTCCGCTTTGATGGATAAGGGACATGACTTCCAGAGGAGTCTAGGGGGGATGATGAGATGGTAGAATGATTGTCAGAGTCAGTGTAACCAGCTCCCAGCTGGGTCACCTTGTCCCTGGTAGAACCAGGTGTCATTGGCCTGAGCCCTGGGTGGTCCCATGACCACTGGCAGTCCCAAACCCCAGGACTCCTTCCCCTGCAGTGGGCTCCTCTATCCACCTGGGGTTTCTTTCATCCTAGGTTATTTCAAGTGCAAAGCTCAGCTCCATCACCAGTTTCTAAAATATCCACCCACACCAAGCCTTTCTGAATTTATTAGCTTTAGTGCCTCTGTTCTCTCCTTTCTCCACGCCCCATCTCCTTGCCTCCTGCAGACAGCTTTCACCCCCTTCCCTCTAGAAAGCCTTGGCATCAGCTGGCTCCGTACTCACAGGGTGTTAGCTTTTGTCCCACATGGGTTTCTCTTGTTTCTCTCCAACCAAGCACCATTCTATCCTTAAGAAGAATTCTGTGGCTGATTTCTTTCACTCAACATGTTTTCAAGGTTCATCCATGTTGTAGCGTGTATTGTATGATCCCATTTATATGAAATATCTAGAATAGGCAAATGCATAAAGACCAAAATTTGTTAGTGGTTACCAGGAGCAGGAGGCAGGGAGAAGGGAGGAGTTAATGCTTGCTTAAGGGGCACTGAGTTTCTATAAGAGATGATCAAAAAATTTGGAAATGGATAGTAGCAATGGTTGCACAGCATGATGAACATAGTTAATGTCACTGTACATGTAAAAAAAAAAAACTGTTAAAATGATAAATGTTTTGTTACACGTATTTTTACCACAGTAAAAAGATAGAATTCTGGCGAACAAAAACATCTCTCTTTTATTCCATATGTATTCTGGTCCCTGTTTTACAGACAAAGAAACAGAGACTCAGCGAAGTTAAGCTACTTGACCACAGGTCACACAGCCAGAGAAAGATTTCAGCAGCAACAGCTCCATTTAGGGCATGCCGAGTGAGCCCTTGGACTCCGCAGACAGACAGACCTGGGTCTGATCCCAGCTCCACCACTGGCAGCTGTCATAGTGCCCACCTCATGGGGCTGTCTGAGGAACACATTCGATGATGCTTCTCAGGTGCTAGCAAATCTGGGCATGCAGTAGGTGCTCAAGTGAATGGTCATTGCCACTGTTATTGGTGTGCTGACTGTACCTGCAGAGCCTTCCCTGCCCTGGTCCTCCACCTGGTCTTTCCTCACCTGGCATTCCCTGCCATCTAGTACCTGTTCTTTTAACACTCACCTCCTTGGGGGAGACCCTCTCTAATTCACCTACTTCGAACTCTGCCTGGCAGTCTGCATCTCAGAACGCAATGTGGGAAGTCAGATCAGCTTGGATTCAAATCTGTTTTCTCCCCTGACTAGCTAGAAGGTGCTAGACAGGTTCCTTAACTGAGCCCCAGTTTCCTCATCTGCAGAATGGAATAGGCTTCTTGTAGGGACCAAATGAAACAGTAAGTGTGAAAAGAGCTTTGCAAATGGCAAATGGCTAAACATTGCAAAACACTGGATGGCTTTTCCTTTCATTTTCCTTTGCTCTGTGGCCCCTTGGCAACCTGAGTGTTTAACTGGTGTTTTATTTTGTTGATTTGGTGAAGGTCCACTGTGCAGAATGGATGCACGGAAGGAGCCTAGGATTTAGACAACCCTGAGTTTGAGTCACGGTCGTCCCTGGGCGTTGCAAACCGTTTGTGCTTGACTACTAACCTAAAGGTTGGAGGTTCAAACCCATCCAGCAGCACTGCAGAAGAAAGCCCTGGCGATCTGCTTCTGTAAAGATTACAGCCAAGAAAATCCTATGGCTCACAGTTCTACTCTGACGCACATGGGGTCACCATGTGTTGGAATGGACTCAAAGGCAACTAGTTTGGTTTTGCTTGAGTTTGAGTCAAGTTTCTCCCACAGCTTCGTGTCCTTTGGCCCCTGCTGACCACTTGCCTCCTGTTGCCTGCTCTGCTGGCCGCTCCCCTAGCACCTCTCACTCTGCACGTGTGGGCCCTCATTCCTTCTGCCAAGAACACCCGTGGTGTGCCTGCGGATGTGTACACACTCATCTTAGCTCATGCCTCCTTCTCACCCTCTTTTCCTTGGGGAAGCCCTCTCTGACCCCAAGACAGTTTGGTCCCTGCGGTACACACTACACAATTCACAAAGAGTTAGCGGCTTCTCTCCACTATAAACTGTGAATTCCACGGGGGTGCGGGCCGTGTCTGTCTGATTTATCCTTGGATCCCAGAGCTTCCCATAATTCTAGGGAATCTCTATCCACTTAACACGTTGACTTGGTCACAGCTTCGCTGTGTGACCCTGGAATTTTGTTCTCTCCACAGTTTAATGAAGGTGCTGGGGATGGTGGTCTCTGGGGTCTGCCCTTGACTTTGAAGGCGGACTCTGGAGGTGCAGAGGCAGCTGCTGCCCACAGTCCGCGGAGTCGGTGGGACAGACTGTGGGAGCCCCCTCCTGTGCCCCTCATTATAAATAGCTCCGTCTCCAAGCACGGGGGTCACCTCCTTTCAGAGCCTCCACAGGTAGCCAATTATTCTCAGTGCCTGCAGGGCCAATGGTGGGGGTAGGGTCTGAGTGGGAGCCCCAGCCAGGAAATAATCCACTGGCCATCTAGGAAAGAAAAATGGAAGTTCATTTAAGTCTCTGCACTGCAGCCATAGACAATCATTTGTGGTCTGAGAGTGGAAGTAATGGACAGCTCTAGGATTTCAATTATCCTCGAATCATTTGAGTGACTTGAAATGCAGTGCTGGACTGCAAGAGCCCTGGTCTACTGGGATAATGACAAGTGGTGGGTCCCTTGGCTCTCCCCGCTCCAAGCTCCAGCATGGGTCACTGCAAGACTGCCCAGTAAGCTCCCAGCTCCCCACTGGTCTGGTGGGCACTCCTGGGTCCTGAGTTTGTGGGCTCTGGTGGGAGAGGTTCCAGCTAGTCTGTCTGGACCCCTGCCTCCCAGTTCATTTGCATTGCATAAGGTCTGGCATGCAGAGGAGCCCCTAGAGCTGGGGGAAAATCAGATTCTGCACTAGGTGACCCCAGACAAGTGACATGAGTTTGCTCACTGTCAGTTTCATCACTTGGGAAGTGGGAGGACAATAGCGCCCACCTGGTAGGTTAGAGGAGAGGACTAAGTGGCATATGTAGTCAAATGGCTTAGCACAGCGCCTGGCACATGGAAGGCCTTCTGGGAATGGACAAGCCAGGAATCTGGTGGTGTGTATAGGAACCAACTCAACCTGGCTTAACAACAAGGGAGGCTATTATAACAATACAGGGACATCTTCTAGAACCCAAGGCTAAGAAGGCAGCTGGGCCTCAGAAAGATGGCTTAGAGAATGGGGCAGGGCCGCCTTCTTCCTGCTCCATCTAAATGGCAGCAGATAGCTATTCTGAGCACATACATCTCCTCCACTTGAGAGAACAGTCCACTTGGAACCAGATCCTCTTAGTCTCGACCCCAGACTTCTGGGAGAGAAGAGCTACTTGGTCTGATGCGGATCGGTTTTCTGATTGCCTACTCTGATCTCATGAGGCATTGGTGGTTCATTGGTAGAATTATTGCTTTCCATGCAGGAGACCCAGATTAGAGTACCGGCCAATGCGTCTCATGTGCAGCCACCACCCATCTGTCAGTGGAGCTTGTGTGTTGGTATGATGCTGAACAGCTTTTAGCAGAGCTTCCAGACTACGACAGACTAGGAGGAAAGGCCTGGCAATCTACATCCAAAAATTACCCAATGAAAACTCTGTGGATCACAATGGTCTGATCCACAACTGATTATGGAGATGGTGTAGGAACAGGCAGGAATTTGTTCCGTTGTGCATGGGGTCACCATGAGTCGAGGACCAACTTGATGGCAGCTAATGACAACACTATGGTCTCGTCTGCTCTAGTCTGAAGGCAGGTCAAATAGCACAAGCACAGCTTCCAGGAGGCTCACCCTTGTAGGCAAAGAGGACTGTTAGGGATCATGGTGAGCTGGGCAGATGCTCTCAACAGTGCCAACCCGTGACTGCTCTAGCCTGGGCCCTGCCCTTGAGGAGTCCACAGTGGGTGGGGACAGACATGCATGGAATCATTTCACAGTGTGATTAGCACCGGACTTAGTGAAGGTAGAAGGCTAAGAATCAGTATTTCTGAGCACCATCAGATTGCCAGGCTCCTCACATGCTGGCCTCCTTCATCCCTGCCAGGAAGATACAATGATCCTCCCTAGCAGGCAAAGCCACGATGCAGCAAGGACATGGCAAGCCAGGACTGGATACTAAGCCTTTTGGTACCAGTGTCCTTGTGCTGACAGCAGGTCCAGGCATGCTTTGGGAGGGTGGGATCCAGTTCTCGAGGTAGCCAGTGGGCAGTTATTCCATGGCTCTACCCCAGCCCCTCCACCATCCTTGGCAATGAGCCCCCATCAACCCAGGCCCCATCACAGCTGTTCTAAAGACCTCGAATATCCTTAGCTACAATTCTGAGCCCAGGAGGGAGGCAGGAAATGATTCATCCTCTTTCTCAGACAATAAACACAAACCTGCATTATTAATATTTACCCAGAGGCTTCTCCAAGGGTCCCGAAGAGCAAACAAATCACGGGGAGAGAAGGGCATAGATGACGAGCTTTGCCAAGGCTGCTGGCTGCTCCAAAAGGAGGACAGCCCCATCTATCAGAGCTAAATGAGGCCTCATCACTCTCTCTATCCTCCCCATTTCACAGAGGGGGAAACTGAGGCCCAGAGGGCAGAGGGCTGGACCAAGACAAATCAACAGGATGGTGGCAGAAGAGAGAACAGAATCTGGGAACCTGGAGTGATGGAAAAAGCATGGGCCGGTGAGCCTCAGGTTCCTCACCTGTGAAATGGAAGTAGAATTGATTGGGTGATGTTGTCGAGAGCTGCCCTTGAGTTGGCCCTGACTCATGGTGGCCCCATGCACAGCGGGATCGACCATGTGATCATAGGGTTTTCATTGGCTGATTTTTTGGAAGTATTGTCAGGCCTTTCTTACTAGTCTGTCTGGAAGCTCTGTTGAGACTTATTCAGCATCATAGCAACATGCAAGCATCCACTGACAGACAGATGGTGGCTGCACATGAAGTGCATAGCCAGGAATCAAACCCAAGAGTCTCAAATGGAAGGTGAGAATTCTACCACTGAACTACCACTGCCCTCTGGGTGACTTTTACTAGCATATAAAATGGCCCCTCAGAGTGCCCAGCCAAGAGCAAATGCTCCACGTAGAACACCACAGTGAGTCAATGATGAGGATGCTGCTTCCTACCCTGATTTCCCAGTGTGCTTTGCATTGCCCTCAGCAGCCTTTATGCTTTGGGACCCCCCCTAACAGTTGATTGGATCAGGTGGACAGCTGCCCAAGCTGGGCCAATCAGGGCATCTCTCCTGTGAATTTGACTAAAAGAGGCTAGTTTGGTCTGCTTGATTGTTTGAACTGTTGCTGAATAAATTAGTTCAGGTCTGTGGGATACTGAGAAGGGTAGAGAATGGAAGTCGTGTGTGGTGTGTGTATGTGTGTAAGAGAAAGAGGGACAGAGCCTGGGTTCTAGATGGTGCTCTGTCCCTGGTTTGGGTTGTTCCTGAGTCCTGACTGAGATCTTTGGCTTCAGCATCTAAGTGATTTGAGTTCTTACACTAGCTCGCCTCTCCACCCTCAGCCCGCTGAGAAGGTTCTGTTACCCTAAAGAGCCCTGACTCCAACAATGGAGAGAACTTTCTAATAGTCGGAGGGGTCCAGAGCCAAAATGGACAGCTGAACTCAGGAGGAAGATCATCACCCATGGTTCATAGGAGGGGCAAAACTATGAGGATGTGCTGAGGCTGGCTGGCGTCCTTCTCACCTGGGCTGAGGGCTCCTCCTTAGTGCTCTGTCTCTTGGAAACAATATCTTTTATGCTCTCCTCCCTTTCGCTCCACCTTTCCTTCTTGTTTTTTCTCTTTCTCTCTCCAGCTCTCACACTCGCCTCTCACTGGATCATTCATTCATCACACAGGCATGGGCTATCACCCACTTGTGCCTATTCAGCCTCTGGGTTGGCCACGCTGAGGACACCAAGAGAGGAGGCCACGTCATTGCCCCCAGGGGGCTCCCAGTCTGGCTAGAGAGTCAGACAAATCAACCAAACCCAGTGTGGTCAGTGCTGAGAGGGGGAGACATGGTAGGGGCTGGGGGAGCCCAGGGTATTGTCCCGACCCTGGACATGAGGATCATAGAGGGCTTCTCAGAGGAGGTGGTGTCAGAGGTCACAGACACCATGTTGTGCCAGCTCTGGGGGGTGAGGTAGACAGATGGCCCTAGGGCACTTGAGGTCTGAGGCCGTGGCCTAGAGGGTGGCACCATGGGTCACACCACTCCGAGCCACCTGCATCTCCGGAAAACCCCATTCCTCACCCCCTTAGTCCTAACCCTGAGTCGGACAGGGTGATAGAGGGTGGCCGCCGCCAGAGTGGTGTCACAAGGTCCTGTGGCAGCACCCCCTGAAGGAGAAGTGGGGGGAGTCAGGGGAGTGGACAAAGTTGGCAGCAGCCTAGCACATCTAAGGTTGGGCAGGAGGAAGATCCTGGCACCCTTAGGCCAGGCAGGCCGCTCCTCAGGGCCAGAATGGTGGTGTGGTGTGAAGGGGGGAAGTGGGAGGCTGAGAAAGCCAGGGCTGGGGGGCTACTTGGGTCAGATCACAGAGAACAGGGTGAGGAAGGCTGTGGAACTTGAACTTTATTCTGAGCGTTCTGGGGAGCCATGGATAGGGATGGGATAATTAAGTGAGGAAGTAACTACACCGTAGGCATGGGGGGAGGGGAGGATTCCAAGAGGTTCTCTACTCCTCCAAAACCATGAATGGGGAGAAGCCCCTTTTTCCCCCTCTTGCCCTTCCCCTTCCCCCCTCATTTTCTCTCCTTCCCTCTAGTATCCCTGCTTCTCTCTCTCTATCCTCTTTATCCATCCCTTTCTCTTCTCCTTCTCCCCATTTCTCTCCTTTTCCTCCTTTCCCCATCCCTCTTCTCTCACCCCCTTTCTCTCCAGGCCTCCTTCCCACCTCCAAACACCGGCTGCTCCAGGGGCAGAGCTGCACTTGCGAGAGGCTGCAGCGCCACCTGCAGGCCGGATTCGGGGCCACCGCTGGTCTCCGCCCACTTGGTCCGGTCCCGATGCTCCCTCCACCGCGAGGCTGACATCAGTACCAGCCTGTCTCTGTCTCCCTTAATGACCCTAATTACCAGCCAAGCTCCTCTCCGAAAGCAGCGAGACGCCAGGAATGATGAGTTTCATAATAGAACCTTCCCCTTCACAGCCCTGCTCCCTGAGGCGCCGCCAGCTTAAGAACGCGCGTGCTCCTTACTCTCCTGGGAACGGGGGCCCCACGGGGGATGTCGCCCGTATTACATATGGGGAAACAAACGGAGACACAAACAGGGGAAGGGCGGCGTGAATCGGCTCAGGATCTGGGAGAAACTGACACTGTTGCCTTGTTCATTTAATTGTTCAGCAATCCCTCGTGGATGCCCACGCGGTGCCCAGCGAGGTTCTGGGACCAGGAACACAGAGGTGAATGAGACAGTGGGGGCAGTCCCCACCTGGCGACAAATGACAGTTACAGTCCTCTTGGGTGATGGCGCTATGACAGGGGGATGTGTCAATCACTGCGGGATCCCAGAGAAGGTGCTGGCAACTCAGGTGGGTTCAGGAGGAGGTGGGGGAGGGGGAGGTCAGAAAAGGCTTCTCAGAGGAGGTGACATCTGAGCTGACTCATTCAGATAGAGTAAGAGTTTTCTACGGAAAGATGATGAGAAAAAGGGCCTTCCAGGCAGGGGGGACAGCGTGTCCGCAGACTTGGAGGCCAGAAAGAGCTAGGACTTTCAACGGTGGGAGCTCTGTGTGGCTGAAGAGTAAAGGGGACAGTGCCAGGGCCTAGGCTGGGAGGGGTCAGCAGGAGCCAGACAACAAAGGGCTTTGGGAGCTTCCTGCTTGTCCTGTTTCTATAGGCAGTACTGACACAATACAAATAACAGTCTTAATACAAATTATTATTACCACTACCACTACTACTACTATTATTATTATTATGGTTCCCTGAATGGTGCAAATGGTTAACATGCTGCTAACCAAAAGACTGGAGGTTCGAGTCCACCCAGAGGCACCTTGGAAGAAAGTCTTGGTGCTCTAAACCAAAGAACCAAACCTGTTGCCGTTGAGTCAATCGTGACTCACAGCAACACTATAGGACAGAGTAGAACTGCCCCATAGTGTTTTCAAGGCTGTAATCTCTACGAAGCTGATGGCCACATCTTTGTCCCATGGAGCAGCTCATGGGTTGAAACCACAGACCTTTCTTTTAGCAGCCTAGCACTTAACCACTGCACCACCAGGGCTTCTGAAAAATCAGCCCTTGGAAACCCTATGGGGCACAGTTCTACTCTGACACACATAGGGATGGAATGTTATGAGTTGGAATTGACTCGACAACATGGGTTTGGTTTTGATTCTCCCTCTGAGAGCTCCGGAAAGGCAAGGGATTTTCAAGGCTACTGTCACCAGCCTAGAGGTTTTCTCTGGCTGAGCAGAGAGTGGGTGTCATTCCCAAGGGAGGTTGCAACTGCACGTCTTTCCCATAAATGGGCACCTAGGCTGTTCCAGCTGAAAGACTGGGCTGGGGAGAAAGCAGGAAGAGAAAATTGCCTTGTTTCCAGAAATGACCCAAGAAGTGAGTTTGGGGTCATTCTGGATGAGAGATTTGCAGCACCTTGGGGTCATTTGGAGAGTTTTGGATTATTATTTATTTTTTTTCTCTCTCCCTTTCTCTCTGCATCTTTGCTTTTATCATGACAGGACCAGGGACAAGTCCCCATAGAAGTTCAGTTCACAAGACCAGGGATCTGAAGCCAGGCCTGAATGGTCAGTGGAGGGACCCAGCATGGTGTAGGGCCTCCATGCTGGCCCAGGCATCAGGGCCCACCTCTGTGAGGACAAGGGTGGATCTAGGTGGGGAGGAAGGCACAGGGATGGAGAGAGGCTCAAGAAGGGAAAGTTGGACCTGTGTTCAGGCCCCTTCCCTGCCTGCCCCGCCCCTGCCATGCTGCAGGTGCAATGAAGGGTCCTGTTACTCATGCACACCAGTATCTTCCATGTGCTGGGCCTTTGCACATGCTGTTCCCCTGCCAGGAATGCTCTGCTCCATTCCTTTAAGGCCTAGCCACATGACCCTTCCTCTGGGAAGTCTGCCTGCTGTTGCTCTCCCTCATCCTCTGCCCCTCTCCCCAACTATGGCTCTCTTAAGACCATTCCAGCCTGACACTCTTACTTTTAGAAAGTCCTTCCCCCATCAGATCAAACATACTAAAATGCATCCATATCTCACATTAAATACAAATTATATGTAACTATGCAAAAGCTCAATATCATCAGTCAGAATAAGGCCAGGGGCCTACCGTGGAACAGACCATCAATTGCTCATATGCAAGTTCAAGTTGAAGCTGAAGAAAATTAGAACAAGCCCACAAGAGCCAAAGTATGACCTTGAGTACATCCCACCTGAATTTAGAGACTATCTCAAGAATAGATTTGATGCATTGAACACTAATGACCCAAGACCAGGCAAGTTGTGGAATGACATCAAGGACATCATACATGAAGAAAGCAAGAGGTCATTAAAAAGACAGGAAAGACCAAAATGGATGTCAGAAGAGACTGTGAAACATGCTCTTGAACATCGAGTAGCTAAAGCAAATAGAAGAAATGATGAAGTAAAAGAGCTGAACGCAAGATTTCAAAGGGCAGCTCAAGAAGACAAAGTAAAGTATTATAATGACATGAAAAAAGACCTGGAGTTAGAAAACCAAAAGGGAAGAACACATTAGGCATTTCTCGAGCTGAAAGAACTGAAGAAAAAATTCAAACCTTGAGTTGCAATAGTGAAGGATTCTACGGGGAAAATATTAAACGATGTAGGAAGCATCAAAAGAAAATGGAAGGAATGGACACAGAGTCACTATACCAAAAAGAATTGGTCAACGTTCAACAATTTCAGGCGGTAGCATATGATCAGGAACCGATGGTACTGAAGGAAGAGGTCCAAGCTACATTGAAGGCATTTGCAAAAAACAAGCCTCCAGGAATTAATGGAATACCAACTGGGATGTTTCAACAAATGGGTGCAGCACTGGAGGTGCTCACTTG
>NW_004443951.1:27744025-27754734 GCF_000243295.1 Trichechus manatus latirostris | reverse complement strand
ACCTCTTTAAAGTGTTAAAAAGCAAAGATGTCACCTTGAAGATTAAGGTGCACCTGACCCAAGCCATGGTATTTTCAATCACCTCATATACATGTGAAAGCTGGACAATGAATAAGGAAGACTGAAAAATTGAAGCCTTTGAATTATGGTGTTAGTGAAGAGTATTCAATATACCATGCACTGCCAAAAGAATGAACCAATCTGTCTTGGAAGAAGCACAGCCAGAATGCTCCTTAGAAGCAAGGATGGTGAGACTTTGTCTCACATGCTTTGGACATGTTCTCAGGAGGGATCAGTCCCTAGAAAAGGACATCAGGCTTGGTAAAGCAGAGGGTCAGAGAAGAAGAGGAAGACCCTCAACGAGACAGATTGACACAGTGGCTGCGACAATGGGCTCAAGCATAACAATGATCATGAGAATGGCACAGGACCGGGCAGTGTTTTGCTCTGTTGTTCGCAGGATCGCTATGAGTCAGAACTGACTCGATGGCACCTAATAACAGCAACAACATGCAAAGTCCGACTTGGAATGAAAGGTGACTGATCAGTTGATAATGTTATGCTTTGCGCACATTTGATTAAACATTTATCAATTTCAGTTTTTGCAGCTTTCCATTTTATTTTGCAGCCAAATAAATTGTTTTCCCAGGCCTTAAACATTTTCATAGGCCCTTAAGAGCTCTTAAGCCTTGACACTGTGCCCAGAGTGAAATATCTGATGGAGATAAGCTTCCCTTCCTGCTCTCCCTCCCCATCCAGGCAGAACTCTTGCCTCCTTTGGCCCTTGCACAGGACCACCAGGTGGCGCTGTAATGATCTGTTTGCCTATGATCCTATTGGACAGGAAGTACTTTGAGGCTGGGTATAATATCCGAACATTTCTCTTTGGTGCCTGGGACAGGCACAGAGATATTAATGTTTTTTGAAAGAAAGAAAGAAGGGAGGGAAGAAAGAAGGAAGGAAAAGAGGAAGGGAGGGAGAGAGGAAAGAAGGGAAGGAGGAACCCTGAGCTTTTACCAGAGCCAACTTGCAAGGAGGAGTAGATTTATTGTCTGTGGGTGGTGGGTTCAGGGACATGGTGATGGGCTCTCTGGACTCCCCAATTCTTCCCACACTGGGTCTCAGGGTCACCTTTTTTAGAGGACCACCTTTCTTCTTCCCCAGTAAGGTAGTGATTAATGGAGCATCGCTGAGGTGTTGGGGAAGAGTTGGCCTCTCACTCCCACACTGTTCTTCTTTACATGTCACATCTTAAGTCAAGGCTGAAGGCTGGCACCAGCCCCTGCTTTGCTCTCCAACAATGTTCTCCCAGGGGGGGACTTCCTTTGTCCTCTCTCCCAGCAGGTGGGGGTGGCACAGAGTGGGGAGCAGATAAGGGCAACTCTAGACAGAGTCTCCCACCCCCTCTGCAGGGAAATGGATATTTCAGCAGCAGCTTGGCTAGTTACAACTGGACTGGATGTACTGACGTCACATATGTGTGACTCTGGAAGGGAGCAACTCCCCATCCTCCACAGACTAATGTTCACAGGCCTACTTGACCCTACCTGGCTAAGCCCCACCCACTTCTCCTCCCTCATCTCATACTACTCTCCCCTGGCTCACTCCACTCCAGCTACACCAGCCTTCTTGATGCTCCTTGAACAGAAAAGTACATGCCCACCTCAGGGCCTTTGCACTAACTAGTCCTTTGCCTGGGACTCTCTTCCCCCAGATACCTGCATCCTTCACTCCCTGGCTTCATTCACATCACTGATCAAATGTGACCCCCTCAGAAAGGCTTCACCTGACCATCCCATCAAAAAGAGCCCCCTTCCAGAACAGGATACAAGGAAAAGATTAGTCCAAACGACTAATGGACCACAGCTACCAAGGCCTCCAACAGACTGAGTCCAGTACAGCTAGATGGTGCCCAGCTACCACCACTGACTGCTCTGACAGGGATCACAACAGAGGGTCCTGGACAGAGCTGGATAAGGATGTAGAACAAAATTCTAACACACACAAAAAAAAGACCAGATTTTCTGGCCTGACAGACTTGGAGAAATCCCGAGAGTTAGGCCCCCGGACACCCCAGGGTTCACCATTCAGCCAGGGATTGGACAGCCCCATAAAACAAAACGGGACTAATGAGGCACAGCAGTCCAGGGACAAGGACTACAAGGCAGGAGGCGACAGGAAAGCTGGTGATAGGTAACCCAAGGTTGAGAAAGGACAGTGTTGACATGTTGTGGGATTGTTAACCAATGTCATAAAACAATATGTGTACTGACTGTTTAATGAGAAACTATTTGTTCTGTAAACCTTCATCTAAAGTACAAAAAAGAATTATCTATGTGAGATCAAATTGACAACAGCAACTCAAAAGGTTTGATGGGAAGCCTAGGGGACAGTGAGTTGAGGATAATGGTGATGGAATAATTTGGAAAAGCATAGTGAGACTAGCAGCACAACTGGAAGAATGTAATCAATGTCACTGAATTGTACATGTAGAAATTTTTGAAATGGTGTATCTTCGTCTATGTATATTTTCACCAAAAAAAAAAGTTCCTCCAAGGTTGAGAAGGGAGAGTGTTGACATGTTGTGGGATTGTTAACCAATGTCATAAAACAATATGTGTACTGACTGTTTAATGAGAAACTATTTGTTCTGTAAACCTTCATCTAAAGTACAATGAAAAAAATTTTTTTTAATAAAATAAAGTCTTTAAAAAAAAAAAAAGCCCCCTTTCCCTGAGAGACCCACAGCATGGTTGATTCAAGTTCATGAGAAGGAAAGAAAAAGCTGTTCTGAACAGTTAAGGTGTGCCGGGTCTTTGACTGGTCAGAGCCACATCTGTGACCTTATCTGATCATCAGAGAGATCCTCTGAGGGAGGAAGAATCATTTTCCCCCTTTTACAGGTGAGAAAACTGAGGCTTAGAAAGGTGAGCGACCTGCCCAAGGCCATGCAGTTTGTAAGTGACAGAGCAGTTCTGTATCTCTGTCTACAATTTGGAGATGGAGGTTTGGGATCCTCAGCATTGGAGGTGGTAGCTGATGCTATGGATGTGGATGAAACTGTCCAGAGGGACCATAGACAGTGATGAGAGTGAGAAGAAAAGTTTGAGGAAAACCAGTAATGATGAGTTGGGTTGGTCAAAGACGAGATGTGAAGGAAGAGAACCCAGCAGTGGATTGAGAAGAACCAGCCACAGGTGCAGGAGGAGGCTACAAGAAAGAGAAGGGTATGGAGAGAGAGTGGTAGGAGAGGTCAAGAAGTGGGTGGTTGATAGTGGTCAGCAGTGATCATGGTGGGCCTGCCTGTACTACTTACTGGCTGTGGCCTTGCTTATCCTCTCTGAGCTGTTTCCTCATCTGTGAAATGGGATTCAGAATGCCCACTTACTAAAGGGACAGCCTGGGGATTGAATGAAATAATACTCTTAATGTTCTTACTTAGCTCAGTTCCCATAGTGAAGAGGTTTATAACATAAGCTTTAGAATCAATATCACTTCCTGGAGGAGGTGTCCTTGGGCATGGGACCTCGGTTTCCCCATGTGTAAAATGGGGATATTAATCATGCCTACCTGGAGTTGTTTTGAAGAAGGTAATGCCTAGAAAGTGCTCAGGTCATTACCCAGCATAGAGTGAGTGCTCAATAAATGATAAACGGCAGCAACAAGAGTGAACGGGACTCCTGTCCCTCTTTCCTGGGTGGGTTTTCTGCCACCTTCTTCTCCCCAGGCCAAGTGCTCTGTGGGTGGGGTGCAGGCTGACCTCTTACAGCCAGCAGGCAGCTTGGAGAGCATCTGTCTTTTCCAGCCTTTTCATGGAAAGATGGAGAATCAGGGCTAGAGAGGTAGGGGTGTGCCTCAGGTCACACAGAGAGTTATAGTAGAGTCAGGGAGGGGGCTTGGGGCTCCTGACTCCAGGCCAGTCGTGGTTCCCCTAGAGCTCGCTGCGTGGGCGAGTGTAGGGGATGGGGACTGGTCCATGTTCCAGAGGGGACCCAAAATGAAACCAAGGCAAAATAGGAGAGTAGATGGTGTGTACTGAGTGCTCCCCATGTGCAAAGAGCTGGTCAGAGCCCTTCATGTATTATCACTCATTTCATCTTGACTACAACCCTATAAGGCAGGTATTATCTAGTATTGCGGGTAGTGGTAGAATTTTCATTGTCCGTATGGGAGACCCAGTTTAATTTCTGGCCAATGCACCTCAAGCACGGCCACCACACGTCTGTCAGTGAAGGCTTGCATACTGCTATGATGCTGAACAGGTTTCAGCAAAGTTTCCAGACTAAGATGGACTAGGAAGAAAGGCTTGGCCATCTACTTCCAAAAATCATCAGATGAAAACCCTATGGATCACAGTGGTCCAATCCCATTGTGCATGGGGTTTGCTACGAGTTGGGGCCAACTTGATGACAGCTAACAACAACATAGAATACTAGCGCCATTTTACAGATGAGGCTATGAAGGCTCAGAGGTTAAATTACTGCCCAAGATCATACAACTGGTACATGGCAGAGCCAGATTTTTAACACAGGCAGCCTGGCTCTAAACCAAAAAACCAAACCCATTGCCATCGAGTTGATTCTGACTCGTAGCGACCCTATAGGACAGAGTAGAACTGCCCCATAGGGTTTCCAAGGAGCAGCTGGTGGATTTGAACTGCAGACCTTTTGGTTAGCAGCCAAGCTCTTAACCCACTGTGCCACCAGGGCTCCAGAACCTCATAATTCTGACCCTAGAAACTCGTAATTCACCCCTGCACTATGTGGCCTTGTTGGGACAGAAGATGCCCAGCCTATGGGGTCTAGGGCAAGACTCCCTCACTCTGTAGAGCCCCTCCCCTGCCAGGTCATGTTCAGCAGCACACAATGTGAGTTCACTTGGTTGGGTGACCCGACCCCCTGTGTTGAGCATCATCACCTGTGTTTGACATAAAGGGTGAGCAAACTCTTCTGTCCCAGGGAGCCCTGGGAGGGTGAACTGCTCCATGAGACTGAGCTGGGTGCAGGGTAGCCAGGACAGCAGAGGCGACACCAATGCCAGGCAGACTCAAGCCAGGTCCTGTCACCACCATGTCATAATATGCAAACTTGGACAAAGCTTCCTTGAGCCTTGGGTTCTGCATCTACAAAATGGACACAGTATACAATGTGGCATCCTTGGGGAGGAGATGAGGCAGAGAAGGAAATAGATACTCAGAAATGTTAAGAAAGAGGCCCAAGGTAATTAGTAGAGCCAGGTCTCAAACCCCGACCTGTTAGCTGCCAAAGCCTGTGTACTAACCACTAGTATTTACTGCTCTCTGTTTAAGTACACACACACAGACACACACACCCCACTTACCAGCTGTGGGGCCTTGGGTCAGGGTTTCATCTTTATAAGCCTTGGTTTCCTCATCTACAAACTGGGGATGATGATACTGCTTTGCAGCGTTTCCATCAGGATTTTCAATCACATATGCAAATTGCCTGGTACACAGTAATGTCCATGAGCTGGTAGGTCAGGTGATGATGATGATAGTGATAATGATGAGGATAACGATGGTGGTGGTGGTGGGGAAGACGGTGAAGATGGAAAGCACTGGGAGAAATGAGCAGATCTGATAGGAAGAAGAAGATCCATCAAAGAAATACCCTCCCTAGTAGGGGAGAACCCATTGCCGTCAAGTCAGTTCTGATTGATATAGGGTCGTGATGAGTCAGAATCGACTTGACGGCAATGGTAGTAGGAAAAAGGGGTGGGGGGGGCTGACTGTAGAAATGCCTCCAACCTGCCCACCGCAGTTCTTCCCGCTGCCCCTTACCTGCACAGGAGAGGATCCGGGAAGCCCCTGAAGAGGACTTGGGTGAGGGTGGCTGACACCCTTCTGGGCATGGGCTACCGTCCTGTACCAGGGGAGGTCTGGAGCAGCACCTGGGGGAGGGGCTGGGGAGGTGCAGGTGGGCAGGGGCTTGGCAGGTGGGGCTTGTTTGAGGGAGACCCCCCTCTCCCCCCGCAACAGGAGCACTGCCCTGAGCCCAGGTTGTTTTCCTGATCTAATTAGCATAGCTGAGAATTAAACTACACACTCAAGCATGATCCCGCTCCCCTGAGAATGTCCCAGAACTAATGCTGCTTAAATATGAAATGGTTCTTGCCCTCTGGGCCCACGTCAAGGAAGCATGAACCAGAAACAAGAGCTGTAATTACCAGCTATGATTCTGTAGTGTGAGCTATAAGAAAAGAAAACAAGCCTACTCCCTCCAATGAAACAATTAACAACTCTCTGAGTTCTTTCTGCTCCATTTAAAGGGACATAGTTTTTTTATTTTGTTTTGTTTTTATTCTTTAGTCCCTTTCCATTCTTATAGTTCCAACTATTCGCTCAGGTCATTTGCTGAGCACCTATTATGTGCCAGGCACATGCTGTTTGTAGAGATGAGAGATAAATACACCAGACAAGTTACCCACACTCCTGGGGCTTACATTCTGCGTATTCAATGATAAATATATCTATTTTTATCACTGCTGCATCCTCACAAGTGTCTGGTACATAATAATGACTCAGTAATTATTTGTTCAATGAGTGAATGAATGAACAAATGAATGAATGAAAGGCACAGAACTTGTCCTCAGAGCAGAGGGGAGTCATCCAAGCCTTTGAAGGAGGGAAGTGACCAGGTCTGATTTAGGAAGATCTCCTGCTGAACTTGTAGGAGGGAGGAGGCTGTGCTCGGTGTGTGAGCAGGTCTGGGCCAGGGCAATGGCAGTGGAGATGTTAGAATGAGATGGAATATGGAGACACCAGGATGTCTTGGTGCCTGCTTGGCTGTGAGTGTGGGGCAGCTGGGGGTATCAAGGGCAAGTGTCCCAAGTGCTGATGTTGGGGGCTGGTTGGGAGGGCAGTGCAAGCTCAAAGAGACAGAATAAAAGGGTTAGATTTGGATGGGCTGTGATGGAGGGGCCTGTGACATCCAGGTTCACACAACAGGCCCCAGTGATAAAGTGCAGGATGTTGACTAAACTAGGACCAGGAGAACCAGGAGATGTGTTGCTACCTCCAAAGGAATGAATGACAAATGGTAGAATTGTGGGCGTCTCTGCAGATGGATGGTGAGGTTCAAAGTGTTGCTGGTCGTGAGCTGGGTCCAGACTGGAGCAGGGCAGGGTGGACGTTTCAAAACCACCAAAAAAAATGGAGAGACCCCTGGAGTTGTGTGTACTGGGTCACTGTGTCATGGGGTGGGAGCTCAGACATATAGCTCACAGGGACCCAGACTGAAAGTGGGGTTCTGGGAGGGGTCCCAGGACCAAACCCAAGCCCAGTGACTAGACCAGGGTAAGCTGATTTTCCCCGCTGTGCCGACCCCTTGCAGCTGCGGCCATCTGCCTGATAGGGACCATGCCTCGTGGAATTCCTAGCTGGCTGAGGGCCTACCCGCCCATCTATGGGAAGGCTGGCCCTGCTGCCTTCACTCTTCCTCCTCCTCCCTGCCCCTCATCACCCTGTCAAGTGAAAGGCCCAAACTCCCTGTCTGCTAACTTTCCAGGTCCCAATAGCTGCAGCATTTAAACCCCTGATAACACTTTTTCTTGGCTTTCAGAAAGGCTCTGCTCCAAGGCTAAAAGGCACTCATGTCAGCAGCTCTCAATATAGACGTTCTTCTATCACTTATCTGAGATCTGGCCAGGCTACGAGCACAGACCCGCACAGAGAGGAGTCCAGCTGTCCAGAGGAGAGGGGGTGGAGGGCAGGGCGGGGGAGACACATTCCCTTTCCAGCCCAACATAACCAGAGTCAGGCGCCAGGACTTCCCACCCAGGGTGATATACAGGCCTGGCTGCCCCACGAGCCCCTGGAGCCCATCCCACCTGGTGCACACACCTGATTTTGGGTCCCTGAGCCCTGTCCTATGTCTTGGAGGAGAAGTGCATTTGGCCTCACAGGCTAAGAAAACACAGAAGAATCTACCCGTGTCCTAAAGCCTCCCTGATTTTTATCAAAAACAAGTAAGGTCCGTGGATGCTTGATTTGTGATCAACCCTGACACCTCACCTGGTTGTGGATCTCACAGCCAGCTGACATCCACCTCCCGTCATGACACAGGCACGTGTCCTGGGTGGGGAAGGCCAGCCTGGCTGCACCTTCCCAGTGGCAGGAGTCAGGTGGGGTTGGGGCACAGCCCCAGCAGAGGGCTCTGGTTACTATGGGAACAGGGTGGCCTCAGCCAGGCTCCAGTATCCAGAGTCAGGCTGCTCCGTTCCATCACTGTCCCCTGTGCAGATAGAAGTGACCTCTCCCCCCTTCTCCAGCCCCCCCACCCCTGGCAGATCACTCAGGCACCTTCAGCAACAATCTTCATCTGCCACCCACAGGCCCTGCCAGCGGGGGTGAGAAGAGGAAGGCTCCGCTCAGCACCTTTGGGTTTTGAGATTTGGCTGCTGGGCTGTGAACTGAGGCCTCTAGGGGTGGGCCCAGGAGGAACCAGGATCTGAGCTTGTAAAGGCTCCTAGAGGCCTTTGGCTGAATCTGCTCTTTTTCCAGAAGGAAGGGCTGAGGCCCTGGGGAAGAAGAGCGTGGGCAGTGCCCTCACAGTACCCCAGCATCAGTCCTGACTTCTCTGCGGATGCCTCTCTCTGATATATCCAAAGCCCAAGGACACAGATGTAGCCTTTCAGGACCTTGGCCTTTCCCACCCCCCTCCCAAGCAGGCTGCCCCCAGATGGCCATGTTGCCATTGACATTGACCAGTTGCCTTGCTGGTCTTCACAGCACAAGGAGGCTCAGTCCTGGCTCTGGGGGCCTCTTCTCACGTGGCTGAGGCTGCCAGCTGAGAAGGAAGCCAGTGCAGAAAATAGAAAGACTGAGTGCTCCTGACATCACTCATGTACCTGGATCCAGGTGCCAATGAAGCTTCTTCTACCTCTAGACTTTCGGTTCTATGAGCCAGTGAGTCACCAAGTTCCTTTTTATGTGTTTATTTCTTTAGTCCAGTAGAGGTGGGCATCTGTTGTGGTTTGGACTGTTTTGGACCAGAGTCCTGGAGCGCCTGATGCCTGTCCTCACCAACCCCTCCTCCCTGCAATGACCTGCAAAGGGACCCTCATCACTGCTGGGACTTCGGCCCTGAGCCCCAACCAAACCACTGGGGCTTCACAGGGCTACATCTTCTAGGGCTAGGAGGACCCCATTTCCCCCGACCACATTCTTAACACCTCTCTCTACTGGCCAGTTCTGCACAAGTCACTGTAGAGGTTACAAGCTTCTTCCACACACACCTTCCTACTTGACCTCCCAGGCAACCCGATAGGTGTGTTAGTATCCCAAGTGGAGCACCTGAAGCCCAGAAGCCTTCTTAATGTGCTCAAGGCCACACAGGTAAGAAGTGTCAGCAGGTTCCCTGAGCCCAGGTCTAAAGCTCTCTCTTGTCCACAATACAATCTCAGTATGTAAAAGTAAAACCTACAGGAGCAGGCGCTATTTGTAGTCTCCCAAATAAATAACTAAATAAACATTGTTGCTTAAAAATCACCTAAGTGTCCTCAAGTCCCTGCTAATCACATCTGGCTTCTCTTGGGCTGCTTCCAGTGCCCAGAGCAAGGGCTAGGGGTGGCGAGGAAGTTGGATGCCCAAGGACAACTCCGTGTGTTTTGACCTTGGGCATGGAATCAAAGGTTTCACATGATGTCCCTCAGCTTTCTTCCCTGGACCCAGCCTTGCTACCTTCTGAGGTGCCTTCCAGTGATGCGAACATCAGCCCAATTCAATACTCAAGGTTGTGGGTGCTCACAGGTGCACCTCCAGCAGGTTGGGGAGAGAGGTGAATGGAGTCATAGGCAGTGAGGAAGATCATAAAAGGACTTGTCCACTTGGCTAAGGAGTCTGGATTTTATATACAGAGGCAGTGGGGAGCCATTGAAGGGTAGAGTGTGTGAGTAGGGGAGGGAGCAGGAGAAGATCAATGCTTTGATTTTGAAGCTGATTCTCAGAGAATAGCGCATAGGCCCTTCTGATCGGCACCTGGCACATAGTAGAGGCTCAGTAAATGCTTAAGAGACTGAATGGCATGTCCTGCAGGGAGCTGTGGGGAACTCAAAAGTAAGTTCCTACGGTGTCCCCTGAGTCCCTGGAGGCATGGAGAGGAGTAGGACCCTCTCCACCTACCCACCCACCACGTGCACAGACCTCTCAGTGCAGCCTAAACCCTAGCTCTAGAGCAGTGTCCTCACCTGGCTGGGCATTAGAATCACCTGTGGAGCTTTAAATGGCACCAGTGTCAGGCCAGCCCGCACCAGTGGAATCAGAAGCTCCAAAAGTAGAGCTTGGGAGCCTGTGGCTTTAACTTGTCCCCTGAGTGATTCTAAGGTACACTATTTATGGGGATGGCATGGGCACAGAGGGAAGGAGGAATGTTATAGATTGAATTGTGGCTCCCCCCCAAAAAATGTGTTGGAATCCTAACCCCTATACCTATGGACAAGGAGCCCTGATGGTGCAATGGTTAAGTGCTCACTTGTTAACTGAAAAGTTGGTAGTTCAAACCCATCCAGCAACTCCAAGAGAGAAAGACCTGACTATCTGCTTCCATAGAGATTACAGCCTAGAAAACCCTATGGAGTAGTTCTACTCTGTCACATGAGGTCGCTATGAGTCAGACATTGAAATTGACTGGACAGAACCTAACAACAATACTAGAGGATTAATCCCATTTGGGAATAGAATTTTCTTTGTT
>NW_004443951.1:27735865-27737914 GCF_000243295.1 Trichechus manatus latirostris | reverse complement strand
CCCTCTCCCTTTCCCTGGCCTCTCCGGGAGTCTGCAGCCCCTCAGGGCCACTTTCCTCCCACCCCCTAGTCCTTTGGACATTGAAGGTCTCCTGAAGGACCAGGCCCCCGGGGTTTGTGTTTGTCAAGGTCCTCTAACAACAGGCAGCTCCCTCAGCCTCTCTGAAGAGCAGCTTCCTCATCTGTAATGGACATAATCAACACCCCCTCCACCTCGCAGGGCTTCTGAGAGACTCAGGGTCATATGTGTAAAGCTGCTGACACCGGGCCTTACCTAGCAGGCCACAACAAATGGGGGCATGTGAATCCACAGCGACTGGGACTGGGGTGTTTGAGGAGTTAATGTCATTTCTGCTGACCCATTCCTCTGGTCCTCTTGGCTCACTGGGACCTCTCTGGACCAGGGTTATGTGACTGGACTGTGGTCACAGTGGGGAGATACATTCTGGAACCCCTAGGGACCCTAGAAGAGCTAGGGAGGGCAGCAGACACAGTGGAGGGAGCGTGGGTTTCAGTTAAATCCATTTTCTCTCTGATATTTGTCCTGATTCTACCTCTGGCTCTCTGTGTGACTGGCTAGCAACTCTGGAAAACTCCTGAGGATGAGAAGTGGATGAGAATCCCACAGCCCCATGGACATCTGATGCTGAGATACTGTGTGCCAGGCACTGAGCCAAACACTCTGTTCTCATTGTCTCTGGGATCCTTAAGCTGCCTTGTGAATAAGGCTATTGTTGATCCCATCTTAGATATGAGGAGACCAAGGCTTAGAGAGGTTGTCTGTTTCCCGCATTTGGGTGCCCCTTACCTCTGGGTTTATCCCCAAACCATCAGCTTTGCTGGCAGCCCTGATTTACTCAGGCAGTGGCCTGGAAATGGTGCGTGTCTCTTTTAGAGAGTGGCTGCAGAGGCGAGTGTCAGCAATGAAGAAGCACTGTGTCCTCCCAGACCAGCCTTGTCAGAGCTGCACACTGGCTCAGGAGCATGCTGGGGAAATTGCTACAAGGACAGCAGAGCGCAGGGAGAATCCATCAGCCTGGGGCAGGGTGCCACAGCTCATGAGCCCTCAACCTTGCTGGAGGTCAACTTGCTGGGAGTCCGGGGAGGGAAACAAGAGGCTTTCAACACAGATTCCTAGGACATGAGGTCAGCCTGGAGCTGCGGGTACCTCCGGAAGGAATGAGGATGTCTGAGAGTGAAGCCAGCCAATGCATAAGCACCTGGATCCAGCCACACCTGCAGTGGAACTCTATCCTAGACTTTCTAGTTTCATGAGTCCTTTCTCGACTTTAGTCAGTTTGAGCTGCATTTCATCATTTGCTCCTGAAAGAGTCCCAACTAATACAGGACTATTATGGGATAGCACTATTTTATAGATAAGAAATTTGAGGTTCAAATGAGGCAGTTTGAGGATCCCAGGGAGTTAAGTAACTGTCCAAGAGGACACAGCTAGGTGCAACAGAGTCAAGGCATGAGCCAGGTCTGTCTGCCTGCAAAGCTCGTTGAAAGGCAGCACTGATGCAGCCTGTCCCGAAGCCAGTCAGGGACTCACATGGGGAGAGATTCGAGCACAGGTGAGTGGGCAGGGGAGCAGTGGACTCAGGGTTGAGGATTTGTTTGAGACAGGGCTCTGCCACTGACTCTCCGAGAAGCTTGGATGTCTCTTGCCCTCTCTGTGCTTCAGATTCACTGCCTGTAAGTGGGGATAGCGATACCTGCCTTCCTTCCCTGGGTGGGCATAAGGTACACAGGTGAAGTCCATTGCTTTGTAAGCTGTAGAGTGTTGTGCACACATGTGGGAAAGGGTACTACTCTCTTTGCAGAGGTAAGCTTGGTGATTAGTCAGGATGTGTTCTGGCAGCTCAGAGAAAAGGTTCCTTGATGCAGAGGGCCGGGCTCATGTTGAGGGTGGGGCGGCCACTCCCAGCTCCAAAGAACGCTCAGAGAGAGCCACAGCTGAGCTGGGCAAAGGAGACCTGTCAAGGGGGAAATCTGGCAGCTTCTTTTCTCTTTTTTTTCCTCTTAAGAACAAGACGTCATGTGAGAAACG
>NW_004443951.1:27733425-27734703 GCF_000243295.1 Trichechus manatus latirostris | reverse complement strand
GAGAATTCTAGAGGGTTCTGCTAGCTACTCCCAATGCCTATTCTTAATTCATAGATGCTAACATTGGGTAGGTTTTCTTCCCCCACTTCAGCACAAGCAGGGAGCATGGAGCCCCTCAGTGAAAGTCCCCAGGCCTGAGGCAAGGGGCTTTCTCAGGCAGTTACTTCCCTGTGCTGACTGACCCCAGGGCCAGCCAACAGTGAGTGGAGTGAAGTGAGCAGCTGCTGAAGACTCCCCTCTACAGGGTAGGGGTGAGGATATGTCTCCCACTGGTGGACAGTGGAGTGGGGATTCACATTTACCAAGCACCCTCAATCTGCCAGGCCTTTTATAAATATCAGCAAGCTGAGTATCCTCACCCCTATTTTATAGAAAAGGAAACTGAGGCATGTGAGCTAGGGTTATAATCCAGTGGTGTGGCTCCAATGCTCTGTCCCCTGCACTGCTCCCTGAGGAGCAGCACGGACAAACATCCAAGAAAGTGGCCCTGGCAGTGGTCCAGTGTGGCCAGAGCTCAGGGTCCAGGTTCAGGAGTTGTGGGAGAGACCAGTTGGGGCCAGACCATGGTGAGCCTTGAATGCCAGACCAGGGAGGTTGGATTTGGTCATGTAGACTAGAAGTCATGACTAATGACTTGTGTGCATGTCTGGTCTGCAAGCAAGAACTGTTGGGCCCATATGGGGTTAAAAAAATAAACACTCTTTGATTTATTTACTGGAACTTAAGATATCATGGAAAGATTCACATTTCTTGAAACTTGGAAGATCTGGCCGCTTGGATGGGAGCTGAGTGGCAGCTTCCCTCCTTGGATGGCAGTTAGCAACCATCCACAAGGGGCCTCTGCCTGGCTCCTTTTGAACTAGACAGTACAAGTTAGGATCTGCTGCGATAATAAACAACCTCCAGACTTCAGTGGCCTCACACAGCAAAAGTCCCTTTCTTGCTTACATGTGACTACCACAGACCAGGGCACTTGTCTTCCAAGTAGGCACTGAGTCATCCTGGCTGCTTTGATCTTGTGGCTCCACCATCAGAGCACTAAGACTTCTCCATGATTCCATGTCAAGAAGGAGTGCTGATGGGTCTTGCACTGGCCGTTAAGTGCTTAGACTGGAAATGCCACATGTCTGTTCATTCATAATCCATTGGTGAAAACTAGTCACATAAACCCAAATCACTTCTTTCAGGGAAGACATACTCAGCATTTCTCAGGCTAGAAGAACTGAAGAAAAAATTCAAGCCTCAAGTTGCAATAGTGAAGGATTCTACAGGGAAAAT
>NW_004443951.1:27731217-27732888 GCF_000243295.1 Trichechus manatus latirostris | reverse complement strand
GATCATAGCTGAAAGCAGAGGATACCAGAAAGATGTTTACTTGTGTTTTATTGACTATGCACAGGCACTTGACTGTGTGGATCATAACAAATTATGGATAACATTGTGAAGAGTGGGAATTCCAGAACACTTAATTGTGCTTATGAGAAAATTCTACCTAGATCGAGAGGCAGTCGTTCAAACAGAACAAGGGGACACTGTGTGGTTTAAAGTCAGGAAAAGTGTTCATAAGGGTTGTATTCTCTCACCATACTTAATTCAATCTGTATGCTAAGCAAATAATCCAGGAAGATGGGCTATATGAAGAATGGGGCATCAGGATTGGAGGAAGATTCATTAACAACCTGCACTATGCAGATTACACAACTTTGCTTGCTGAAAGTGAAAAGGAATTGAAGCACTTACTGTTGAAGATCAAAACTGCAGCCTTACTGGGCAAGCCAGGACTTCCAACCCCTGCTGAGAATGTGCATTTCTAACACGTTCCCAGAAAGTTATACATAAGAATTGCCCAGGGATCTTGTTAAAATATAGATTCTGATTCAGTATATCTGGGGTGGAAATGCAGATTCTCAGCAGGGAACTTGTTAGAACTGTAAATTCTCAGCAGGGGTTCAAACTGGAATGAACTTGTTTTGAAGCCCTGGGCAAACAGCAAGCATTGGCACTGCTTCTCTCCCACTCCCCGGACATCAAAAAGAAGACGTGTATGTAGAGAAAAAAATGAAATGTCCTAGGTATTTCTGTTTTACTGGGGCTTCAGCCTGATACATCCTTGAGCTACTTCTTTCACTGGGCGCCCAGCCTTGTAACTCAAACATGTGGTTGGAAAATGGCAGAGTTTCCATCCCAGGCAGAGGAGAAGGGGGGAGGGCAGAAACTAGGGAGAGGCAGAAACCCAAATAGCTGCTTTGTCCATGATTTCCTCCCACAGAGGCTGTATGGTGAGAGGCCCTCTGCTGTTCCTCTGCCTGCAGCGTTCCCCACCTAAGCATAGGACCCTGCACTTTGGACGTGAGTGGAGTTCAAGTGTGCACAGCCTTGACCCATTTGGATCATATAGGAATGGTTGACACAGAGATCAAGAAGGACCTAGAAGGAGAATGATGGGAGGAGTGGGCGCTGACTGAGGCTGGATTGAACGCCACCCCCACAACCAGTCCCAGTCCCTCGCTCAGTGCTTAATACATGAAATATGTATTGAATGAATGGATCAGTGAGCAAACCAATCAAAGAGAAAGGAAAAGGGGCTTAATGGCATTTATCCTTCTTCAGTTGCTGTCAAGTAGAGTCCATTCTTTGACTCATGGTGACCCCATGTGTGTCAGAATGAAACTGTGCTCCATGCGGTTTTCTTTCTTTCTTTTCTTTTTTAAACAATAAAAAAAATAAAAAACTACAGCCTTACTCCTCAATATAAAGAAAACAAAAACTCTCACAACTGAAACAATAAGCAACATCATGATAAACAGAGAAGATTCAAGTTGTCAAGGGCTTCATTTTACTTGGATCCATAATCAACACCCATGGAAGCAGCAGTCAAGAAATTAGACAATGCATTGCATTGGGCAAATCTACTGCAAAAGACTTCTTTAAAGTGTTAAAAAGCAAACATACCACTTTAAGGACTAAGATGTGCCTGATCCAAGCCATGGTGTTTTCAATAGACTC
>NW_004443951.1:27728980-27730276 GCF_000243295.1 Trichechus manatus latirostris | reverse complement strand
AGTAAACTGACTGCAGACTCTGGGGGGCTGGCCAAGGTTGGGATTGGGAGAACGAGGTGTCCAAATTATCTTTTATAAAGTGTACTTTGCTAGTTCAAGTTTCAATACCTACTGTGTGTCAGGCCCTGTTCTAGACACTGGATGGACTGGATGGAGGAGACCACCTGGGAGGCTACAGCAACAGGTGAGAAAACAGAAGCTCAGAGAAAGAGAAGGGCCATGCCCCGATTACACAGCCAGAGTGGGCAGGGTGGATGGGACCAGATCTTCTGACTCCCTGACTAGGCCTACCCACCTTAGGCTGCTTTTTGTCCTTGTCGCAAGGCTTCCTGGACACCCTGGAATCTGATTTGATGGTCTTGTATCTGGGAAGCAGGGGCCACAGGTCAGGACTCTGGGTGGTGAGATGGTGGCCCTCCTGGGCTATTCAGGGTATTAATCAGAGTAACTTTCAGGAAAGCAATGGGGGTAATAAAGACCTGAGCCTGAGAAATGTCACTGCTCTTGATGGTGTTATTCCACTTCCAGGAACCTGTTCTGAGGAAGTGATCAGGGATTCAGGCTAATGGAACCCAAAACGTTCATCACAGCCCAATGGTATATAAAGAGAAAAACACTGTGATTTTCTAAGTATCTGATAGTTGAGGATGGTGAAGTAAATTATGGTGACTCTAAATGAGGTACAATTTCAAAGATACTAACATCATACTTTTGTGGAATTTTTAACGATATGTGGAAATGCTGATGATATAACAGTAAGTGAAAAAAACTGAATATAGACTATGGTCTCGTTTGAATATAGAGTATGGTCCCCCAGTATTTCAGCCTGTGCAGAGACAAACAGAAGATGATGAAGACCATAATGATGATGGTGGTGAGGATGATGATGGTGATGTTACAGGCCTCTGTTTATTGAGCTCTTGCTAGCGCCTGGTACTGTGCTAAGTGCTTTGGCTTCCATTAGCTCATTTAAACCTCATAACAACCCTGTTCCCTTGGAAGCATTAATCAAGAAATTAAATGACATATTGCATTGGGAAAATCTGCTGCAAAAGACCTCTTTCAAGTGCTAAAAAGCAAGAGATGTCACCTTGAGGACTAAGGTGTGCCTGACTCAAGCCATGGTATTTTCAATCATCTCATATACATACAAATGCTGGACAATGAATATGGAAGACTGAAGAAGAATTGATGCATTTGAATTATGGTGTTGACAAAGAATATCAAATATACCATGGACTGCCAAAAGAATGAACAAATCTGTCTTGGAAGAAATACAGCCAGAATGCTCCTTAG
>NW_004443951.1:27719080-27727786 GCF_000243295.1 Trichechus manatus latirostris | reverse complement strand
CCCTCCCAATGCCTGCCCAGCCTCCTGACACTTACATTCCCCGAGGTGGTCCTGGCCTCACAGGTACCAGCAGGGGGCTCCAGGTGTGCTCATCCCTACACCTGAAGAGGAATGCTTGAGGCCACCTGGGTTTTATCTTCCCCGCCCCTGAATGTGCGAATATTTCACAGGCTGCTTGTGTTGATGGATCAAGATGTTCTCTAAAATGTGGCGCAGCAGCCGGGGCAGAGGAGTGAGCTTCCGGGAGGGAGGTGATAGGAGTCTTCCCCACACTGTTCCTCCTTCACCCCTCTGCTGCCCACTCCTCCCTCCTGGGGTGCTTGGACACAGGGCTTTCATGGAGGATGTGCTTTGCCTCAGCCACTGGCACTTGGCTGCTGAGGCCTCTTTCCCAGCACCATCTCTGGTGCAGCCAGACCCCCCCGTCCTGTAGCTCTCAGCCACTCTGTGTGCATCCACAGACTCTGGAAGCAGTGAGAATGTTAATTGGCTCTGTGTATGTGTGTGCGTGCATTTTTCCTTTGCAAAGCACATTTCCTCCCCATTCTCCACAGCCTGGAGGATCTGGCATTCATTATTAGTCCCAAAAACAAATGAGAAAATTGAGTCACAAAGAAGTAATCTGTTACAGAGCTAGTTAAGAAGCATGAGCAGGGCCCTTGTTTGACTGAGACCAAATCACTGCCTCCCCCTGGGAGAGAGAAACCCAGAATCTCTGGGAAGAGCAGATGGGAAGGGGTGCACGTGAGGGTCTGGGCTAAAGGCCTAATGACAAATATATCCCGCTAACAATGCCTGAATCTCCTCCACCTAAGTGACACCCACCCTGGCAGAATGAACACCCTTCCTCTTGAGGCTGCCCATCCATCCAGGGACAGTTCTAACCCCGTGGAAATTCCTCCTTTCACTGAGCTGAAATTCCTTCCTTCCTTCCTTCCTCCCTCCCTCCCTCCCTCCCTCCCTTCCTATTGAGTACCTACTATGTGCCAGGCACTCTTCTAGGCACCAGAGACACAGCAGTAAACACAACAGCAATGTCATCGTAGAGCCAAAACTTTACTGACAATAGATCCAAAACACCCAGTGCTGTTGAGTCAATCCCGACTCATGGCAACCCCATGTGTGTCAGAGTAGAACTGCACTCCATAGGATTTTCAATGGCTGTGACCTTTCAGAAGTAGATTGCCAGGCCTTTCTTCCAAGACACTTCTGGGTGGATTCAAACCACCAACCTTTCAGTTAGTAGGTGAGTGCTTAAGTATTTGCATTATCTAAGGACTCCTTTACTGAGAAGAAAGATGATAAATAAATACATAGCCAGTCAGGTGATGTAAAGGGCAGGGTAAGGGGGAGCAGAGGTGCTAGGGTGGGGGGGAGTTGATGTTAGGCCACTCTGGGCACCACTAGGGAACACCCACCCCTTCACCTGACCTGTGGCCACTCAGCTCACCTGCACAGGTATGTCCTCATCCCCATGCCCCACCCAGGACCTTCCTGCTTTGAGAGGTCTTGTCCATCTCCTAGACCCACCCCAAGTCCCACAGGGTCTTCTTGACCAGCTGATGAGGGCTGCTGAGACTGCCATGGGGCAGTTTCCAACCCTGGCCACCCTTCATGGCCTCCACAAAGAGAGCCTGTAAAGCCAACCCCGGGCTTTCTTTTCCCTTCCCTTGGCCACAAGCGGAGCATTTTAACGTTAATTGGTTTTGCAATTTAAAAATGCAGAAAACAGGTGATACAATTAATTTCACATAAACACGTTCAGGAACGAAGTGTTTCAGTCCTCCATGCATACTTAAATGGAGCCTGTGTTTACTTCTAAATGGGCTGCCTTCTCGACGTTTCGATCAGAGCTGCTCCCATAGCTCAGCAGTGAGAACTCCTCGTCCTGCTTTCCTTTTTGGGGTGCCTTGTGAAGTTCACTGGGTCCTGCCAATGTTTCTAGTTTAGAATAAGTATTATTTTTCTCCATCTTATAGATGAGGAGACAGAGGGTTAGGGAACTGTGAGACCAGGGCAAAGGAGAGAGTCAAGTCAGAGCTCCTCCAACTTCTGGCCTCACTGCTCTTCCATCCCATTGCACATTTAGAAGCCAAAAGAGCATCTGACTTCAAAGAAAGAATTGAACATCATTCTCCAAACAAGCAGACGAGCATGTTTTAGCATCCACTCTATGCCTGTTCTACACCAGTCCTTCGACTGCCCTCATGACATCCAAGTCTCACAACAGCCTTCCAAGGAGGAGCCATGCTCCAGTTTTACAGAAGAGGAAACAGAGGGTCAGAGAAGTACAGTAGTCTGACAGACTGCACAGTGCAGGGTTAGAGCCTCAGTCTCCTCTGGCATCTGGGCCACATGTTCTACCTGTCACCCCATAAATGTGGTTAAGAAAAAAGCTTCTGAAACCAATGAGAGAAAGGACAATTAGTTTTTCTCCAAATAAAGAAGAACAAACTTTGTACCAACTAGTATGTGTCTTGGGGAGCCCTGGTGGCACAGTGGTTAAGAGCTTGGCTGCTAACCAAAGGGTCGCAGCTTGAATCCACCAGCCACTCCTTGGAAACCCTATGGGGCAACTCTACTTTGTCCTATAGTGTCACTATGAGTCAGAACCGACCCGACAACACATAACAACAATTGCAACATGTGTCTTGAGAATATTTTTAACATCTAATATGTCCCCTTGAGGATCTCTGGTGGCTCAATGGTGAAGAGCTCTCTGCTACCCAAAAGGCTGGTGGTTGAACCCATCCATCTGCTCTGTAGGAGAAAGACCTGGTAATCTGCTCCTGTAAAGATTACAGCCAAGAAAACCCTATGGGTTTCACATGAGGTCACATGGGGTCGCTTTAAGTTAGAATTGACTCAACGGCACCCAACAATATGAACACTTTATATTTTTTTCTTATTTGATCCTCAAAACAGCCATCCAAGGTAGATGTTATCGTTCCCCTTTTACAGATAAGGAAACAGAGATGCAGGGAAATGAGGTATACAGACTCAGAATCACACAACAAGCAAGTGATGGAGGCAAGATTCAGTCCCAGGTTCATCTGACCCAAAAGCTCCTCCTACACAGGGAAGCACCTGTTCCGAGGTCCCTGTGGTGGGCTGTGCTGTTCCCCTCACCCACTGAGAACATCTTGTCCTTAGGGAGAGGTGAGGTGGCGTTGACAAGCCACAGCCCCTTGCATCTGCTGGTCACAGGCTTGGATCCTGGTTCTGCTGCTTTCTAGCCATGTGGCCCGGGGCAATTTTCTCATCTCTCTGGGCCTTAGTTTTCTTAACTGTTAAATGGGTCCATAACGGGACCCTGTTGTTAATATAGGATGGTTTGGAACATTAAGTGATGGCTGTTGTTTCAGCCCTTGTTTGTTTGTTTCATGGCACATGCCTCATTCTGTCATTATTTCACTTGTTTGTTTATTTGAGGGTTTTGTGGGAATTTGTTTTGTTTTGTTTTTTATGTCTTCTTCACCTGAACACCAGCCCCATGAGGAAGGGGACCACATCTTTCTCAATCCCAGTTGACTTTACAGGTCTTAGCATGGAGCCAGGCATAGAGTAGGTGCTCAGTGAAAAGTTATGAATGAATGGATACATGAATGAATCTGTAAATTTACCTGGCACACAGTAAGTGCTCATCGATAGTGGACATTTATTAGCATTCTTTGAATTCCTCAGAGGCCTGCACACCCCCTGGGCTTTCTCCCTCTCCCCTCCTAGCCTATTCCCCTCCATTGTCTCCCATAGCCCTCAGCGCTTCCCCTTCCACCTCCTGGAAGTGTTTCTATGCAGGGGGACTACAAGATAATGGGCCATTTTTCTCTACTGGAGGTTCTCAGAGCTTCCATACCCAGATGCAGACTTCGGACTTCGAAAGCAGGCCCCAGGGGCTGTGTGTGGGTCCTCCAGACACTGTTGTCCTCCCAGCCCTCTGGCCAGTCCCACTGAGCTTGAGTCACCGAGGCAAATCCTGAAGGATCCAAAGTCGCCTCAGCAGGTGGTCCTTCACTCTCTTGTTGCTCCGTGGCCCAAGGTCACACAGCTGGTCCCCAACAGAGCCTAGACTTGAGTTTGGGTCTGTCTGACATCACGGTCCTTCCATTCATTTGGCCACAAGCCACTCCTTATGGCCTGAGGCCTCCCTGTGTAGGACAGCCTCTAGAAAGCTTTCCCCCTCTCTTCTCCAAGGGAAGCACTCCAAGGACCTTCCCCGGCCCCTCACTTGACTTGGCTTCTAGTCAGTCCCGTCACTCTCCAGCCTCTCTTCCAATGCACCTGATATCAGGGTTTCTCTGTCTGTGTAGGGTATGAACTGAGCACATTCAGGCTTTTATTAAGCTTCCACCTGCCCTCAAGTCATCTACCTCCAGAGGAGTATCCTCTCCCTTATTCTTGATGTGCTCCAAAGTCTTGGGTTCTTAACAGCCTGGAGAGGTCAAACAAGGTCCTGCTGTTCTCAAACATGCCAACTGCATTCCTGCCTGAGGGACTTTGCACTTGCTATTGGTTCCTTCTGTCTGGAAGACTTTGCCCCCCTTATTTGAATGACTTGGGAGCTAGTTGGATGTCTGAGCAAGATGATGGTTGGGAGTCCCTGAAATTCTAAAATCCTACAGTTCTGACTTTAGATTTTATAGTTTGAAGATTCTAAGACTCAGGAATACACTTTTTGAGGTTTTGATGACTGTCAGGTCCTAAGCTGCTGGGATTCTCCTAAGCGACCATTTGCTTCTGGAGAAACACCTATCAGAATCTCCCATCAGCTGGCAATGGGTTATTCCCTCTTCCAGTGCCCCCAGCCAGGCTTGTAATATGCATGCGAATGTGACTCTTTGTGGCTTAGAGAATGTAAATGTATTCTGCATTTCCAGTGTCATACACTCATCTAATCTACCTGTTCCAGTTTCCAGAATAAATATTAGGAGACAAATCTTTGGAGATTTTCTGAATATACAGGACCTAAATCCTCTAGCCAGTGGGCAAGGGTTTTAACACAGAGCATTATACTTGTGTTCACTACAAGGTGGGCTGGTAACTGGGATGTAGTGAGCCCATCACAGGGAGGGGCCCCTGTTTCCTGCTGAAGAAATGGAGAAGGACCCTCTGTGTGCAGAGGCTTCAGGCTGTGGGGGAACAAGGTGGGAGGGAGAGCATTGTTCTGCAGATCTGAGCTGTACATTCTGAGAAGAAAGAACTATTGCCTCCTGGAGATGTTATTCCATTTTAAAGAAGAGGAAACTGCAACCAGTGAGGTTGTAAAAATTGCCAGAAGCCAAAACAACGAGAAGGTGGAAGTCCACTAACTTGTAAACTCCACTGAAGGCTGTAAAGATCACCTTGTTGGAGTTAATGGAGAAGCCATTCGGAAGTTACAAAAGTGTTCACTCCCCTCACCTATGTCAATCACACTTTCCTCCAGCACTTGAGTGCAGAGAAGGCTCCTCTTTCATGTCATATGAGCACATCATTCTCATGTAATCAGCCAGTCATGTTAATTAAATATGGGTTGATTATAAAGAGATACATTTAGGCACCATGTAATTAACTCAAAATAACCCAGGCGGTAGATGTGGAATCTGATCAATACGATAATCTTGCAAGCATCTTATGAAGTTCTTCTCACCCCCTCACTTGGAGCCTTAAAATCTATTGCCCAGTTCTTATGGATTTGCAAACTGTTAAACATTTATGACAAACTGAAGTTAACTGGCTGCAGTGAGAGGTGAGTCTGACCAGGCCAACGGTCCTGTGGCCTGGCTGAGGCAAGACTTTGGAACAAATAACTCTCTTTAAAGGAAGCACCAGTCACAGGGACACCCTCAGGGGTCATTGCCCCTCAAATGGCTCTCACAGGGTCTCCATCCAGGCCGGGGTTCAGGCCGGCATCCTCACTCACCTGCACCATGGCCTCAACCTCCCGTCCTGCCAGATCCAATCTGCCCTCCACCTGACCACGGGAACTGTCATTCTAAAAGACCAGCCTCACTGAAAATCTGTCATAACCCCAACCCCCTAAAAATGCATTATCTCAGTATTCAAGCCCCTTGAGACATGGGATGGTCTCTGTCTCCATCCCTTCCCCTCCATGCAACCACTCTTGGTCTGGCCACACTGAATTATTACTCTAGTTTCCTGAACTGAGTTCTGTCAGGCCTACCAGCTTCTGCACTGCCCTGCTCTTTTGTCCTCCCCTTGTTGTTCCTATGGTCAGTTCACACTCATCATTAAACTCAACTTGCTTTACCTCCTCCAGGAAGCCTTCCCAGATAACCCTAGACTGTTCCATCTTATAGGTCCCTGGATGGCACAGTTTGTACTCTACTACTAACCCAAAGACTGATGGTTTGAACCCACTCAGTAGCACTGTGGAAGAAAGGCCTCGTGATCTGCTTCCATAAATATTACAACCAAGAAAATCCTACGGAGTAGTTCTACTGTGTAACGCATGAGGTTGCCATGGACCAGAATCGACTCAACAGCAGCAAGTTTGATTTATTTATTTATTTATCTATTTAATTCCATCTTATAGGGCCTGAATCAGTTATACATTGCCACAGTAAGACTGCTTAACAAAAATCATCCCTGGGTAGTACATATGGTTAACACACTCAGCTGCTAACCAGAAGGTTGGAGATTTGAATCCACCCAGAGGCCTGGCAATCTACTTCTGAAAAATCAGCCATTGAAAATCCTGTGGAGCACAACTCTACTCTGACACACGTGGGTCACTATGAGTCAGAATTAATTTAACAACTGTTTGTTCATTTGTTTTAATTTTGTTTCTTAGCAAAAATCACAGGACTTCATTGGCATATGTCAAAACATTTATTGCTATTTTTTCTGGGGTCAACTGTGGGTTTGCTAGGCAATTGTGCTGATCTTGGCTGGACTTCCATGTCTGAGTTTCAGTGGTTGTTCACTGATGTAGGCTGACCATGGCTGGAGTGACGGAGGTGACTCAGCTCTGCTCTATGTGTCTCCAATCCTCTAGAAGGCTGGTCTGGGCATGTTCTCACAGCAATGGCAGAGATGTCAGAGCCAGCCCTGATGCACAAGCCTAATCCACATTAAGAAGCATCACATCAGCTGATATCCCACTGAAAAAGCAATCCTAATGGGGCAGGAACATGCTTTCTGTAAGGTGCTGGGACATAAGTTTATACCAATAAAATCATCACTATAATCAAGATAACTAACATATGCAACATCCCCAGAAGTTTCCTTTTGCCCTTTGCAATCCGTCTGTGATGGTTAAGATTGTGTGTCAACTTGGCTGGGCCATGATTCTCAGTGTTTTGGCAGTCCTATAATGTTGTAGTCACTTTCCTTTTGAGATTTGATATGTGATCACTCCCATGATGGGATCTGCTGTGAGTAGCCAATCTGTTGAAAGGGAGTTTCCTTGGGTGTGTGGCCTGCAACCAAATACAAGCGGACATTCTGGCAAAACTCAAGGGCTTCTGCTTGTTTTGAATCCTGCAGCTGGCTCCTGTTCATCTGACCTCCAGTTATTGGGACTTGAGCTAGCAGCTTACCTTCAGTGTTGCCTGCTGATCTTAGGATTCGTTGATCTTCACAGCCTGTGAGCAAGAGCCCTGCTCTTCAATGTTGGGTTCACCAGCCCCTGTGGCTACATGAGTCAGGAGAAGGCTGTATCCTGATCCACGGACTTGGGACGTTCCAGCCTCTATAACCAAGTGAGCAATTCCCTTGATATAAATCTCTCCCTCTATTTATATGCTTTACTGGTTTTACTTCTCTAGAAAACCCAGTCTAAGACACCCTCCCTCACATTACTCACCACTGTACCCCCTCCCTGGCCCCAGGCAACAATTGATCTGCTTTCTGTCAATACACATTAGTTTGCATCTTCTAGAATTCTATCTCATGGAATCAGACAATATGTGCTCTTTTTATTCTTGGCTTCTTTCATTCAGGATAATTACATGAGATTCATCCATGTCGTTACATCTATCAATAATTCATTCCTTTTTATTGATGAATAATAACCCATTCTATGGATATTGGAGCCCTGGTAGCACAGTGGTTAAGAGCTCAGGCTGCTACCCAAAAGGTTGACAGTTCAAACCCACCAGCCGCTCCTTGGAAATCCTATGGGGCAGTTCTACTCTCTCCTATAGGGTCACTATGAGTCATAATCGACTCAACAGCAATGGGTTTGGGGTTTTTTTGGTTTATATGGATATACTACAATTTGTTCGTCCATTCATCTCCTGATGGTCATTTGATTGTTTCTAGTTTATATGATTACAAATAAAGCTTCTACAAACACCCATGTGCAAGTGTTTGTGTGAATATGTGTTTTCACTTTTCTTGAGTAAATATCAAGAAGTAGAATTACTGGCTCATATGTTAAGTGTGTTCATGCAGAACATATACATAGACCAAGAGACAGACCTTCAAACAGAACAAGGGGATTCTGCGTGGTTTAAAATCAGAAAAGGTGTGTGTCAGGGTTGTATCCTTTCACCATACTTATTCAATCTATATGCTGAGCAAATAGTCAGAAAAGCTGGATTATATGAAGAAGAACCCGGCAGGACTGAAGATTTATTAACAACCTGCAACATGCAGATGACAAAATTTTACTTGCTGAAAGTAAAGAGGACTTGAAACACTGACAAAATCAAAGACTACAGCCTTCAGTATGGATTACACTTCAACATAAAAAAAAAAAAA
>NW_004443951.1:27674565-27709636 GCF_000243295.1 Trichechus manatus latirostris | reverse complement strand
ACCTCTGCATGAATCTCTCCTTGCTCTCCATTCTCTGTCAGTTTTCTCACTCCATTTGGTGCTTGGCTGAGTTCTTTATCTCTTCATTTGATGTTTTCGGGTTTCAGGATTGTTGTATTCTCTGTTTGGCTTAGTTTTTCGGATCTTTGCTGTGGAGGGATGGCGTGATGCTTCTGCCTAGAGCGCCATTTTGCCGGAACTCTCTGATTGATTATTGTTAATCAGTGTTGATAGAATGTGTCAATAACCATCAAAAAATAACAATGAAGGCAGCTTGTGAAGTCTCATCAAGTCCATCTCCTTGTCCCAAGTTACCCTGACTTTATGAGGACTTCATCTGGAAATCATGAGCTGGCTAGGGGTCACATTGGGGGACAGGTGTGGCATGTAGGGGAAGGCCCTGAACACTCCAATGCCATGTTCAGTATCATTTTGGGCCCAGTCTCATCTAGCCACTGAGCTCAACCCTCTTGGGGCTCTGCAAGGGACTAGAAATGAGATAAATGGAAGTGTCATCTTCAGCTCCCAAGTTTCTTATAAGTGCAAGTCTTCTCATTCACTTGGCGAATATCTCAGTGGAGATGGATGGAAATACAGCTGCACCTGGGGGTGTCAATTCCCACTCCACCAGCTGAAGCTGCTGAGGGAGAGGAGGCTGGAAGGAGGGGTGGGGAGGAGAAAGAAGCCTGTGCCCATACCGTGCCTAACTCCCATATCCGGGGACTTCTGGCTTCCTAGGGGCACTATTTCCATTAATGTACTAATAACAGGACCGCAGCCCTCACCCCGATCTGAGATGTCCAGCCCAACCCTATAGTTCTGAGGATTCCTAGGGTTGTCCAGTGTCCTACTGGCACCACTTCCTCTAAAGCCCAGCTCTCACCTTGACCCTCCATACCCTCTCTCCCCATCTGTCCTCCTGCAGCCACTGGTCTTTCTCTGCCTCAAGTTGCTCAAACCTGGAAGCCCCGCCCCAGCCTCCTCCATTTCCTTCGCTGTTACCTGCCGCTGACTTTCCAGAAGGTGAGAGCATGGTGCAGGGGATCACAGCACAGGAAAAGAGGACAAACAACTCTGCTCAGGGATCCCAGAAATTTCCCAGCCTCTCCCTTCCAGGGCCCTGACCTGCTGCCCTGATTTTGAGGCCTTACCCCTTCCTAGGGTTTCTCCACCATCCCCCAAATGCCTGATTTTCCTCATACCCCCCCCTCTTGGGCTGTCAGAGCCTCACCCCTATTTCCTGGTGCTAAGTACTAGGGACTTGATTCTGCCTTTGTGCATTCCTGGGCCATAATTTATGCAGCAGTTCTCCAAGATTGTTTATTAAGCCTTTTGTTATGTTTTTCTGTTTGGATTCTCTTGGACGTCTTGGTAAGCTTTTTCTTGTTTGCATTGTTTAAATTTGAGCATCTCATTCATTACAGAGGTGAATCTGTTTTCAAAGAGTATTTCTTTGTGGTTTGGGAAAAGCTGAAAGTAATTTTTTTGTATGGGTGGTTTGTCTCTAAGATTGCTTAAAGGTAAAGTTTACAAGTCATCTAGTGATGCATGGTTGTATCTGCAGGTTTCTGAATTCTGAGTTGCATGTGCTGAAGCTCTGGTAAGATGAGGGAATGCCACTTATGGGCCACATTAAAATGACATGTGCTTGCCAGAGATAGAGTTTCAGACCAGTGGCCAGTCTGGGAAAATTTTGAACTCAGTAAAAATTAACTTTTCCTCACAGTGGATTGGAAAAAAGAAGGCTCTAAAATAACCAGCAAAGTTAAGTGCCCAGACACCTAGTAAAAATTCCCTCTGCTTCTTTGCTAGCCATTTTGTTCTCTCTACCTGTCTCTACTTGAAACTAAAATATCCTTAATTATGAGCCTTCAGCCTTAATAAAAAAGTATCTACTTGACTGAAAAATTATTCCTTCTGCCAAGACTAGCTGGTTAGGTAGTGAACTAGCTCAAACCATAGAAACTAAAAAGTCAAGAAAATTAATAGCTTTGTAGCCACAGTAACTACAAACCCAGGCAAACAAGAAATTACACACTTCCTGGAAGAATGCCCAGGCCAGTCTTGCATTAAAACAAGACAGTTGAAGAAATACTTAAAAAATTCCAATAAAGGGGAAAAGACAGATGCTTATAGAGCCAGGAGAAGCACAGCTTAAACAGAAACAGCAGGTTAAAAGAATCCCCAAAAAGGATTTATCCTTAGAGCCAAACACAACAGGTACAGTTTTACTAAATCCTCAGAAATCTACTGAAAATTTTATAAAAATGTAATAATTTCTTACTTCTATGTGGTATTCACAAAACCCAAAACTAAACCTGTTGCCATTGAGTCAATTCCAGCTCTTAGCAACCCTATAGAACAGAGTAGAACTGCTCCATAGGGTTTCCAAGGAGAGGCTGGTGGATTCAAACTGCCAACCTTTTGGTTAGCAGCCATAGCTCTTAACCATTGCACCACCAGGGCTCCCTATATGGTATTAGATTGTTTAAATAAACTGTACATCAACAGTAAGCTAAATTCCTTTCAAATGACACCCCTAAAGTTTTTTCAAGAAAAAATAATTGGGCAAAAGTTCAAAACTGCAAACAAAAGGGGAAAAAAACTGTTTAATTTACATTTACCCTGGCATTTAGGAAGAGATAAAATAATTCTCTTATTAGAAAAATACTAGTAGAATAAAGAATTTTTTAAACCTATCAGCTATGTAATTTCTCATTGTTCTAACTGCCAAGAAAAGAGACAAGTAAAACAAAAACAATTTTTACCGAATTAATGAAAAAGACAATAAAACTGCCTCACAATTAATTGTTACACTTATAAAAGACTATAATTGAGACTATTCTAATTTATTCATGAGCAATTATAACCTTACTGAAATAGCCTTAAGAAATATTAGCAAATGGCTGAAATTAATAAGTTAAAAGACTAGGAAAAGAGGGTTATTATTAAGAACCTGATACAAAATTATGAACAGAACAAAATAGAAAATTCGTTTTACCTAAACATTAGCATGTTCCCATGATTTAATCTCTGCATGAGGATTTCCGTTAAAGAAAGATAATATTAGTGAAGGCACTTTTATAGAGCTGCTAAACAAGTGGCACCACAATGTCCTATTTGCTTCCAATACAACTCAGACAAACCTTTCAAAGCTCCACTTAGGAGATTTTCTGTGCCTTCAGAACCAATGCTTAAATGGAAGATAGATTTCATTCAACTTCCACTCTCAATTAATTATAAGTCTATATTAGTGATGGTTTGTAGATTTTCCCATTATGTTAAGGCTTTCCCTGCTGCAATACTACTGCTATTTTTATAGCCAAGAAATTCTTTATAATAAAGCTTAATTAATTTTCTATTTTGCACTCTAGCAAACATTCATTTTTCTGTCTGCTCTCTCATTGACATTCTTGGTCCAGGATGTCAGCTTTAAAATTTATCTTAACCTAGGTGTTGTGCACACTGGTGAGGGTTGTTACAAAGAATCTCAGAGTCTTTTAACCAAAGAAACCAAATGCAACGCTTTACTGTTGCAGTCTGACTTTTTACTTCCATGGTTGGGTAAAATCACCAAATCTTGCAAGAAAGTAAGTAACATCAATAGGAGTTCTTGATCTGTTTTTGCTGAGTATACTTAAAGTAATTTAAAATCTCAGTGATCACTTTGAAAAATAAATTTCCATCTGCTATAGATTGTTTATTTTTAACTTGTATAATAAGACTTTAAAGAAACAAAATATAATAAAATTGCTTTCTATAAAGATTCCTGTGAAACATGCAAAAAAACAGAATTATGAAAATATATTAATTTTCTATTTCTGGATGGTATTATTAAATTAGATAATATTATTTCCTCAAAGAACTTGCTCTAATTGGTTTAATAATAAGTGTTTATATAAGTTTAATAGTCCAAATATTTAATTAATAAAGGTGAATTTGTTCTAATAAAGATTTTTATGTTTTATAAGACGTCAATCTTAAATGCAACAGTTTTCTAAGTAATTTTATTTAAGCTAAGTATTATATGAAATATGTTTCATTTAGATAAAAGGAACAATTTTATTAATTCTAGAATAAGAAGAATAAAGGTTAAACTTCTTAATTGTATTTTGTAATATATAAACTTAAATTACTAAATAACTTCCTAATACTAGACTAAGTCAATGGATATTCTTGCAATTAAAGTTTATAGACTCTTACTCGTATGCCACAGAAAAAGGATGTATATATATAGAGAGAGAGATCTGATAATTAATATGTTCTTTTTATGTCACTTAAAGGGTTATACCATAAGAAATACGTAACCAAGAAAAGAAATTTAAAGGTTTATCAAAATAAATTTATTTGATATAACCAAAGTTCTTAATTGTTATAGTTGATGATTAATTTATGAGAATTTTAAGAACTTTTAGTATTAAATAACATAAATAAAGAATTAGATTTCTCACTGTTAAAATAACAATTTTCTTTAATTACTAGGTTAAAGAGATAATTTTATTTTTTGTGCAATCTGTCTCAAAAACAAAGGCTCAACAAAATACTTTCCTGAATCAAAAACCAAAGCTGCATAGTTTTGAAAAATCTAAGGTTTTTACTATTAAAATCTGTGCTTTAAATAACTTAAGTATTGTTTCTCAGTAATCAATAATAAACTCCTGACAACTTTCAAAGTAGAAAGCCACAAAATATTTGTTTCTGTTTTATAGACAACAAGTACATGATATTATGTTATAACTTTATCATTTCAGTTGCTAACTCGGTCACAACTTTGTTTCCTTTAAATCTAGCATCATTAAAGCCAATGGTTTCAACTAAAGAATTCACAGTTTACCCATAAAGTTTTTATTACCATTCAAATGTTTAGCTTAATATATTATTCATAGATCCTGACTATATAGTACTATGTCTCAAAATTATTATGTGTTATATCTGAAGCTCTTTGAAAATGAGAACAATCATTATGTTTAAAGATATTTTTGTCTAAAATTTGTATTTGATTTTATTTGGCTTTGCGTTACTTTTGTAATAATGTTCAAGTCTTTTCATTTTTAAGAATTATTATTATAAATTAACCGTAGCCATTTTAAGTTTATCTTTTCACAGATAAGTTTTACCTTGCTAATTCACTGAAAATGCAGCAAAATGGCTTGTATCAGACTCATAAACAAGACTATAATATCTTGAACATAAATCAGTTGGACTAAATCAGATTTTAAAACTCTTACATAGAAATTTCCAGAATTTTTCAAGTTGCTACTAATCCAGAGTAACATGGAACCAAAATCTGCTACACAAGACAGGGTAAACTAAAGAATTGCTATAAAATTTATATAAGAATATTGCTAATGTTCAATGTTCTATTGTCTAGATATTTTAAAAAATCTTTTTTTCTTCCTTTCCCTTGTCAGTCCAGATCTGTATTTCAGTAGTGAAATCATTTAACTTCAACTTTTTATCTTCAAAACCAAATGGCCCTCCCTTATGTTATTTATACCAACTTTAATATTGTTAAATCTTGTCATTTTTTGATTCAATACTCTAAAGAATGTTTTCACAGGTTAACGGAGCTTTTGACAACCAAAAACCAAAATTCCAAAATCTGCCTAATATTGTTCCAGGGAAGTGTATATATACACTAGGAAAGACATCAATTAAAAGATTCTCTGCAGCCTTTTTGAAAACGATCGTATGTAGTTCTCCTTGCTAATCCTTGTGCGACTAAATTACAGGGAGTTAAGACACCTCTACCAATTGAAGAAAGCTGCTGCTCCTACTTGGACAGTTCAACCAACTAAAGGACTCAAACTAAAATTCAAAAATCACCAGGATGAAAAACAGACAAAAGCTAGCAGGGACAACTCATCCTAAGATTTAGGACCAGGCCTCTAAACCATTATTCCCAAACACCAGACCACATAAATAGAGATGCAATTCTCAGACTTTTCATATTTAGTTTTGTTGTATTTGCTTTTTTTTTTAAAAAACTAATTGATAAGACAGATTTGAATAGGTAAACCTTTCTATGTGTTTTAACCTAAAAACATTCCTTTATATTTTTCTTGTTAGTATTTTAATAATCATCAAATTATTTGCCACACCCATTCTTGTTTACTCATATATGCCCTTATTTAAAGGACCCTGTCTTAATTTGTCAGTCATTTGTATGCTAATTGCTCTTGTTTATTTCTTTTGGGCAATTTTCCTCTATTATGAAGCCTTTCTTAAGTTCTTTATTACTATGCTTTATAATAACTACTGAGGCATAAAAAGAGAATGCTTTTGTCAGATTAGCTCAATCAATAGCAAACACCTCCTGTTTCTCTTGAATTAACATCACTGAAGAAATGGAAGAGAACATCCATAAAATATATCAGCAAGCAATTTAGCTTCACTCCATTCCTCCTATGACTATACCTTCTTTTTCTAATTTATTCCATTAGTTACCACAAGGAATAGGGTCGTGGCTGAGAACTTTATTGAAAACTGGACTAGTTATTCTGATAATAATAGGAATTGGAATTTTCTAATGCATTATGAAACATGTGTCCAACTTCGGAAACTCTTCACTTCCGAAGTAGCTTATGTACATTAATTCCTCCCACTTTTGTAACATGATGAATGATTCCTGCACCCTATATTAGCTTCGATGAAAAGGCCATATATTCCTCCAATTTTGCCTAGGTCTCTGAGTCTTTACCCTCCCAGATAACAACATCAAGACAAGATGCATGGCAAAGAACCTGATGTTATTCGACTAAGTAACTAAGTTGGGAGTTTAAAGGCCGGAACAGGTTGGGACAGGCCACCATATAGGATATAAAGACCATGCTAAGGACATCTCATAATAAGATCACTAAAAATGGCTGCTCTGACATAGCATGGTGAATTACCCAGAACTACACTGCAACCAAGGAATCTGTGGTCCCTGACTATGGAGAAAAAGACTTGACATCAGGAATAAAACAAGCATAAACCATAACATGGAGTAGCCACATGGGAGCAACATATCAACAACCTATGCCAAAGAAAGCATGCTCATAAATGTGATCAAAAGATGTTCCATCAAACTCCTTGATCAAATGGAGGGAACGATATGGAGACCCTAAAAATTATTATGTGGTATCTGACATGAGTAAGAGAACCTGAGTGTGGGTCCAGGCTAGGAATTCACTTTGTGTAGAATACCTATAGAACCAGAAAATTAAACTGGTTAAGGCAGTTCTGTCTGTTTTCTGGTATCTAAGAGAATGTAGGTTTTCCATGTAACAAAACCAAAAGAGTTTTTTCCAGAGAAGAATGCCCAGTGACTACTCTGTGAACCTCTATGGTTGTCAAGTAGTCACTAACCAACAAAGCACCCATATCACCAAGTAGTAGCTATCTTACCTCACCAAGCACCAATCAGAATTTCGTTAACTTTTTACCAAAGGAGCCTTAACATAAACAGCTCACGTCTACGGTTTGTTCCCAAGGAGCCTTAAAACAAAACTGTAAGCCACCAATCAATGTAATGTCACTAAGTAGGTAATTAACAGAAGTTCTATAACCAATTGTTTTTAAGGCCCCACTTTGTTATCTCGCCTTTGACAACGATGTATCTTTACTTCCTCTGTGACAGTATATTAGAGACTCTCTGATTGTGATTCAATGATTCTGCTAGTCTCTTGTGCCTGGTGCACACTGGCAGATGCCTCATTGCAATAATTGTCTCTGCCTTTGTCTTGGCTTAATATAAATATCTTTTGATTAAATTTTATTTTGTGATCTTTTCCCCCTACAACACTTCTAAGGAGTATTCTGTCTGTATTTCCTCCAGGACAAATTAGTCCATTCTTTTGGCAGTCCATAGTATATTCAATATTGTTCGCCAACACCACAATTCTAACGCTCCAATTCTTCTTCAGTCTTCATTTTTCATTGTCCAGCTTTCAAATGCATAGGGGGTGATGGAAAAGATCATGGCTTGGGTCAGACACTCCTTAGTAATCAAAGTGACATCTGGCCATGAAATCTAGGCCTCTAAGACCTCTCTCATCTCCAACCCAGACAGGGGCTCCAGACACACCAGTGAGATTCATACTTTCTAAAAATTCCAGGAACTGAATCTTGTCCCTGTGTTCTGCAATGTAATAGATGCACAAGGAACATTCTAAAGAAATTGATAAAGTCTGAATTATGAAGAGCAAATAGTCCAGGGATCTCTTGGGATATATTTTTACTCTGCTGGTGTTTGGTCCTCAAGGATCTTGATCTGCATTTACTCAAGTTAGGAAGTTTTATGGATTGAACTGTATTCCTCCAAAATACATGTTGGAATCCTAACTTTGGATGTAAACTAATGTAATATAAAGTAATGACCTTACATCTAATGTAATGTAATGAAATTATCTTATGTCTAATATAATGTAATATAATCATCTTCCATAATGTAATCTAATGCAATGTAATTAATCAATCAATTGAGATTATGCCAGTATGAGGTGGCTCCTGAACCTAATCACTTTTGAGTTATATAAAGAGCAGCATAGACACACACACACACATACAAACACACAGGGGGAAAATAGATGCCATGTAAGGATTTCTACAGACAAAGGAACCACAAGGATTGCCAGCAGACACCAGAAACTAGGAGAGAGACTAGAAGGTATTCTTAGAAGGAATTGGCATGATTAAGATCCTGATTCGGACTTTTAGCTTGAAAAACTGTGAGAGAATACATTTATTTTCTTTAAAGCCACTCACTTGTTGTACTTGTATTACAGCAGCACTAGGAAACTAAGATAGCAGGGGGCTTGCAGGTGAGACTCTAACATCATAAGGCCTCTGTTAGGATTATTTATCACATCATATGCAGAGGAGTAAAGCAAATAAAAGAACCCTGGTGGTGCAACGGTTAGGTGCTCAGCTGCTAACTGAAAGGTTGGCAGTTCAAATCCGTCCAGCCACTCCACAGGAGAAAGACCTGACAATTTGTCCTCATAAAGGTTACAGCCTAGAAAACCCTATGGGGCAGTTCAACTCTGTAACATGGGTTTGATATAACTCAAAATCGACTTGACAGCACCTAATAACAACAGAATAAACACACACGCACTTCTCCTAACGCTATGCCCACGCTCTTAGGAAAACCCAGCCAGTTCTGTGAAAGTTCATTGACAAATCCCACTGATTTTTAAATGCCAGTATTTCCCAAACTGGGTTCAGGGGGACACAAGTTCTGCGTGGTCGTAATTTATGTTTCTAGAACAAAGGTTTACTCTATGGTCAAATAAAAGTGAGGAAAATGATATACAGCACAGATTAGTGTATTAAATGCTCAGAGAATTCCTGCAGTTACCAAAACTCTCTAATGGTTGCAGAGAACATTCAAAATCAGCAACAAAGATTTATGATCACAGTCCTTTTGTAAAAGAAAAGAGCTTAACAACAACAAAGTAAGATCAATATGACCTCATAGTAAAAACAGAGCTTTCCAAGAAGAAACAGGTGGCAACTTTATACCAATAGATAAGTTGGCTTTTTTTCCTCATTTCGTCATGAGCTGTGGCAATTTCACTGGTAGCTGCCATGGTATTGGGTTCATGGAGTTCATTGGTCCCAATCAGAACAAAAAGAACCATCATTCATTGGCCCCCCAGAACCCAAGCATAAGGTCTTTACTTTTTTACTTCCTGGGATTAATTTTGCTGCCAACCACCAGCTTGACACTTCATTTCAATCCTTTGCCTGTCATTATGTCTAAATCACCCATGGAATTCTGAGCCTACCCAGTGCCCCTGGCCTGGGACCTTGATTAGTTACATGGGGGCCGAGAGATCATTGTGGAAGAGGCTGCATAGGTCCAGCTTACTATTATTACTCCCCATTGCTAACCCCTGCATTGTCTCATGATCTCGTTTTTCCCTCCCATTCCAGTCTCTATAAAAAGTTTAAGATTAACCGATGTTCCTCCTTGGAGGGTGGAAAACAAGTGATAATGATCTAGGAATGAAAAACAGAACAAAGAACCCATCTTGCGAAAAGAAAACCAGGGTGTCACCAGATAACCCCCAAGAATATCAGTAGAAGATTAACTCATCTGATATGTGACCACCTCAAGGGGGAACTAACACAAATGTCTAAGACCCATAATCCTGTCCCTATAAAGCTTTCAGACAATCTCTGGTAGGAGAGACAGGTTTTTGGAGGAATCTATTCCCCTCTGTCTCCTATATATTGATATATAATAAAACTCTTACTGTTTACCTCACCCCTGTCTCAGAATTGGCTATTGCGGCAGGTGGCTCCAACCCGCGTTATTGTGGTAACAATTTGGCTGGAGGTCAGGGGATCAAGTCCTGGCTCCTGCTGTACCACCAGCTCACTCTGTGTCCCTGAACAGGTTATCTTCCCACTCTGGGCCTCAGTTTTCATTATTGTACCCTGCAGGGATTGGACCAGGTGATCTCCTAGTTCCTCCCTGCTCTGGTGGTCTGAGAATCTATGCTCTGTACAGGAAGGTCTTACCCAGATATTCACAGAAGTTGGCACAAGTTCTGTTGTGATGACCTCTCCTTGGAAACTGAGGAAGGAGAATGAATGCCAGCCTGAATGTGAACCATGACCACTATGACCAGAAGTCAAAAGACATGACCTCATGCTGGGCACGCTGGCCTGTCTACAGATGGAATTTAGTTCCAGTGTGAGCTGAGCAAGACAAAGCCTTGAGCCAAGGTAAATGTGACCTCTCCTCTGACATGTGGGTCTGAGGGGTAACAAAGACCGTGAGGAGGAATGAAGCCCCTCCTTGATGACAGAGTCTTGGGGACACCTGATGCCAGGGTAGGGGATGTGGGATGGGAAGAGCAAGCGTCACCACCACCATCACCGTTACCATCATCGTGATAATAATAACAGCTAAGAATTATGATGAGCCTACTATGCGCCCAGCACACAGTAGGTGTCAGTGCTGGTTGGACTGATTAATCCTGCCACCCCAGTGATGTCTATTTTTGCTCTTGTTGACACCAGCACCTCCTCACATTTCTGCTGTTCACAGCCCAGCTCTCGGTGAACTTCTGAGAGTGAGAATAAAGGAAAAGTGGACAAGGCTGCCCACAACCCCAAGACACAAGTGTCATTCACAAAGGCCCACCCTGCTGTGAGTGCCAGGCTGCCCCTTCCTGCCATTGAGATCTTTATACTGGTATCTTTATACCTGAACACAGCTATAAAGCAGATGTCTCAGAAAGGTCTGGAATTAATCCAAACCCCACATCCCTGCACATCTCAGACACTTCTCAGGCACCAGCAGTAACAACTGCTCAGCATCTATCAAGGTTCAGCTGTTTTAATGGGGACTTCAAATTACAACCTCTGCCGCCAAGAAATTTATGTTCTGGTGAGATGTGTGCAGCTGTGAACAGACTGCAGGAAAGGTTCAAGGCCCAGCAGGTGTTGGACAATCACCAGGAAGTGCCCTCCCTGCCCTTACACCCTCCAGGTTGTCAGTTTCCAATGACTCAGCAAAAATCATGATGCCCAGGGAATACCAGCCTGTGAGAAGGGCTCTGGGCACAGAAAGAAGGTCTGTCATGTCTCTGTGCTGGAGCAGACCAGGGTCAGATAGGGGAGGCAGACCCTCCACCATCCCAAACATGCCTTCCCACCGGCAGAACGCCAAACTAGAGGTCATGGCAATGGTTGCCATTTCATGAGCTCCTTATGTATGCAACACTACTCATTTAGTGCCTACTATGTGTGGGGCATGAGGCCAGGTGATTCACAGATATTGTCCCTCACAACAATCCTCCCTGCTACAAGGTCAGTGTTATCACTCCCATTTTAGAGATGAGAATACTGAGGCTCAGAGATGTTGGGGAATTTCTTCTATATCACACAGCCACAAAGGTAGGTTTAGTCAATGTGTGGTCTGTCCACCAGCATCATCAGAAACACATTCCCTCAGAGTGGAGGCCAGGTTTGCTGGGGTGGATCAAAGGTAAATGTGGTCACTTGAACTGGGGTGGTCACAGTCCTTAGACAGTGCTATACTGCTGGCACATTGCCTCCCTCTGATTGTAAAGGTCTCTCAAGGTCACTCACAATAGCCCAGTTGAGGTTGGTCATCCCAGCTCAGCAGCCAAGCTAGAGCCAGGAGTTGAATTCACCCTGTTTTACCTGCTCTGAATCCATCCTTCTCATTTTCCTTTAGAAATTGGGCCTTTCACCCACCATTACACTCTATCTAGATAATTTGGGTAGGTTTGAACCCACATCTGGTTGTAAGGGTGAACATGTGACTCGAGCCTGTTGAATCGGTGACTTCCACTCCTCGGATCTTACTGATTGGCTCAGAGGTGAGCAGGTTAGTCCACTCAGAGTTTGCCCTTGGACTTTTGCTCAAAGCAGTGAAAAAGAGGATTTTTTTTCTTTTTTAGGGATGTTAAGCTGGTCATTTGTAAGACTGGAGTTGCTGGTGCCCACCATAGGAGGAGCCTGCCTAAAAATGAAGCCAACACAGGTAAACAAATCTCTGAAAGACAGAGAAAAAGAGAGATGATCAGGACAGACTGAACATGAGCCCCATGAAAGCAGAACCCTCATCTGTTTTGCTCCCTGCTAAATCCTCAGTGCCAGAACACGACCTGCACACTGGGTCAAGGCAGGCCTGAAGCCAGCAGCTCCCCTGGATTTCTCAGTTCCACCAGCCAGTGTATTTCCTTTTTACTCTCAGCCAGTTTGAGTTGCAGGTCTTATCTCCTACAGCCCAATAAACTTTAATCAGGCTCTGTAACCACCACTTGGGAAACAGCGCCTGGTGCGTAACAGATACAAAGTAAGTATTTGTGTAATGAAGGAAAACATGAACAAACCTGGTCTTTTCTCCCTTTCTGCTTCCCTCAGTCACTTCTTCACCATACAAGCTACAAATAGCCTAATTGGGCCATGATTCCAGGGACTAAAACAGAGGCTAGATGAAAGATCAGCTGTGTTTTCCAAGAGCAGCAGCACAAGCATCTGCTCATTCACCCCTTGGAGGGGGAGGAGGGCTGGGTTCTGATATGTGGTGGGCATTTCTGTGTGGGAGCAGCACCCCAAGGACATATTAGAAATGGGCCCAGAGCTGCGGGGCTGCGGACAGGGACCTGCTCCAGTGGATGATGGAGAAGAAGGTAATAACTAACTCCACACATGTGCAGAGAGCTATATAGTGTGAGGACACATCCACAGGGAGGATTGAACCCTTTGGAGGAGGATGAAATCTCAGCTCTGCCACTTACCAGCCATGTGACTGTGGGCAAGTCATGCCCTCTCCCTGGGTCTCAGTTTTCTCTTCCTGGCCTCCCAGGGAGTGGGATGAGGGCTCTGCTGTGCTGTAGTCCTTAGTCTGTCTTTACAGATGCAGAAACGGGGGCTGGCAGACATGCTGAGACGTGTCCAGAGAGACCAGTGAGTTAGGAAACATGGAGTCTGGGGCCAGGGTTCTCGGATGCCCATGCCAGTGCTCCAGCCACTGAGACTGGAATCTCAAGAAGAGAGTGACCGGGGACTACCTGGTCCTCCAGAGAAGCAGGAGTCCCAGGGTCCCCCATATTCTGCCAGGGAGTATGTGTAACTCAGGGTGCCTAGAAGGGCTGGGCTTTCTGCAGAGATCCCAGATGGCAGGTATCCCAGGAGGGAAGCTGTACACAGTGATCAGAATGTCAAACCTCACATTCCCGCTGAACACTGCACTTTGGCAATTGCATTTATACCAATTCATTCATTCAAATACATATATGGCCCCAGGGAATGCAGAAAAGGGTCAGACACAGTCCCAACCCTGTAGAATCTCATCATGCCATAGAGCAGACAGACCCAGAAACAGACAATGGGAAAGCATCGGACAGTCACCCCTTTTACATGGAAGAAATGGGGTCCCAGAGAAGTTAAATGATTTGCCCAAGGTCACTCAGCTCAAGACGGCATAAAAAAATAAAAAAGCCATTGCCATTGAGTTGATTCCAACTCATAGTGACCCAGTAGGACAGAGTGAACTGCCCCATAGGGTTTCCAAGTAGCGGTTGGTAGATTCAAACTGCTGACCTTTGGTTAGCAGCCAAGCTCTTAACCACTGTGCCACCAGGGCTCCCAAGATGAAAGAACAGGGCTCAAACCCAAGCCTTCTACTACTAAGGCCCAGGACTCTTCCATACCCCACTCTCCCAGGTACAGCACGAGAGAGAAATTAGAAAGGAGGAGGCTAGCATGGGCTGGAGGTGTCAGGGAAGGCTTCCTGGTGGAGGCAGAGCCCAAGCTGGGCCTGAAGGGCAAAATGGAATAGAAGAGGATGTCAGGAGGTGGAAACACTGGCCGTGTGTTGCTCCAGATCTTTAGGCTTCTAGGTCTGAGTTCTCCATAAGAAGCTCAAAGTCTTCCTTGGGTTGGTCCCCGGGCCCACTCCTCAGAGCAGGTGGAGCTATTGCCAAGTGGGAAGCAGCTCTCAGGTAGTGGTGGTGCGTAAGGTGGCACAGGCACTCCTAGGAGTATTCCACTCATTAAGTTTCAGGCCCAAGTACACCGGAATGGAAAGGCGATGACAGTGTCCCTGCCTGTCTGCTGTGAGGGAGGCAATGACCCACTAGTGGCTCTAATGAGGCCATTAGACCATTTACCATCAGCCAATCAGCCCACCAGAGACAATAATCCTGCAAAGTGTCTCCTCAGCCTGAAAACTTCATTTCCAAAGGTCTTGTAATTTCCCTTGCAAAAATCCAGTCTCTGGGCATCTGGTAAAGGTATGAATCCCCTCCATTATGCCCACAATTGGGGAATTAGTCCTTCCCCTCCCTGCTCTGCCACTGCAGCCCAAGCTGACAGCCCATTTCCCAGTAATGAACCTTCACAATAAAACAACATCTGCAGACAGGAAAATACACAGCAGTTCAGCTGCAGCGGGGGATTCTTGATCTATGTGTGGGGCAGGCAAAGCCGGGACTACTTCAGGAAACAGATGCCTGGCTAGTGGAGATGGATCTGTTCTGTGCACAGACACAGGCCAGGAAGCTGAGTTGGTGATTCTTTTAAATCCCAAATCCTCTTTTCCTCTTGTCTGTCCTCTCTTACTACAGCTGGCAATTAGTGATGCCAATTATTAGGTGCAGAGAATGACGTTGGCACCAAGTATTTGGGGGTAACAGAGTGCCTTCTTAAATTTTGTGCTTTAGGCACCTCTCTTGCCTCTCCCTGGTACCAGCCCTGTGACTGAGACATATTCCCCACCCTGTGGGGACTCAGACCTGCAGCGGGACAGCTTTCATTTATTTATCAGGTAGGTATTTGTTTAGCACCTGCTATGCAGCAGCCACTGTCTTAGGGTAAGTAAAACTGCCATAGCCCCTGGCCCCATGCAAGTCACAGTCTAGAGGGGGAGACAGAGGTTAATCAGGCACTCACTCAAAGAAGTGTACAATTACAAGTGCTGTAATGGAGGGGTTCGGGGTGCTCTGAGAGCATATAATGAGGAGTTTCAAGGCAGACCAGGGAGGGTTTTATCTTAGTCATCTAGTGCTGCCGTAACAGAAATACCACAAGTGGATGGCTTTAACAAAGAGAAATGTATTCTCTTACAGTCTAGTAGGCTACAAGTCCAAATTCAGGGCATCAGCTCCAGGGAAAGGCCTTCTCTCTCTGTTGGCTCCAGAGGAAGGTCCTTGTCATCAGTCTTCCCTTGGTCTGGGAACGTCTCAGCACAGGAACCTCAGGTCCAAAGGATGCACTCTGCTCCCGGCATTGCTTTCTTGGTGGTGTGAGGTTCCCATGTGTCTCTGCTCGCTTCTCTCTTTTATGTCACAAATGAGATTGGCTTAAGACACTATCCAATCTTGTAGACCTCATCAGTATAACCTCATCACAGAGATAGAGTTTAAACACGTAAGGAAATCACATATAACCTTATCATAGTGATAGAGTTTACAACACATAAGGAAATCACATCAGATTACAAAATGGTATGCAATCATACAATACTGGGAATCATGACCCAGCCAAGTTGACAGATATTTTGGGGGGACACAATTTAATCCATGACAGGTTTCATGGAGAAAGTGACACTCCAGCTGCAGTTTGAAGAATGAACCAGAGTTATTGGGTGAACATGGAGCTGAGAAAGGGTATTCAGACCAAGGAATAGCATGTGCAAAGGCCCTGTGACTAAGGGCTAATGGTGACCATGAAGAACTCCAAGACCTGTGAGGTTAGAAAGCAGAACGTGGGTGGGAGCTGGAGAGCAGACATGGGCAAGATCATGCAAGGGCCTTGAATGTCACATTAAGGATTTTGATCTTCATCCTAAGAGCAGGGTGCCAGTGGAGTGTTCTAAGTGGAGGTCACAGGAGAAGAACCTGGGCTAATATGACCAGGTCTGTTTTTCTGTATTAACCCTCAGGCCACAGCAAGGTGAGCTGTGATGGAGGGAGGTTGGGACAGTAAGACCTAAAGGGGATGCATTTGCTTCAGCTTGGAGAAAGAAGGGAAAGGAGATGGCAATCCAATCATTTGGCACATGTTTGTGAGAAGCTACTACGTGCCAAGCCCTGTGTTCAGTCAGAGGGTACGATGAGGAATAAGAAAAAATCACTGTCCTCAAGGGTCTTACAAAGGAAGGGACAGATAGTTCCCTAATGTCTCGGGGAGGGCCCACTCTTGTGAGAAACACCTGAGGAGTGGGATAATCATTGGGCTCTCTTATCAGGCAAGACAGAAATGACCAGCCAGGGACATTGGGATATAAGAGAAACAATCCCCGTAACTCAATAAAGGGACTTCGTTTAAAGAATATAGGTGTCTTAGTCATCTAGTGCTGCTATAACAGAAATACCACAAGTGGATGGCTTTAACAAAGAGAAATTTATTAACTCACAGTCTAGGAGGCTAGAAGTCCAGATTCAGGGTGTTAGCTCCAGCGGAAGGCTTTCTCTCTGTGTTGGCTCTGGAGGAAGGTCATTGTCATCAATCTTCCCCTGGACTAGGAACTTCTCAGTGCAGGGACCTCAGGTCCAAAGGGTGGCTATTCTCCTGGCTCTTGTTTCTTGGTGGTATGAGGTCCCCCATGTCTCTGCTTGCTTCTTTCTTTTGTATCTCAAAAGAGATTGGCTTGGAGACACAATATAATCTTGTAGATTGAGTCCTATCTCATTAACATAACTGCCACTAATCTCATCTCATTAGCATCATAGAGATAGGATTTACAACAAGTAGGAAATTCCCATCAGATGACAAAACAGTGGACAATCACACAATACTGGAAATCATGGCCTAGCCAAGTTGACAGATACTGGAGACACAATTCAGTCCATGACAATAGAGTAGAACCAGGCCTTATGGGACCAAGAGCATCACCAGGCCTGTGTCTTTCTCCAGCCCTGTGTGGTTTGATTGTCTTTGAAGGACATGATCCATTATGACTGCTGCCTCCCCCCCACCCCATTACTGCACTGCAGAAGTAGGCTCCCAGCAACTCTGCAAGATTGGCATCATCCTACCCATTTTTCAAATGAGCAAATTGAAGCTCAGAGAGGTGAAGATGCTTGCCCAAGGTCACACAGCCACTTAGTAGCAGCACCATGATATCCAGGCTGGTGATGACATGCGGGGCCACCATCATGAGCATTGAGAGTACCGTGCACCCTGACCTTCACTTTGGCGATAATGACAAGATCCACCTGAGGGCCAGGAAGCCCTGGAGTAGTAACAATAGTTAATACTCATTTTGGAATTACTGAGTACTAGACTCTGACTCTACGAATTTTATATCTACTAACTTATTTTATCTTCACAACAACACCCTGTAGTCTGTTCCAGTTATGCATTGCCATAGTAATGGTGTGTAACAACCACAAAAGCTAGTAGCTTAAGTCAATGGGTGTTTATTCAGTTCACAAGTCTATGGCTGTTTGGACAGTTCTGGTTTGGCCAAGCTCTTTCAAGTATCTGCAGTCAGCTGGTAGCTCAGCTGGGATTGGCTTTGCTGAAGTTGGCTGGATCTGTCCCATATTTGTCAGTCTCAGCTGGTACAACTGGGCTGACTCTGATCTATTCCATGTGGTCTTTGATCCTCCAGCAGGCTGGTCTGGGCTTTTTCACATCAGGGCTTCAAACCAGTTCTTGTTTCCAGCAGCCATGACTGAATCGTTAGGAACCTGTTGGCAGCTCTCGTTCGCAAAGAGGTCTCAGGATTCCAAGAGAGTGAGTGGAAGCACATAAGGCCTCTTAATTGACACAACATCACATGAGACACATTCTATTGGCCAAAGCAAATCACAGAGCAGCATATATTCAAGATGTAGGGAAGAAGCCCCACCTTTTGATGGGAGGAGTCATCTTGCAAAGAGTGCAGATACAGGGAGGGTTGGACAGCTGGGGCTTTCTTTGCAATCAGCCTACCTGAAGGTAGGCATCATTATAATCAGTCTTAACTTCCAGATGGGGACACAGAGGCTCAGACAGGTGTGATGACCTGCTCAAGGCCACATGGCTGCTAAGGGGCAGAGGTGAAGTTTGAGCCCACTACTCTTCTGCCTCTTAAAAGCAGTGAACAAATCCACAGATGGAGAAATCCAGGACCTTGAGCTTCCAGGATCTTGAACCAGAAGACTCCCAGGATGGAGGGAGGCCCCTGTCTATCTGTGTGAAGTGGACTGAAGCTTCAGAGAAGCTTCTGGAAGTAGAGAGAGAAGGACCTTTCTCCCCCAGGGAGGCACAGGGGCTGCTTGGGCAGAAGAGCAGCCTCACCAGGCTCTGAGAGAGCCTGGAGGATATCACACCCAGCTCTGCTGCCAAAAGGAGGGTCTGGATTAGATTCATTCATTATTCATTCATTCATCCATTCAATAAATAAATAAATAAAAACAGTTGTTGTGAAGTCAATTCCAACTTGTAATGACCCCATGCGGTACAGAGTAGAACTTCATTCCATAGAGTTTTCAATGGTTGATTTTTTGGAAGTAGATCTCCAAGGCACCTCTGTGTGGATTTGAACTGCCAACCTTTTGGTTAGTAGCCAAGCATTTAACCATTTGCACCACCCAGGGATTCCTATTCGACAAATACAACCTCAGAAGTGAGTCCCCTTGGCATCTGCCCACCATCTTCTCCTGGTCACTCCCACTCATCCTCTCACACCCAGCACAGGAATCTTCTTCAGGAAGTCCTCCCTGATACCCAGGCTAGTTATTCCCTTCTTCCTCCCATTTTGTGCTTTTACTGCACCATGGGAGTGTTTCTGGATTGTCATTACTGATTTATATACTATTCTCTACTCCCAGGGTCCGTGAGAGTGCTGGTCTCTAGAAGGCAGGCAGGTCATCATCTTCCTCTCTTGTCTTCCCTGACAGACCAGAAGCCCCAGGAGGGCAGGGCAGGGCTATGTCCATCTCATTCACTGTTGTTTCCTTGGGACCGAGAATACCGTGAGCTCAAAACAGGATCAAAAATACCAGATGGAAGGAAGGAGGGAAGGGAAAGAAGGAAAGCAAGGGAGGGAGAGAAGGGAACAGGAGAGAAATAAAGGGGACTTGGTTCGTAGGCTCAAAGTGAGGACAGGAAACAGAGATGAAAATTAGAAATTAATAGGTCATTGGAGGTGAGGAAAGCAGAAAAACTTAAATATTAAAAATGGTCACACTGTGACCTCTAACCTTTTGCTTAATCAGGAACAAATTACTCTGCACCCCGGGTAGATTCAAGAGCTATTCAGAGTTTGCATCTCAGAAGACCTTTGTGGAGTGAAACGTTTCTCATGAGGACTGCTTCATGCTGAGCCAGATATACCCAGATTTCATGGGTCAGAGAAAAATCCTAGCACCAAGGCCTGGTGAAAAAAAAACAGATCTTGAGCTGCAGCTGGATTTGGGCAGCAGTGTGACCTGACCTTGGACAAGTCACTCAAACTTGCTGAACTCCAGGTGAACAAATCTGAAAGGCCTGGACAATGGGAGTCTCTCCCTCCCTTCCTTGCTACTTCCCACCCCCTCCCAGGCCTTGGGCCCATCTTTGAGGTCAGGCCCCAGGAAGTCACCTAGACTGACCCCTTCTCCTCTGGATTTGGGGGGGTTCCAAGTGCTTGATGGAGGTTGGGTGCTGGGCTGTGTGTCAGACCAGCTGGGTTCAAATATAGCTACTTTGTATTTCAGACCCTTGCTGTTAAAAGTGGTGACCAGCAGCATCTTTATCGACTGGAAACTTGTATAAGCACAGATCTCGGGCCCCAGCCCAGAGCTAATGAGCCGACCCTGCCCTTTAACAAGCACCAGGTGATTTGTGGCCACATTACAGCATGAGAAGCCTTGGCCTAGCAGGCCGGCTGAGATGCAGATATCAAGTCCAGTAGGAGGGCTGGAGGATCCACTGGGCCTGCCTTCCTAGGAGGGCTTGTTGTGAGGATTAAGTGAGGTGATTTGCATAAAGCTGAGAGCAGTGGCCTGGGTGGTACACAGTTAGCAGCTGCACCTGCTGTTCTGTCTGTAAGAATCTCCTCCCATCCCACCAGCAACTCCTTCCTTCAAGCCTCAGCTTACATGTCCCTTCTCAGAGGTACCTACCCAACCTCCCTTGGAAGGTTCCCCCCCAGCCTCCCCAAATTGGACATTTGTCATCTCATCACCCTGCTTATTCTCCTCACAGAATTTTTCACACAGTGCAGTCATTTTTTGTGTGTTGTTGTTGTTCATTCAATTTTTTTTTTTTTTAGCTATTTCCCCATCTGCTTTTGAGAGCTGCAGGAGGGCAGGGACATGTTGGTCATGCTCATGGCTGTGTCCTGGTGCTCAGCACAGAGCCTAGCACACAGCAGGAGCCTGAAAAGTTCCTGCTGGGTGAAGTGCTAGATGATGAGAGGGCTGGACTGGGCTGTATCAATGAGGACAGGTGAAGTGCTGTAACAAAGAGCCCCCAAATCCCAGGGGCTTACTCGGTGAGTTAATACCTCTCTCATACATAATTCAGGGGGATCTCCTCCATGGAGAACCTCGTCCAAGTGGTGATGCAGAGATCCAAGGTCCTTCCATCTGTGATAACACCATCTACATACGTGGCTTCCAGCGTCACCACTGAAGGGAAAGTGAGGGAGAGGAAGGCTGCCCAGGTAATTAACCACCTCAGCCCAGAGGTGACCACACTGTTTCCACCTGCATTCCATTGGCCAGAAGTGTCCCTTGGCCCCATCTAAGTGCAGGGAACCCTGGGGAAATCCATCCTTGGGTGGGCAGCCTCTTCCCAGCCCCAGCCCTGCACTCCTACAGAAGGGGAGTATGGACAGCCTCCACAGTGGTGATGGATGACCCCCTTTTGTTCTGGTCCTCCTTCTGAGACCCTGGACCTCTAGTCGTCTTTCTGGGGCTCTGGCTAACCAGACACCTGGGTCACGAGACAGGGGGAGGGGCTCCAACCCATGAAGGGGCTCACAGAGGTCTTCCCACACCTGCTCGGGGAGGGGAGAAGATCCGGGCTGTTCCAAGCTAGTTGTGTTTGATAACTTCTATATCTGCTGGGCTGCTAACTCCAGTGCCATCTGCCAGTATTCCCAGTACCAAGCTCCTGGATAAACAAGTTCTCTTCTATAGTTCTTCAAGAAAGTTTAGGCAGGGGGTAGGGAAATGGAGAGAGAAAGCAGAGGGAGGCCTTGCAATGGTCTTGTCCTCTGAGAAGGAGGTACTGCCCTGAACAGGGACATGTGAGGACTGGAGTATAATGTACATCTGCACCGTGCTAAGCGGGTTGAGTAGAGTACATGGTGGCCAAAGACTGTCAGGTGACTGGGGGATGGCCCTACTGTGGATTCATGCTTCCCCGGCCAGACTATGGGCTGCCTGAGACTGAGTCATCTTGTTCCAGGGCCCAGCCCAGGGCCTGGCTCAGAGCAGGTGTCAGTAAGCACTTGCTGAATGAATGAGTGGGTAAATAAATTAGCAGTGACGAAGGAGTGTCAAAGGGTTGGGATGGTAGTAGGTGGTCAAACATGATGTGGTAGGAGCTGCTAGGACCAGGTGATTGCTCATTAAGAGCTTTAATGAATTATCCTATGGTAGGCAGCCTTCTAGGAGTCCCTGGGTGGTGCAAATAGTTAATGAGCTAGCTGCTAACCAAAAGTTTGGAGATTCGAGTCCACCCAGAAGTACCTCAAAAGAAAGGCCTGGTGATTTATTTTCAAATCAGCAATTGAAAACCCTTCAGAGCACAGTTCTACTCTGACACTACGAGTGGTTTTTTTTTTTTTTTTTTTTTTTTTAAGGCAGCCTTCTAAGATGGCCCCCATGATCCCTGTTTCCCAGCGCTCACACCCTGTGTTATCCCCTGCCCTTGAGTGTAGGTGGGACCTGTGACTTGCTTCTAGCCAATAGAATACAACAAAGGTGATGGGCTGTCATTGCTGATTTGATTACAAAAGATGTGACTTCAGTCTTGCTAGTCAACTCTCTTCATTGTCTGTTTGGCTTGCACAGTTTGAAAAAGCAAGCTGCTAAGCGGGAGATGGGAGACACCTCAAGGCAAGGGACTGAGGGCAGCCTCCAGCTAAGGTCAGTGAGGAACCACCACCCTCAGCCCTCAGGAACTGCTTCCAAGTGAGCTTGGAAGCAGATTCCTCCCCCTCTCCATCCCAGATGAGTCTTCAGATAACATCCCAGCGTCTTTGTGAGACCCCCTGAAGCAGAGGACCCAGCTAAACTGTGTCCAGATTTCTCACTCACAAAGGTTAAGAGATAATAAATGTGTGTTGTTGTAGGCCATTATGTTTGAGGGTAATTAGTTACACAGCAAGAGACAACTAATACATATTTCCTCTAATTTCACAACAACCCTGTGGTAAAAGTATGCTTATTAGCCCCTTCTACAGATGAAGATATCAAGGCACAGAATATTGTGTGGTTTACCTGATGCCATATAGATTCATGGCAGAGCTGAGATTCAAACCTAGTATGCTTGAGCTGAAACCTGAGCTATTCATTGTATCCTCTTCTTTTCTGCCTCCCAGGATCAGCCAAGACATAAATTTCACCCAAAAACATACAAGGAAAAGGCAAATCTAAAACATGAAAGAATTACTTAAATGTAAACCAAACACCGGGTCACTTGCAAATCATCCTTCTTTCTCTCCATTGCCTATACTCTATTTCAGTCTAAACCCATGGATTTAACATGAAGGGGACGTGTTAACCTAGCTGTGAATTCCTTTGCTACCAACATGACTATGATTCATGGTGGAGGGAGTGTTTCAGACAAGTGCAGATAAGTATTACTGTGGCTGGCTGTGTTAGCAGGGACCATTTAGAAAGCAGATGCTGGCTTATTTTCCTATCCCCCACTCCCATTCTTAAAGTGAAAGAGGACGATGGTGGGATTAAGTATAAAAACCAAACCTGTTGCCATCTTGTCAATTCTGACTCATAGTGACCTTACAGGACAGAGTAGAACTGTCCCACACAATTTCCAAGGCTGTAAATCTTTATGGAAGCAGACTGCCACATCTTTCTCCCACAGAGTGGCTAGTGGATTCGAACTACTGACATTTGGTTAGCAGCCAAGCTAATCACTGCACCACCAGGGCTCCCTGTGAATAACCACCTCCACCGCCACCCCCCCCCAAAAAAAATAACTCCAATGCCACCGAGTCGGTTCGTACTCATAGTGACATTATAGGTCAGAGGAGAACTGCCCCATAGGGTTTCCAAGGAGTGGGTGGTGGACTAGAACTGCCAACTGTTTGGTTAGTAGTCAAGCTATTAACCACCATGCCACCAGAGCTCCAGAGTAAGTATTAAAACAAAACAAAACCTGTTGCCATGGAGTCGATTCAGACTCATAGTGAGCCAGGATGGTGCAGTGGTTAAGCATTCAGCTGCTAACCAAAATGTCAGAAATTCAAATCTGCCATCTGCTTCTTGGAAACCTTATGGGAAAGTTTTACTCTGTCTGATAGGGTCACTGGGAGTCTCTATGAGCTATGAGAGTAAGTATAGAGACCCTTAACCAAAGAAAAGAGACTTCGGAATGCTTAAAAGGTTACTTCCTGTCTTAGTTATCTAGTGCTGCTATAATAGAAATACCACAAGTGGATAGTTTCAACAAAGAGAAATTTATTTTCTCACAGTCTAGTAGGCTAGAAGTCTGAATTCAGGGCATCATCTCCAGGGGAAGACTTTCTCTCTCTGTCAGCTCTGGAGGAAGGTCCTGCTCATCAACCTTCCCCTGGACTAGGAGCTTCTCCACGCAGGAACTCCAGGTCCAAAGGATGCACTCTGCTCCAGGCACTGCTTTCTTGGTGGTATGAGATCCCCTTGTCTCTCTGCTTGCTTCTCTCTTTTATATCTCAAAAGAAATTGGCTTAAGACACAATCTAATCTTATAGATCTCATCAACATAACTGCCACTAATCCATCTTATTCACATCATAGTGATAGGATTTACAACCCATAGGAAAATCACACATCAGATGACAAAATGGTAGACAATCACACAATACTGGCAATCATGGCCTAGCCAAATTGATACACATATTTTTGGGAGACACAATTCAATTCATGACACTTCCAAAGAAGGGCTTCTCAAAGAGAACATTAAGTGCTGGTATGGGATGGCCTTTGGCTTGGTAGAAGGGCCTGGAAGGCCAGGGAGTAGATGAGGTTTCAGTGAGATGGCCACTTGGACATGTTGGGAGATGCCTCATCAGGCAGATGCTGAGGAGTGGTGCCCTGCAGAGGCATGGTAGTACAGGAGCCCTAGCCTGGGTGTCAGGGCCCACAGTGCTGTGATAGGCTCACTGTGGAGTCCCAGGGGCTCTACCTCACCCTCTGACTCCCCACTGACCCCATCTGAAAATTGTAGGGCAAGCTTTGAGGATTTGTCACTCGTGGAATCCTAGCCTGTAAGAACAGAGGCTCCAAGCTCCATCCAGGTCCCATCTCCCCTTCTAAGCTCCTTGGAACATGAGAGAACAGGGAAGGTCACCCAGGCTTCCCTTGGAGGTAGATGGGCCCCACATCATGCCTGCCTGACCTATGTTCATGCCGTCTCTTCAAGAACAATCCTACAGGTTGTCACCAAAATGAGCCTAGTCAGCATGGCTTCCTGTGACCAGGGCCCCCAGCTCACCTGTATTCACCCTGCACACAGCTCTGTCTGCAAAAGTTGCCCTCCCTGTGCCTGCAGCTGCGGAAGGGCATGGGGTGGGGTGATCCATCCTCCCTGGAGTTTCAGGGTCAAGATCTCAAGAGCTGTTTGTGTAGCCCAGCAAATCCATACTGATGTGGATACTAATACTAATTGATGATGCCAAAAATAACCAAACCAGTTACCATCATGTTGCTTCTGACTCATGGTGACCTCATGTGTGCTTCATAGCTATGAACTTTCAGAAGTAGATCACCAGACCTGTCTTCCTTGGCTTCTCTCGGTGGGTTCAAACAGCTAAACTTTTCGTTAGTAGCCATGTGCTTAACCATTTGCAGCACCCAGGGACTTAGCTAACACTTATCAAGTGCTTAGTATGTCTAAGATTCTGTTATTCATTTTCCATGCATTGCCTCATATAATCCTCAAATTGTTATCCTTGTCTTGTGATGAGGAAACTGAACTCCAGGGGGGAAAAGTGACTTGCCCAAGATGGCAAAAATTCTGGTTAAGCCATAATTTGTACAAAGAACCTGTACCCTTAACAACTCTGTCTATATCGTGTCGCTTCAACGATGACCTCCCATAATGGACCCAGTTCACCTGGGTTCTGATCCTTCCAGGATCAGGAATCAGGCACACAGAGGGGGCTCAGCTTCCCATCAAGCTCCTGCTACAACCTCAGACTCCCCTGTGCTCACCGAGGCCCTTTGCCTGTTGATCTGACATGAGCCTGGTGGCTGTCTGCCCTGGGATGTTAGGAAGATGCCCGAGATGCTCCGGATGAGGAAGAGGGCGTCTCCAAGCAGCTGGGTCAGCCAGTGGCTGAGGGAACACACTGGGTGAAGTGGGCATAGTGAGACTATCCTTTATTCATCATTGTTTGTGCTCCCCACCCGTTCATTCTCTTACAAGAGAGAAGGATGCAAAATCAATCAACTCTGGCTCCAGTCAATTGCACCTGGCTGCAGGATCTAAAAGATATTACAGAACTGGTTTGTGTGCAGTGGCAGTTACCTCAGGGGGAAGGGTGGCTGACCTCATCCTGTAGCCTGAATGCAGGGAGGCTGCAGGAGGTGGGGGAGGAAGGCCTCTCTCTGCACAAAACACTTCTAAGAAAATAACAGCAGCCTGGTTTATCAGGTGGCATTCGTGATGTTGACAGCAGACAACGGTGTGTTTTTAACACTTCAACCTCCCGGACACTCACTATTTATCTCAAGAAACCCAAGTGTTTTGTTTTGCTATTTTTCTTTCCCCTTTTCTCTGCTATAGAATTCTCAGAGAGTAGCGCAGGGAGAGATGAAGGGTTGACACACAGGGAAAATTCATTTTCTGAGGATTCAATAAAGTCCCATCAGCCGCGGTACATGCGGAGCAAGCCAGTGGTCTCTCTGGCGGACCGGGTGTGAGCTAGTGCAGCGTCTGGGATGCACTGATGGGGTTTGATCCAAGAAGGAAGAAGTGAAGATGGGCCCATAGTCAGGCAGGACCAATAACCAGAGAAATTGTTACTGGGGAGAGGCCGAGGAGTGAGAGGCTAGGACCCGGCTGAGGCTGTGGAGGGTCAAGGGCTCAGGGTGGAGCTGGGCAGCACTGGGCAGCGAGTCCTCCCTGGTTTAAGCAGGAGGGGTGGGGTGGAGCGCGTGTGAGGCAGGATCCGCTCTGGGCTTGGCGAAGAGCTGCCTGGAGCAGAGATGTCAGGAACCTCACACTGTTCCGAAGCTCCGCACAGCCTACATCTCTGCAACGGGCCAGTGAGGCACTAAACCAGCAGCCACGTCCTTACCCTTTCTCTCCGTTTCATTGTTTCAGCCCCTCTCCCAATTAGTATGGGGAGCAGCATGGAGCAGTGCAGTGATTTGTCCCTCCTAATGAGCAGGCCCTTGATCTTGCCCCATGTCTCCCCCCACCCTCCAGCCATGGGGGGCAGGAAGTGGGTGGAGTTAGGGGATCATCGGCCTCTATGAAAGCTGGGAAGTTTGGATATCTTTTCCGGATTAGTCAATTTTATATGGAGGAGGAAGTAGCTGTGGTACTCTAGGCAAGTCACTTAACTTCTCTGAGCCTTACATTCCTCATCTGGGAAACTGGCTGACACCTACCTCACAGGGCCGATGTGAGCTCTGAGGTAGCCATGTGCTGTCCCTGGAGCCCAGCAGAGGCTCCAAATGGTGTATCCTTGTAACCCAAAGAGAGCTGGGTGCAGGCAATTCACCTGTGTCATTCCGCCTTCCACATTCCCATATCTGCCTCTGTTGTTCCATCTGGGAAATCAAGGCATTGGGTGGATGGCCACTAAGGGCCTTTTTCAGCTTGGACAATCTGGGAGTTCCTTATTTCTTTACTGAGCAAGAACCCTATATCCCTGAGCTCTAACCACTGACCCCTCAGCTTCATAAGCCTGATGGACTCATTCAGGAGACCTTGAAACCTCCCTGATTATGCCTGAGAGCTGCACACAAGAGAAAAAACATAACATTTATTAAGAACCTACTGTGTCCTGAGCACTAGGATCCCAAGAGCTTCACATACCGTTTTCCCTCTGAGATCATGTGTGGGGAAAGGAGGGAAGCAGGGGACTGTGAGGACGGGCGTCGGAAAAGCAGGTCCAGCCTTGGGAGCAAGGATGCTTGTACTGGGTTGAATAGCGTCGCCACAAAATTCCTGTACACTGGAACCTCAGAATGTAACCGGATTGGGAAACAGGGTCTTTTCAGATGTGTTTAGTTAAGATGGGCCCAAAATTCAATGACTGGTGTCCTTATAAGAAGCCATGTGAACTTGGAGGCAAAATTTGGAGTTATGCTGCCACAAGCCAGAGAACACCTGGGGTCACCAGAAAGTGGAAGAGACAAGGAAGGATTCTTTTCTAGAGCTGTCAGAGAGAGCATGGTCCAGCCAACACCTTGATGGTGGACTTCTGGCCTCCAGAACTGTGAGAATAAAATTTTGCTGTTTTAAACCACCTCATTTGCGGTGCCACAAGAAACTAATTCAGCGCTTCCTTGGGAGACCCAAGAATAGATACCTCTTGGTGCAAATTTGAGCTCTGAGCTGGCGGCAGCTCTGGGCTGTTCAGCTGTCAGCTCCAGGGAATAATTAGAATCTTAAAAAAAAGCCTCATTGTTTCTCCCTGGGCCAAGTTGCCCTTTGGAAAAATGGATGTTTCCTGCCATATTGTCCCCTGAAGATCCGTTTGTCACAGACCATTGTGTAAATCCATGTTTGCTTCATTTAAAAAATGTGGTCTACGCACTTGACTGACCTTAATGCTCCTCAAACTCTCAAAATATGGCTGTATTAGGAGCCGAGAGAGGAGCAATAAAAAAGTACAGGGGGCAGGCTGAGGGAGGAGTCTGGACAGGACTGGCTAACTCGTGCTTGTGGGCTCTGAGGTCCTTGGCGCTGCAGAGAAGGGAGTCATAAACCAAGTACATCCCTGGCAGCTGGAGGGGTGGAGACAGAGGGGATCGTTCCGCTCAGGAGCAGCAAACTGTTCAGGACACTGGCTGGTCTTTGGGGAGAGAAACGGGGATACTGGAAAAAGGACCAACTTCAGGTTTATTTATTCCACAAAGACTCATTGAGCTCCCTACTGTGTGCAGGCCTTGGTATGTAAGTCTCCCTATTATGTGTGAAGCTCTGGTATATAAGCTTCTACTATGTGTAGGCCCTGGTATGTGAGCTCCTACTATGTGCAGGCCCTAATATGTAAACTCCTATTATGTGCAGGCCCTGGTATGTGAGTCCCTACTGTGTGCAGGGCCCTGGTATGTGAGCCCCTATTGTGTGCAGGGCCCTGGTATGTGAGCCCCTATTGTGTGCAGACCCTAGTATGCGAGCCCTACTATGTGAGCGCCCTGGTATGGGATCTCCTACTGTGTGCAGGACCCTGGTATGTGAACCCATACTGTGTGAAGACCCCAGTATGTGAGCGTTACTATGTAAGGACCTCTGGGGTGCAGCAGTGAACACACAAGTTCCCTGCCCAAGTAAGCTGATATTCTGGCGAGGGGAGCCAGAAATAAACAGGTAAACAAATGCATGAACAAGGCAATTCAGACAGTGATAGAGGTTGGGAATAAAGTAAAACAGGAAAGTAAAGTTATTGAAATTGACTTGGGGCAAGGTGGGACAGTGACAGCCTTAGATTGTAGAGACAAGGAAGATCTCCCTGATAAGAAGACCTTTGAGTTGAGAGCTGAAGGATGAGAGAGAATGTCAAACATTCAAGGAAGAGAGAGAACAGACATTTGAAGGGCCTGCCAGGCAGGGAATTGGCAGGCACAGGCCCTGAAGGGAGAAGGAACTGGCTATGGGAACACTGATGACAAAGTGGTTAGTTCCACCTGGGGGTCGAGGTATTTACCTTCAGGGAGGAGATAATACCAGAGCTATTAATTGGTGAATGCTGAGAAATTTACCAAGTGGGAAGAGGAAGTGCTTTCCAAGCAGGGAGACAGAAAAAGGCCCAGTCGGGATAGGTGCATAACCATTGGAACAATCAGTGTTGTGGCCGGGGGGAGTCCCATGCAGGTGCATGACCAGAGGTGAGGCTGGAAGGTCCTAGGGCACATGTACGAGGACCTCAAAAGGGGAGCTAAGCAGATCAGACTGTCTCCTAAGGCCAGGGGACCCACTGTTCCTTTCACCATCCCTATTCAATCTGTACACTGAGCAAATAATCCAAGAAGCTTGACTATATAAAGAAGAAAGGGGCATCAGGATTGGAGGAAGACCCATGAACAACCTACGATACGCAGATGACACAACCTTGCTTACTAAAAGTGAAGAGGACTTGAAGCACTTACTAATGAAGATCAAAGACTACAGCCTTCAGTATGGATTGCACCTCAACATAAAGAAAACAAAACTTCTCACAACTGGACCAATAAGCAACACCATGATAAATGGAGAAAACAAGAATTTCATTTTACTTGGATCCACAATGAACGACCATGGAAGCAGCAGTCAAGAAATCAAAAGACACATTGCGTTGGGCAAATCTGCTGCAAAAGACCTCTTTAAAGTGTTAAAAAGCAAAGATGTCACTTTAAGAACTAAGACGCGCCTGACCCAAGCCATGGTGTTTTCAATTGCTTCATATGCTTGCAAAAGCTTGACAATGAATAAGGAAGACTGAAGAAGAATTGATGCCTTTAACTTATGGTATTGGTGAAGGATATTGAATATACCATGGACTGCCGGAAGAACAAACAAATCTGTCTTGGAAGAAGTACAGCCAGAATGCTCCTTAGAAGCAAGAATGGCGAGACTTCCTCTCACATACTTTGGACATGTTATCAGGAGGGACTAGTCCTTGGAGAAGGCCATCATGCTTGGTAAAGTAGAGGGTCAGCAAAAAAGAGGAAGATTCTCAACAAGATGGTCTGACACAGTGGCTGCAACAATGCGCTCAAGCGTATCAGTGATTGTGAGGATGGTGCAGGACCGGACAGTGTTTTGTTCTGCTGTACATAGGGTCGCTATGGGTCAGAACCGACCCAATGGCACCTAACAACAACAACAACATGCCTCATTCTTTGACGGTGTTAGACCCTATAGCTGCTTAGGTCCCTTCTGGCTCCAAAATGTTACAAGCCAGCAAAGCCAGCAACAGTTAATTACTTTAAATGAATAAAAGCTAATAGACTTGTTCAATTTGGTGACAAAATGGCTGCGTCAGTTCTTTGTTTCCTGCCCTCACCTCAGCCATCCAGAAGAGGGAGCATGTGTGCATGCACAGAATGCTGAAAGTACACAAAGCTACCCTTGAGTCCTGGGGGGAAGTTGGGGACAGTTCACAGGAACCAGCACCTCAGTAACAACGGTTCCCTCACGTGGGGGCCTCACACAGATAGGCACAGCCAATGACCCCTCGCAACAGTCACCCCACTCATCTCTGCCCACCCACTGGAAGTGCCAGCGGCACCCAGACCTCCCAGTGCTTCTGCCCTGAGACCTCACCCAGCACCCTTGGGAGCAGCCCCTGAAGACCAGCCCAGAATAGCCAGCCCCAAAGCAGGTCAACTTCCTTCCTTTCTATTTTAGTTCAGTCCCAGTCAGTTTTCCCGTTTGGAAGCGGCAGACTCTCATTTCTCTCTAAATTGCTAGGACCCTCCAACTCTCATAGCAGGCAACAGAGAGAAAAGTTTTCCAGAATTCCATGTCCTTTGATGGCAACAGTCTAATAAATAATTGAGAGGCATCTCGGCTTCCTGAGCAACTATGAGGAGGGGTAAAGATGTACTAATTCCCCCAGCAAAGCAGAGTTTTGGAGTGCCCCAGCAGAGGCGAAGAAAAATCTTAAAGATGAGTCAGGAAAGGCAAGAGGGCTGGGGTGGAAGGCGGCTGGAGGTAACCAGGGGAAGGGCCCATGCTGGGTGGGGGCTTGCTTCAGGCAAGTATATAATTGGCAGCATATCCTGAGAGCCCATATTCTATGCCAATCACTTTATATTCAGGTTCTCATTTCACCCTGAAACAACCCCATGTGGTTCACCCTCTTACTGCAGTCCCATTTGACAGATGAGGAAACTGAGGCATAGATAAGCCAAGCCCTTGTCTGAGGCCTCTCAGTGCCTCAGTTCCTCAAACCCCAGCCTGTTAGACTCCAGCCTGTGTACTCTTCACCACTCTGCTCACCTGCTGGGAATCAGGGACCAGCAGGCTCCTGCATTAGGCCCTTCAAACCTTAAAGCTGTGCCCATAGTGGGATCAGGATCCAGAAGACCCAAGTTTGAATCTCAGCTCAATCACTGCTCTGGAAAATGGGGAAAATAATTCCAAAGTCATTGTCCTGTTAAGTAGGTTAAAAGGACAAATGTGTGTGATGGTGGAGCACAGAGGTTTGGTGAATGTTGAGCATTACTTAAGGTAATGGTAGCTGCTCTAACAAACCAACCCCAAAATAGATAATGGCTCAAATGCAATAAAAGTTATACATAAATTCCAAAATAAGTGTTCTTAATTTGTGGGTACTGCAAGATGAAAGAAGGTTGAACTGAGGATAGACTGTTGGGGGAGGTGCCCCCCAATCAACACTTGCTTGAGTTCCGCTTTACTAGCTGACTCTCTTTATTGTCTTCTTGGCTTGCACACTTTGATGAAGCAAGCTGCTATGTGGCGGCACCCCTGTGGCAAGGAGCCAAGAGTAGGTCACCCTGCTTGTCTGAATCAGGCTGGCAAAATTGGAAGGAGCTCATGGAAGATTCTTTGGGGCTTGATGGGGGTTGTAGCACATGCTACCTCTGCCCACATTCTATTGGTTGGAACGTGGTCACATGGTCAGACATACCTGCAGAGGAAGGTGGGAGGTACAGCTTCACTGTGTGTCCAGGAAGAAGAAGAAATATATTTGGTGAACAGCTGGGGAGTCTCCGCCACACCTGGAGAGGGGAAATGATGCCCAAGAGACCCAGCAGATTTATAGCAGAGCCCGCCCTGGAGCCTGGGCTCCTCAATGTGCATCCAGGGCCCCAGGCTCTTTTCCTCTGCACTTCGCACCCAGAAGTGAATCAAAGCCACAGGACTGGCCAGTGGGACCTCAGACATAGGTGCACCTGAGCAGGGAAGGGAAATTTACACGTACCAATGTGCCTGAAGGAATTACGGGTAGGAGCCAGAGAATCATATCATCAGGCCTCTTGGCTATTAAATTGGCCTAGACCCAGAGTTGACCTCAAGTCCCTTTTGATGTAAGTTTCCTCATCTGCAAGTAAGCCTGCATTAAGAGAATCTGGTACATGGAGTCACTTGAAGGCGAAATGAGATCCTTGGCACCCTTACAACTTCCACTTCCATGTCCCATTTATCTCAGGATGCTGCTCTTCTGCTGGGCAGATATGACCTAATCAAGCTAAGGCCCTTTGGATGATGTTGGTGCAAGAAGCACCCCCTCCCCAGGGATATTGGGACTCAACAGGAAGTCGTGAGAGGAAAGATGATCACACAGATGACTGACTTCAAATCCCTCCTGGTGATATGAGGACACTGACTCTTGGAGACCAGTTGCTTCATAAATATGTGTAACCCCAACCCAGAAATCTCACCTCTAGGTGTTTAACCCATAGAAATAATGAGCTATATGTGGAGATTTGATATATAGGATGTTGCTTATAATAGCTAAGTATTAGAAATAATCTATACATGTTACCACTGGCATTAGGTAAAATTATTTACAGAACATCCATCTGATGAGAAGCTAGCCAACAATTCCACAATTCAAAATGATAATATAAAAGATGTTAAATGGCATGGAAGCTGTTTATGACATAGCAAATGTAAACAGAAAATTGTAGAACAATATGTAGTATGCTCTCCTTCTTGTGGGAAAACCAAATGTACACGAACTTGTATGTGCATACACATCAATATTTGACGGAGGTTATTTTTTGGTGGTGGGATTATGGGTGGTTTTTCTCTTTTTCTTTTTGCCTGTCTGCATTTTATATAGTAAACATGCATAATTTTTCTAAGAAGAAAAATAAATTATTCTTAAAAAGGGTGCTAACATTTGGTTGCCCCTATGACTGCATGATAACTTAGGACAACAATATTTTGGCCTCTGTTCTCTAAATCTTAGATATTAACAGTGTCTGAAAATGAGCTGAGGTCACTGGGGGCAGGTCAGGGCTTCTTTTGCCTTAGAGATCCTTGGGAAGTAGTTTGTTAATTCTTAAATGTTTTAGATTTCATCTTTCTTATTATTGCAATCCAGTTTACTTCCTGAGATATAATCAAATACATCCCCTTGATTGATTATGTTGCTGTTGTTGTGTACTATTGAGTCTATTCCAACTTATAGAAATCAGTAGGACAGAGTAGAACTGCTCCACATAGTTTCCAAAGCTGAAATCTTTACGGGAGCAAATCACCAGGTCTTTTCTCCTATGGAGCTGGTGGGTTTGAACTGCGGGGTGCTTAACCATTGTACCACTGGGGCTCCTTTGACTGATTACAGCACATGTGAAACAAGTCAATCACACTGTATCAGTTAGCTATTGCTGTGTAACAACCAACCACAAAACTGTGTGACATACTTTAAGTATGAATTTCTCATACCTAAACAGGTGGGCTAGGCAGTTCTAGGCTGCAGGTTGGATGCAGATCTCCCCCACATGTCAGGGCATCTTCTTCTCATGACAATGACAGAGGCACAGGAGAACACACGGAAACACGTGATGCCTTTTAAGGCCTAGATGCAGAACTGTGGGAGAAACTGCACAGTCACATGGCTGATCACGTGGGTACAGGGAAGGATGAAGAATTGGGGCCAGTGATTTAATCCACAATCGCACATCCACAAAAGATTGCTTTGATCAGGTCATGCATTAAGATAGCTGAACATGCCTGCATCCTACTTTGGTGAGTGGCATCTGGAGTCTTAAAAGCTAGTGAGCGGCCATCTAAGATGCATCAATTGGTCCCAACCGACCTGAAGTAAATGAAAATGAAGAACACCAAAGATACAAGGAAAATATTAGCCCAAGAGACAAAAGGGCCACATAAACCAGAGACTCCATCAGCCTGAGACCAGAAAAACTAGATGATGCCCGGCTACCACCAATGACCACCCTGACAGACAACACAACAGAGAGTCCCGGATGGAGCAGGAGAAAGGTGGGGTGCAGAACTCAAATTCTAGTTGGAAGAGCAGACTTAATAGTCTGACTGAGACTGAAGAAATCCCAGAAAGCATAGCCCCCAGACTCTCTGTCAACCAAGCACTAAAAATATTCCTGAGGCCAACTCTTCAGTCAAAGATTAGACTGGACTATGGGACATAAAATGATACTTGTGAAGAGTGTGCTTCTTAGCTCAAGTAGATACATGAGACTAAATGGGCAGCTCCTGTCCAGAGGTGAAATGAGAAGGTAGAGAGGGTCAGGAGCTGGTTGAATGGCCACGGGAAATCCGGGGTGGAAAGGAAGAGTGT
>NW_004443951.1:27654426-27674427 GCF_000243295.1 Trichechus manatus latirostris | reverse complement strand
AAAAAAAAAAAAGATAGCCAAACATGCTCTGTACACTTTAAAAACAACATTATCCCTCCACTGTCTTTAAAATTAACGCATACTTATGATACAAACAAAGGGGAAATAAAATTACCATAATCCCATTATTAGCAGATGGCCTCATTAAGATTTTTTCTGCATTTCCTTGCAGGATACATATGCATTTACACACTCAAATAAATATATATTTATACAATAAAAGTAGGATCATAACTTTATTTGGTTTTGTACTTTGCTTTTTCCACTTAATGTCATTTTGTGAGCTTTTACTTGCATTATTAAGTATTCTTTAAAAACAGGCTTTTCATAACTGTACGATACTTTACTCTAAGATGTAGCATAACTTATCTAGACAGTTCCCCTGGGCTGGATATTTAGGTCCTTTCAGATTTTACTTCACTGTAAACAAGGCTATAACAAAACCATTAGTTACAGTAAGAGCCAGCATTGATTGCTCTGCACTAAGCACTTTCCATGCATGACCTTATTTGAGCCTCAAGCTTCCTTCTGTAGGTACTGTTATTATCCTCATTTTATAGACAATAAAACCAGGGCTCAGAAACATTAGAACTCTCCTCAGGGTCACACAGCAGCTATTTAATTTGTGGAATCAAGACTAAAAACCAAATCTGATTAATTATAAAGCTTTTGGTCTTAACTACCAGGCTAACCTCTCTTACTGTCTGCCTCTCTGATGATTCTTTTGTGATTAATTTCTACAAGTGGGATTAACGGAGTTTGCACATTTTAAGGCTCTCAAGGCATTTTGCCTCCATACCTTCCAGAAAGAAGGCTCCAAGTCAAACTACGACCAACAGTCTATTCACTCACAGTGTTAACTGTGTGCCTGGCATTGTTGTCAGTGCTGAAGGCACAGTGATGGACAAGACAATGGGCTCCTACTATCCTGGGGCTCACATGGCCCCTGCTGCTGGGGGCGGGACAGGCACTGAAGCGGGAATATTATAGATAGAAATTCGTATTGTAAAGTAAACAAAGCAGAGGGGTGTAAAAGTAAAAACAAAAATAAAAGTGATGGGGGCTCCACTTTAGGTAGGATTATCCTGGAGGCTTCTTACAGGAAGTGACTTTGAGCTCAGCACCAAAAGATAAGAAGAGAAAATTTGGGGAGAGGCCCAGGCAGGAGATAAAGCAAATGCAAACTTGCCAAGGTGCTCAGCATGATCAAGTATCAGGTAGAAGGCCTGTGTCTGCAGTGTGGTGAGTGGTCTGGAGAGGTATGGGAGATGGGGTCAGAGATGTGGATGGGGCCAGGTCAGGGAGGCTTTGGGGGCGTGAGGGGATTAAGTTATATTCTAAGTGAGGTAGGAAGCCCTCAGAGGCAGCAGATCCAGGTTTTCCTGGGTCTGAAACTTATGACAATTTGGGGCATACCCTTTAAGAAAAGAACCTAGAATTAAGAATCAAAATTAACTATCTAAATGAATACTTATTTAGAATGAAAAAAAGAAATCACAATAAATTACAAATTTCAGAAAGCTGACAATTACCAAAAACATCACAAAATCATGAAATACAGTACTGTATTTATTACTTAACATCCTGACACACCTCTGTCATGGATTGAATTGTGTCCCCCCAAAATACATGTCAACTTGGCTAGGCCATGATTCCCTGCACTGTTGATTGTCCACCATTTTGTCATCTGATGTGGTTTTCCTATGTGTTGTAAATCCTACTTTTATGATGTTAATGAGACAGGATTAGAACTGTTATGTTAATGAAGCAGGACTCAATCTATAAGATTAGGTTGTGTCTTAAGTCAATTTTTTTTGAAGTATAAAAGAGAGAAGTGAGCAGAGAGACGGGGGGCCCTCATACCACGAAGAAAGCAACACTGGGAACAGAGCAAGTCCTTTGGACCCGAGGTTCCTGTGTCTGAGAAGGTCCTAGACCAACGGAAGATTGATGACAAGAGCCTTCCCCCAGAACCAACAGACAGAAAAAGCCTTCCCCTGGAGCTAGCACCCTGAATTTGGACTTCTAGCCTACTAGACTGTGAGAGAATTAAACTTCTGTTTGTTGATGCCATCCACTTGTGATATTTCTGTTATAGCAGCACTAGATAACTAAGATAACCTCCATGGCCCTTTCTGAAGTTTTTGGGTTGTGTTCCCTTAATTCTGGAGCCCTGGTGACCCAGTGGTTATGAGCTCAGCTGGTAACCAAAAGGTCAGCAGTTCCAGTCCACCAGCAGCTCCTTGGAAACCCTATGGGGAAGTTCTACTCTGTCCTATAGGGTCACTTTGAGTTGGAATCGACTTGACGGCAATGGGTTTGGTTTTTGGTTTTTCCCCTTAATTCATCTCTTCGTAAGACAATGATTTTGTAATACCATTTTCAATGGGAAAAATGGAAAGCTAATTCTGGCTTTCCTCTAACAGAGTCTGATCAAATTTGTTTTCTACTATTGACTGTTTGGAGTCCCTGGATGGTTCAAAGGGTTAACACACTTGGCTTCTAACCGAAAGGCTGAAGATTCTTGTCCACCCGGGGGTGCCTCAGAAGAAAGGCCTGGTGCTCTACATCTGAACTATCAGCCATTGAAAACCCTATGGGACACAGTTCTACTCTGATACACATGGGGTTCACCATGAGTCAGAGTCCATTCAATGGCAACAGTTTATTGACAGTTTGGAAATGTTTCTTTCAACTTTATAATTCATTATGGATTATATCATGCAAATATTCAAGGTAGTTGTCAAATTTAGGAAGCCCTCTATCAAATTTCTTTTATGTATGAACGGTAGGATTTCAGGGCACAGCAATGTTTTGTTACAGTTATTCATCCTAATTAATCTTTGAATGGACAATGCTTGTTAACCACACTGCTTAGTCCCCAACCAAGGCCTTAGAAGGGGCTCTGACAAGTATAGGACCCTGAAGCTTAAGCTTCTTTAGCCTCGGGTAAAGCCATCTCTGTCTAGAAGGTTCTCACAGGAAAGGGAGATGCTCAGGATGCTGAGCAGATAATGTGGACTACAGGGGCAAGGAGGAAGCAGGAAGCAAATGGGGGAAAGTGCTCAGTACAGACCCAAGCAAGTAAGGATGATTCCTGGACCTGGGCGGTGACTGCAGAGACAGGAGAGGTAGATGGATTCTGAGACTGTTTGGGATGTGCTGACCAGGGAATGAGGAGGGAGCTTCAGTGATGAATCTATTAGGCCCACTGCTTAATTTCTCTCTCTCTCTCTCATGTACTCTGGGGGCTGAGGCCCAGGCACATCACCCCATCGTTCCCCTCACACAGAGCTGGAGACATGGCCCAGGCCACAAGTGAGAACAAATGCAGGAACCAATAGGCCCTGGGCACCATTCTGCCTCAAGAGCTTTAATGAGGTGCTGAGCAGCTGGACACAAGGTGAGTCTCCTAACAGGCTCAAGTGGGGATCTGAGGGGGATCCAGGTTATGGTGGGGGTGGAGGAAGAACCTCATTCTGCCCATGAGGGAAGGGAGTCTTTGCCAGCTGGTGACCGGCAAACACTCAGCAGTCTTAGCTCCACCTGCTGCAGACTGAAAGCCAGGGCCAGAAAGACTTGGAAATGGATTTGATGGCAGTGGAGAAACTCCATCTCTCATCCTGAGCCAGGGAGCAAAGGTATTTTCATGAGACCAGTAGGTCACACTGTTGAGTGGAGGAAAAAGAACTCTACAAAGTTGGCTAAGTGGAATGGGTGTCCCTGTGTTTGGGCCAATGTTGGGGGGTGTTAGTGTCCATGGGTGACTTCTATTGGCTTTGAAGTTCCTGCTCTTCCCACCTTGGGACCCTCAGCCATGACACCTGGTCCCTGCCCTCGCCTGCAGAGTCTATGCAAGCCAGACTGGGCATAGGGATGAGGCAGGCACAGGACCTGTGATGGGAGGTGCAGTGGGCTGGGGGGAGATGGCCTGAGCTATATGGGTGACATTAATTTTAGCTTGACCTAAGATGAAAACTCACTAAAAATAGCAAAAAAGGATTAAAAATAGGAAGGAAAAAAAATCTTTCATGATACAGGTAGAATCAAGGGTTGAGTGGTTTGGGGTACAGTGGGGTGGGAGAAGTTCCAGAGTTTTAAACTGGGAGGAAAGGCCATGCTTTATTGAGAACTTAACACTGGATGAAAGCTGTGAAGGAAGTGAGGAAGCTAGGCAGGCAGCTGCTGGTGAAGAGCATTCCAGGCAGAAGGAACAGCCAGTGCAAAGGCTGCTGAGGCAGAAACAGGTGTGGAACATTCATGGAGGTGAGTGTGACTGGAGCCGAGGGAGCTAGGCAGACAACAATGGAGGATGGTATCAGAGGTACTGTGGGGAGGGGGCAGATCATGCAGGGCCCCAGGGTCACTGTAAACTTTGAATTTGACACTGGGCAGAATGGGGAGCCACTGAGGGCACTAGACTAACATTTTTACAGGACCCCCCTTGTTGCTGTGTTGAGAAGAGGGCAGGAGTGAGGGTGGAAGCAAGGGTTCCAGGGAGGGGGTTACTGCAATGATGCAGGTGAGAAATGATGGTGGTGTGAGGTAGGGTGGAGAGTACAGGTGGTGAGAAGGTGTCAGTTCTGGACACATACTCAGAGTGAAGCCAGCAGGGTTTGCTGGTGAATTGGATGTGGGGACTGAGAGAAAAAGAGAAGCCAGGGATGACTGTGAGGCTTCTGGGCCAATCTACTGTTAGGATGGAGTTGTCATCATCGTTGTTCTGGTTAGTTGCTGCTGAGTCTAGTCTGACTCATGGAGACCTCATGTGTGCAGAGTAGAACTGCTCCATAGGGTTTTCAAGGCTGTGATCTTTCAGAAGCAGATAGCCAGGCCTGTCTTCTGAGGCACCTCTGGGTGGGTTCAAACCACCAACCTTTCAGTTAGTAGTCAAGCGCACCGTTTGCACCACCCAGGGACTCCTGGAGTTGTCATTAACTAGACAAGAAACTTGAAATCTAAGGGTCATAGTTCTCAAAAGCCCTAGTAGTTACCTTTTGAATGGAGAAAGGAGAGGTGAGTTTGTGGGCAAGCCACAAGGGGCCCTGTGCTCCAACTCAACATGGCAATGGAGATGAGCTGAAAAGACTCCAGGCTGGCAAGCCATTGACATTCTCCACACCTGGTCCCCTGGCTAAGACACCCCTGGGCAAGAGACCTGAAGGAGGAAGAAGGAAATCTGAGACTTAATGGATTTGCCAAGAGCAACACCAACCTCCTGACCCTGGCAAAGGAAATGATGTATTTACTCTGAAGTTGTTTCAGATGAGGAACCCAAATTCAAGTTAAGGACCACCCTACTTATTGTCCTTCCCTGCTGACAAATGGCCAGTCCCATTCAAAATGAGGATTGACCAGCAAGGAGCAACATAGGACCTGCATACAAGAAGTGCCTCCCTCCAAAAGGAAGAAATGAAAAAAATAAGAAAAGATGAGAGAAGAACTTGCCTCATAAGAGAAATCACCCAAGAACCGGACGCAGAATGACTAAGTACAGATTGAACTAAAGCTAAAAGAAGTGAGTAAGGTTCAAAGATGAATTATCAGTGAAATTTAAAAAACGAGAGAAGAAAAATGAGTTAGTACATTTTAGGAGAGAAGTGAAACAAATGAAAACATTACAAGAGATGAATGTCACATTAAAACCAAAACAAAACAAAAATGACAAATCATAACAAAATTCCATCAGGGAAATGAGGAATCAGCTTTAGGAAATCACTCAAGTCAAAATGAAAAAGACTGAAGTTATAATAATGAATAAGGAGAGGATGAGGGATGGAAGACAGACCAAGGAGATCTGTTAGATACATAGTGATGCTGAAGAACACACACACACACACACACACACACACACACACACACACCCCACAAAGTTTTCAAAGAACTCTACCATATTCCATTGTATCAGGCTACATTTACTAGGCACTGGGCTAGGAGTTCAGAATACAAGTACATCATCATCTCTGCCCTCAGGAAGCTCTCGGTCTTGTGAGAGGTCCAGGAAAATAAGCAAATAGTTATACCAAAATAGGACAAATAGAAATGCTAAAAAGAGGTTGGATTAGCTCCTACAGCAGGTGGACTACAGTGGTGCAATGGTCAAGCCCTTGACTGCAAACTGAAAGGTCTGTAGTTTGAACCCACCAGTGGTTTGCAGGAGAAAAGACCTGGCAATCTGCTCCTGTAAAGATTACAGCCTAGGAAACCCTATGGGGTAATTCTACTCTGTCACATGGGACCGCTATGAATTGGCATCCACTCCAGGCACCCAACAACAACAATAATAAAAGAAGATAGGATTAGGTCCTATGGTGGGTGAGCTATGGTTTACTGAAAGCCAATCAAGTGTCAGACACGGGGCATTGTTATAGAGAAGTGTGATCAGAGGGTTGGGAGAATTTTGCCCAGGACCAGCAAATGATAGAGTCAGAATTTGAACCCAGATGTGTCTGGTTCCAAGTTCATCCTCATCCTCTTTCTCCTTGAACCTGCTGCCTCCAGTCTTATATCAGCTTAAAGACCTTCACCATTTCTGTAAGGGAATGTAGCAGCTACTATAAATTCTGTATATCTTGTCATAAGGTTTAATTATGAGGGGCCAACGTCTTATTGGGAGGAGGGGATATGACTGAGTATCTGTAGGGCGACCACATGTTTGTAAAGACTTGGGCCTGGGATGAATTCATACCCAGAAAGATGAGGCTCATAAGAAGAACAGCAAGTGCATTCATCAAGCAAAAGCAAAGGCTATTTGCAAGACGAACAATGGAGCATCCTTCCAGCCATAGGCTGGTGTCCAGGATGTGCTAAGAATTTGGCACCACAAGATAATGGGAAATGCCAGCAGTGAGAGGGGACAAGTGGCTGAGAGGAAGGGAGAAAATAAGACTCCAGTAAAAGGAGCATTTTGAAGACCATTCTCTGCTGAAAAGAAGAGGAATGCAGGCTATCATGTATTTGTTTTAAGATGATCTGAAGGCTTTGGCCAACCTGCTCAGAACATCTATTGTAACCACAAGCACAGACAATACAATGTAATAATAATTGTGCTGGAGTGGATGAGTGGACTGGAAATAGGAAATCCATTAGTTCTTTGAATCAGACACGGAGGCTCCTAGTGTTTGTTCAGAGCTCTTCCTAAGGCTTTGTGTTATCTAAAACAATAGCAAAAAGAGCATTTTCTTTTTGGCAGTATTAAGCTAGTGCTTGCTTCTAGTGCCCTTTCCCTGCTTTGCCTGGAACCCTGACCTATGAGAACTCCAATTTCCTTCCCTGGAATAAATATCCCTGAAATGCAGACCCGTTACTAAGTTGAGAAGAAGGAGCTGAGGAAAGAACCTTGGGGCACATATTCAGAGTAGTAACAGTGAAGAAGTCAGGGAAAAAAAAAAAAAAAAAAGGGCAGATGGAGAGGGAAAGATCCAGGGGAGAGTGTGGCCATGCAAGACAAGGAAGAGAGTTTGAAGGAGACATCAAATCTGAGGAGATTGAGGGCTAAAGTGAGGATTTGGTGATTAGAAGTCCATCGAGAAGGCAGTTACGGCAGCATGGTGAAGTCAGAAGTCAGTCTGCAAGAAGTTAAGAAGCAGATGGGAAGGGAACAAGTGAACAATTAATACTCCTCCATCAACTCCTCTGCAACCTACCCCCACTCAGATCAACTGCTCTAGCAGAACAAACCTGCCGCCTTCCCCCCTTCCCTTCCTTATACTGCCTTCTTCACATCTCTTGGCTGGGCTTTTCTTCTGAAACACTCTTCTCCCCTATCATCACCAAACCTTGAATTGGAATCCAGAATCTTAGTATTAGAAGGGACCCTAGAAATCACCCAGTGATCAACTGCTTCATGTTGCATTTAAAGAAACTGAGACCCAGATAAGGGGCATGAGTTGTACAAGAGCACATAGCCAGAGAGTTGTCTTAGTCAGCTAGTGCTGCTATAACAAATACCACAGTGCTTGGCTTTAAGAACAGCCATTTATTTCCTCACAGTTCTGGAGGCTAAAAGCAAATCTGGGCCTTGACTGTGTCAATTTCTTCCTTGTCGGTAGTCACGGGTGTTCCTTGGTTCCTTGGCAGTTCTCACATGCATCTGTCTTTCCCCATGTGTGCTTGCTTGCTCTGTGTCTATGCTGATCTTTATATAACAAAGAAGTAATTATTTTAGGACCCACCATCCCCTGCTGTGACCTCAACTGATTGATTACTTTACATTAGATTCCATTATGGAAAGTGATTATATTACATCACATAGCACCCAGGGCTTCAAACTGGTTTGAACCGGTTGGGTCATGGATGAAGAAGCAAAACCAGAACACACCTGAGTTTTTACAGTTTGAGTAATCCAGAACAGGAAAAATTACAGGTTGAAGCTCTGGAATGGGATACATGAAAGAGGCTGAGTGAGCCCTTTCAGGAGCCTGATGCATGAGATTGGATTATTGACAGGACTGTGGAGAGTGACACACATTCAAAGCAGCATGGTCAGCTGCCATCTTTGAGTGAGGCACCACTGTTTCCCACACTGCTCAAAATCCAACGGGCAAGAGATTTGGTTGCTATGTAACAGGTACGCTGCCCTTGTTTTATAAAAGGGAGATTAGGTTTCTAGCAGGGCTTTGATTCAATTTTTCCCATTACAGTTATCATTCTGGTTCACCCAAATTTTTAAAATTTGGATCTGTTCCAGTTTTGCTTCCTCAGCCATGACTGAACCAGGAAGAACTGGTTCAGAGCCCTGATCACATCACATCACATTACATTATATTCACAAGTATAGGGGCTAGGATTCCAACACATTTTAGGGGGACACAACTCAATTTATAACAAAAGTAGGAGGAAGTATCAATCATCTGTTATCAAAATATCACTATGTAACAAATGAATCCAAACCTGGTGGCTTAAAACAACAATATTTTAACATGTCTGTGGATTAGCAGCTATGGATTTGTTTATCTTGGTTGGGCTCAGCTGGCTTGGCTCCAGACCATGGGTTTGGTTCAGTTGTGCTCCATGAGTCTCTCATTCTTCTGAGACCAGTGGGCCAGACAGGTCATCATCTTCTCATGGAATTGGCAGAAACACAAGAGGGCAAGCCCAGCCACACATCTAAAACTTGCTTATATCACATCTGCTAGCTTATATCACATCCATTGGACAAAGTAAGTCATATGGTGAAGTCCAATGTCAAGGGGCTGGGAAATAAGTAACATGGTAAGAGAGGGATAAAGAGATGAACTGAGGCTAGTAATTCAATAGACTATGCTGAGCAAGGACTAGACCAAGTGTTTTGACTCTCAACCTAGAGCTCATCTGTCTTTCCTACAAACATCAAGCAGTTGATTCAGGGTTAAAAAAAAAAAAACTAGTTTGAAGGAAACAATTTTACTCAATAGTTCCATATGCAGCAAAGCTGCCAGTATTGCTAAAGGCAAAAGAAATACATCTTCAAATATGCAAGAATTCCAATCAGATACATGAGACCAAATGGGCGGCTCCTGTTCAGAGGCAGGATGAGAAGACAAGATGGGACAGGAACTGGTTGAACGGACACAAGAAACCTGGGGTGGAAAGGGGGAGTGTGCTGTCACATTGTAGGGATTGCAACTAATGTCACATAACAATATGTGTATAAATTTTTGTATGAGAAACTAACTTGAGCTGTAAACTTTCACCTAAACCACAATTAAAAAAAAAAAAAACTTATGGCTCACAACAAAACATTGTCCTATTTGCTTGCTTTGGAAACATCATCAGTAGGGATTAATTACTGGAGGAGGACATGACGTTTGGTGAAGTAGAAGGCCAATGATGAATTGGCGCAGTAAGCCTCAGTAGTGGACTCTAGTACTGGCGATTGTGAGGATGATACAGGACAACTGGGGAATATTTCGTTTTGTTGCACATAAGGTTGCCATGAGTCAGAGCTGAATCGAAGGCAGCTAAAACAACAACATATTTTTATCAAAGTCCCTGGGTGGTGCAAATGATTCAAGTGTTTGTCTGTTAACCAAGAGGTTGTAAATTCAAGTCTATGCAGAGGTGCCTTGGAAGAAAGACCTGGCATTTAATTTCCAAAAATCAACCATTGAAAACTCTAAAGAGCACTGTTCTGCTCTGACACATATGGGGTTGCTGTGAGTTGGAAGTGACTGGATGGCAAATGGTTCTTTTTGTTAACTGTGCTCTTGCCCACTTAAATCCATGATCCACACTGCAGTTACCATGATCCATTTATAATGAAATATGACCCTGTCCATTCAGCAGAGCAGAGCCAGTTTGAGTACAGTCAGATAAGAGAATCTCCAAGTGCTAGAATGAATCCAGGTTGGCCTTTTGCTTTCTCATTCCCATGGAAGGTTGAACAGTGGTCCACCATAGGCTCCAGATTAGGAAGCACCAAGAGAGAGAGTTGAAGACGAGACTGCTTCCTCCTCGTAGGTGGTCAGCCCAGCAAAATCAGGAGAATCAGCGACCCGTTCCAGCTTCCTAGAGAAGAGGAACCGAAGGCCCAGTGAGGTGCAATGAGTGGCGACGTATTTCCAGAGTGCAGCGCCAGCAGAGCCCCTGTCCTTTCCTAAAAGGGAGCCCAGATGGCAGCAGCTATGACCCTGAAAGCCTGGCAGCAGGATATCCAGTTCCTCAATCTTCTCTGATCTCACTTCTGGAGGGAGGGGATTTGCCTTGGTGTCTGGAAACACAGGATGATCCACCTGCAGAGAGGACCAAAGCATCCATAAATGTGCTGAGACCAACATTGGCAATGAGTCCACATCAACACAGAGAATCTCTGGAGAAAGAGACATGATATCATGTGGGCTACAGAAGACTGTTCCTCAGGGAAGTGACTTTCCAGAAACATGTGAAGTGGTGGAGCATCAGGAAATCCCCACAGTGAAGAGTACTAGAAGAAAGTTTGAGAGAATCCACTGTGCAGGGAAACCCTTCAGATGCGATGAGTGTGGGAGATGCTTCAGCTCTTTTTTTTATTATGTTAGACACCAGAGAGTTCACACTGGGGAGAAACCCTATCCATGTGAGGAGTTTGGGAAATCCTTTAATGAGAGTTCTTCATTAATTCGCTACCAGAGAATCCAGACTGGAGAGAAACCTTATCAGTGTGAGGAGTGTGGGAGCTCCTTTAATAATAATGCAAGTCTGATCAGGCATCAGAGAATCCACAGTGCAGACAGACCCTATCACTGTAAAAAGTGTAGAAATGGCTTCCCAAGTAATTCTGAGTTGGTTAAACATCAGTGAATCCACTCTGGGGAGAAACACTTTGAGTGTAATGACTATGGAAAAGCTTTCACTGTTAAATCAAAATTAAGTTGGCATGAGAGAATCCACAGTGGAGAGAAACCCTACGAATGTAGCAAGTGTGGGGAAACCTTTAGGACTTACTCCCAGCTATGTCATCACGAGCATGTCTACCTTGGAGAGCAGACTGTGTTAGACTTTGGTTCGTTTGACCTCCCAGCATTTTTTACTCCTTTTTCATGGTAATATGTCCTCCTTTTTTTTTTTTTTTTAATATATCTATCACACAAGTTTTGCCAGTTCAACTTTTTACAGGTGTACAACTTATTGACAGGAATTAGAATAATCAGCTGTGCAACCCTACCCTTAATCTATGTGATATTCCATCACTATTAGCCCCCCTTTTCCCCTCCCTCCAGCCCCTGGTAACCACTAATAAACTTTGTTGTCTATTAAAAAAAAAATACAAGAACTCAAGAAATATGGCTTTCATATAACTTTCCAGAAGAATCTACTTGAAACCTAACCCAATAAACTGAAAGATTAATCAAAGTAAAGAATTCACAACTGCTAAATCTGTGGTATAGGAGACCAGGAAATACTGAATCATTTTAAACATGAAATTAAGATGAAAAAACTACCTTAATTATGGTTGCAAAGCAGAATATCATATTTATAGTTCTTGAAAGAAATACTACATAGTATTAAATAATACTTTGATGATAATAGACTAGAGCAAAAATCCTGCAGTTAAAGGTAGGGGCGGGGAGAAAGAGGAGTAAGGTATTAAAATGTGTTAATTTCCTCATCTTCCATGTAGGTAATCATTAGACACAAAAGTTGATCACTTCAGAAATATGGTCTAAACATATTATTTAAAAGTATAAAAATAAATTTAAACCAGAGCACAAACCAAACAAATTATAAAGAATGGAAAAAAAAACTATAAGGCAAATAACAGATGGAAGATGAAGCATCACAAAAGTATGAATATTTTTATATTGAAATTAATGAGACAGAAACACAAGCTAAACTATATACTATAAAAATACTTGGATACAGAATAAAAATAAATTTGATAAAGGGATCTGTCACATTGGATTAAAACATTTATTAATTTCATGCTGTCTACACAAGACACACCAAATGATGTGCAAAAATAGGCCAATAAAAAGGAGCCCCAAAAGTAGAGTTCAATGTAAATGATTAGTTTAAGGAAACAAAGATGAGGTCAAGGGGAAAAACAAAGAACTAAAATGGAACAAAGAAGGTCACTTTTAATTATTGAGGCTACAATCACAGTGAAGATGTATTAGTCTTTAGTATCAGCCAATATGAGCCAATTATATAACATTAAAATATATTAAAATGCAGAGAAAAATCCAACAGAAATGCATTATCAGTGGAAAACTTCAAGAGTTTCTCTTGCTTGGTGTATTAGCGTCCTATGACTGCCATAACAAATTGCTACAAACTCTGTGGCATCAAACAACAGAAATTTATTCTCTCATAATTCTATAGACCAAACATTCAACATCAGTTTTTCTGAGCTGAAATCAAGATGTTGTCAAGGCCATGCCCACTCCAGAGTCTCTAGGGGAGAATCCATTCCTTGTCTCTGGCAGTTTCTGAACACTGCCAGCATCCCTTTGATTGTGACTGCATCACTCTAATCTCTGCCTCTGTCTTTCCTGAGCCACTCCCATCATTGCTCAATGGACTCATGAACAAAGTGGCCATGGTGGCAGGGATGGAGGTTATGCATGGGCTCAACAACATGGACTTTCACTCCCCAAGACCGCCTTGGCTACAGCTACTGCGGAGTGCCCAATTTGCCAGCAACAGAGACCAATTCTGAGTCCTTGATATGGAACCATTCTTTGGGGCAATCAGCCAGCAACCTGGTAGCAGGTTGATTATATTAGACAGCTTCCACCATGGAAAGGGCAGCTTTTTGTTTTACTGGAATAGGCACTTCCTCTGGATACAGATTTGCTTTCCTTGCACGCAATACTTCTGCCAAAACTGCCATCTGTGGACTTACAGAGTGCCTTAGCTACCATCATGGTATCCCACACAGCATCGCTCGGATCAAGGGGCTCACTTTAACAACAAATGAAGTGCAGCAATGGGCCCATGCTCACAAAATTCACTGGTTCTACCATGTTCCCCATCATCCTGAAGCAGCTGGCTTGATAGAATGATGGAAGGGCCTTCTAAAAACACAATTATGGCACCAGCTAAGTGGCAATACCTTGCGGGGTTGGGGCATTGTTCTCCAGGAAGCTGTATGTGCTCTAAACCAATGTCCAATATATGGTACTATTTCTCTCATAGCCAGAATTCATGGGTCCAGGAATCAAAGGGTGGAAATGGGAGTGGCACCATTCACTATTACCCCTAGTGACCCACTCACAAAATTTTTGCTTCCTGTCCCCATGACCCTATACTCTGTGTGTCTAGTGGTCTTATTTCCAAAGGGAGGAATGCTCTCACCAAGAGACACAACACTGATTCTATTGAACTGGAAGTTAAAAATGCCACCCAACTGCTTTGGGATCCTCATGCCTCTGGATCAACAAGCAAAGAAGGGAGTCACTGTATTGGTTGGTGTGATTAATCTTGATTATCAAGGGGAAATTGGATTGATATTACATAATGGAGGTAAAGAAGACTATGTCTGGAATGCAGGAGATCCCTTAGGACGTCTCTTAGTACTACTGTGCCCTGTGATTAAAGTCAATGGAAAGTTACAGCAACCCAATTGTGACATGAGTACTAACGGCCTAGACCCTTCAGGAATGAAGATTTTGGTCACACCACCAGGCAGAGACCAACGACCAGCTGAGGTACTTGATGAGGGAAAAGGGAATAAGGAATGGTTGGTAGGAGAAGGTAGTTCTAAATACCAGCTACAACCATTTGACTAGTTGCAGAAATGATGACTACAATTGTTTTCAGTATTTCTTCCTTATTTTGTTGTATGTGTATGTGTGTGTGTATATATGTATATACATAACAAATATCTTTGTTTTCTTCCCTCCCTTATTCCATTACTTATTATATAATATAAGATGTTAAAGGGGTTAGTGCATTTTCATTTGTATGCACGTTACTTGTTCATGTTAGGTGCAAGTATGACTTTATTTGGAGATTATCTATGGTTTAAAGAGATGTGTTCAGGTGCCAAGTTGATAAGAGGTGACTGTGATAGTTAAGTTTATGTATCAACTTGATTAGGCCATGATTCTCACTGGTTTGGCAGTTATGTAATGATGTAGTTTGGTAGTTATGTAATGATGTCGTTTGGCAGTTATGTAATGATGTAATTGTCCTCCATTTTGTGATATAATGTAATCACCTCCATGACGTAATCTGATGCGATCAGCCAATTAGTTGTAAGTGGAGTTTCTTCAAGAGTGTAGCCTACATCTAATATATATATGGAATTCTGGAAAAGCTCACTGGCTTTTCCTCACTCTGGATCTTGCATCTGGCTTGTCATCATCTGACCTCCAGTTCTTGGGACTTGAGCCAGTGGCCTACTATATTCCCTGTCAATCTTGAGATTCATCAGCCTTCACAACTTGTGAGCCAGAAGCCTGCCGTCTGACCTGCCAATCTTTGATTCGTCAGCCCCTGCAGCTATGTGACTCCAGAGAAGCCTCCAGCCTGATGCCTGAACCACGGACTTGGGACTTGCCAGCCTCTACAACCTTGTTAGCCATTTCCTTAAGATAAATCTCTGTCTCTCTGTGAAAATGGTTTGGGGGTAGTGTCTAACCTCCTCTCTCTTCACAAGAGGGACAGGGATCAAGATCAACAGCCATGGCTGATTCCTATGAGATGGAGGTCAAACATGCCTCCTCTCTCCACTATCTTTACCAATTCTGACAACAAGCGTCCCCACATGAAACTCTCTACTTCTCTGCTGGGTTAGACAATTCATCTTAATGACCACGCAGAACTCACAGACAATACTCATGATTATGGGCTTTATTAGGGAAGTAACAGGTTAAAAGTTAGGTTCAGAAATGCTCAACATACAGTTCTTCCATGAGGACAGCCTCTTCCTAGCCGTGGTCGCAGGCACACCTCTCCCTGGCCCTCTGCCTCTATGCAAAGGCACTCAGCTTTCTCGCTACATGGGCAGGGAAGCCCACTGTACACTCTCTCCTGATGGTCTCTCCTGCTACTGCTTCTCTGCCACTGCTTCTCTCTCTCTCTCTCTGTGTCTGTCTCTTGGTTCCAGGACCTTCTCAACACAAGGATCCTGAGTCCAAAAGATGCACTCTCCATTCCTGGCTGTTCTTCTTTGGTGATGGTGGGATCCTCTTCCCTTCTGCCTCTGGGATGGCTGATTTTAAGCCCAGTGGGATGGCAAAAATTGAACAATCTCCTTGGTGGGATATGATTACTCTATTTGCATTGTCTTACCCAGTCACTGGGGTGGGAGTTACAAGACCATGCTGACAAAGGCCACACGAAAGTGATCCATTGCACCACTCTGTCTCTCTTTCTATATATTCACTTCACTAGTTCTGTTTCTCTAGAGAATCCAGCATAAGAGTAAGACAACTAATCTATTTCTGTAGAAATCAGGATAGTGGTTACTCATGGTGGAAAGCAGTGAGTGAGCAGGGGCAGGATGAGGGCTTCTTGGACTCTAGTAAAGTTCTGTTCCTTGATCTATTGCTGTTTATGATATGTACACTTTTCTGACCATATAGTGTACTTCTATAAAACATTAAAAATCATACCATGAATAAGGTTGAAACTTGAGTGACCAAATATCAAAAACATTTGCCACACCTAGGACAAAGGGTTGATGTTATACACAAACCCTGATGCCCAAATTGTTATGCACAATGCTATACATAGTGTTAATACACAAAGAAGGCTTATAAAATAAGGTGAAGGTGCCAAGTACTAGGAGAGGCAACCAACATACAAAAGAAGAAATTCAAATAGCCAATAAACAGATGAAAAGATGTTTAACTTCTCTACTAATCGAAGAAATGCTTATGCAAAGAGAGGCTTGTTTTCCACTGACCAGATAGGTAAAGATTAAAAAGATTGACAAACCCATGTAACTTATTGGAAAATAGGCTTTCTCATGCATTGATGATGGCAGCATTAATTGATTCGAACTTGTTAAGAAGGCAGTTTGGCAATAAGTGTCAAAATGCAAAATGAGCATACCTTTTATCCTGATAATCACATTCTCAAAAAATTTATTGATGGTCATTCAACTTAACAACAAGAACTATGTACCAGGTGGTTCATTGGAGCATGGTTTATTTTATAATATCAAATGGACTTCAATAGGAAATTGATCCATTTAATTAGTGCAAATCCATTAAATGGATTATAATGCAAGGTATAAAATAATGATATAATTCCATAACTATTAACATGAAAAGACATCCATATTACCCTGTTGAGAAAAAGAAAAAAAACAAGCATAAACCCAGGAGTACATTTATTGACCTTGAAAACATAAAAAAGGATTTTGACCAAAATGTTAGCAATGTTTCTATCTGGGTGAAATGATTTAGGGAAACTTTACTTCTTTGAACTTTTCTCTAATGTTTGAAATTTTTATGATAAAACATGTCTTGTTTCATAAAAATAAAACTTAAAAAAAATAAAATCAGTTTAAACATTTTTGAGGTGAAAAAAAGACTGGAAAAACAATTACGGTAACTTCACACTAAATGTTGAACAGAAAAAAATCTTTACAGTTAATTTTCATAGTTGGTTTTCTGAGTTAACCAGAGAGAGTTTAAAATTTAATTCATTATCTCTGTTTTGGGATTCAATAAAATTTTAGTTTTAACATATATTGTGAAAGTGCTTTTTTAAATGTCCTTTGCTTTTTTTGTAGATTTGATCTTGTTACATCTGACATTTCTGCTTGGGAACCACGTCCTATGCACACTCACTGATGTGTGGGTATACACTCATTCAGAAATACAACTCCAGGATGAGCTAACATTTATTGGATATTTACAATGTTCTAAGGGCCCCACGTTCTTTATTTCATTCAATTCTCATGCCTACTCTATGGTATAGATATAATTATTTATGAGGAAACTGAGGATTAAGCTGTTTAAGGGACTTGACTGGGATCATGCATTTCGTAAGTGGTTGAGCTACAATGTGTGCCATGACCCACTCCAAAGCTCCAATAAACAATACAAGATACCAAGAAATAAACCTAATAAACTATATGCAAAACCTTTAAGGAAAATATGAAAGTTTATCAAAGAACATAAAAATAAACCTGAATCAAGGGAGGGATGTAGCATGTTTATGAATAGGAAGCAACATAGTCTAAAGATGTCAACTATCCCCCATGCGAATCTATAAATGCAATACAATTATAATTTTAAAAAATCCCAGTAGAGCTTCAGTTCAAACATGATAAGCTGTTTCAAAAGTTCACATGAAATATAATTTTGAAGAACAAGGAAAATTTACTCTCCCCAACACCAAGATTTATTATAAAGCTCTAGTGTTTTGCATCATGTGGTATTGGTAAGTCAGTGGAAAGACTAGAAAGAAACTCAGATGTACTTGGGAACTCAATATATGGAAGAGGAAGTATCGCAAATAAGGGAGGAAAAGACAGATAACGTAATAAAAAACAGTAAGAAATTGGCTATATGTAGGAAAAGAGAAGTTTACATCATACACAAAAGACAAATGTATAAAGTAAAACTTTACAGTGATAAGTTTGAAAAATATAATTTAAAACAACTAGAAAAAAATTAAGCAACTATCTCTATGACCTTGAGGTGGGAAAGAATCTCTTGAGCAAGACACACAGAAGCACAAACCATAGAGGAAGAGATGGATAGAACTAAATATAAAAAATTTAAAACTTCTCTATGACAAAAGCCACCATGATCAAAGAGGGAAAGGGAAGCAAGACACTGACTGGAAGAAGATATTTGCCATGCATGTAATCAATAAAGAATTATCACCTAGACTATGTAAAGAATTCCTACAAATTTTAAGAAAATGACAAACTACCCTACAGAACAATACGCTATATAACAGGCAATTCACAGAGAAAACGGAAATGCATGGTCAATAATCAAAAGATAGATGTTCAACCTTACTAGGAATCAGAGAAATGAAAATTAAAATAAAAAGATATATCATTCTATACTCCCATAAAAGGCAGGTGGAAGTGTAGATTGTTCCAAACACTATGTGACTTGGCAACATCCTCCAGAGTTGAAGACTCACATACTCAACAACTCAGCGATTTCACATCCAGGAATAAAGCCCAGAGAAGCTCAGATATGTGTGCACAAGATGGCATGGACAAGGAGGTTCCTGTGGCATTGTGAGTAGTAGCAGAAGTCTAAACATCCTAAACACTCATCAAAAGATAGACAGACAGACGGTAGGTAGGTAGACAGACAGATAGATATAGTTGGCATGACGTTGATTCTGACTCATGGCAGCTTTATATACAGCAGAAAAAAATGTTGCCCAGTCCTGTGTCACCCCCATGATCAACAGCATGTTCAGGTCCATTAGTGTGGTTATTGTGCCAATCCATCTCATTAAGAGTCTCCCTTGCCCTTGCTGGCTCTCTACTTCATCAAACATGGTGTCCTCCTCCAGTAATTGATCCCTCCAGACGACATGTCCAAAGCCAGCAAATCAATGTTTGGTTGTGATCCATAAGGTTTACTTTGACTAATTTTCAGAAGTGAATCAGAGGCCTTTTTTCTTTGTCTGTCTTAGTCTGAAATGAAAGCTCCACTGAAACCTGTCCACCAAATGTGACCTTGACGGTAGTTGAAATACCAGTGGCACAGCATCCAGAATCACAACACACAAGTCACCACAGTATGACAAACTGACAGGTGGGTGGTGGACGTACCACTAAGAACATGGTTATATAAGTTGTGGTGTAGTCATAGAAGGGCAAACTACAGAGCAGCTAACATTAATGAGTTATGTCTACAGGCATCAATTTGCATGAATCTCCTAGACATAAAACCCATTGCCATCGAGTCGATTCCAACTCACAGCGACCTGCGACCCTGTATGACAAAGTAGACCTGCCCCATAAGGTTTCCAGGGAGTGGCTGGTGGATTCAAACTGCCAATCTTTTGGTTGGCAGCCGTAGCTCTTAACCACTGCACCACCAGGGCTCCCCTAGACATAATGGTAAGTGATAAAAACTTACGGCAAAAAGACATGTATATGTCAGTATAGAATAGTGGCTCTGCACCCAGCTTCAAACCCCAGCACCACCACTTTCTGATTGTGTAGCTTAACATAAATTATCTTCATCTTTCTTCCTCAGTTTCCTCATCTGAAAATTGGAGATAATGACACCTAGGTTTTGATGAGGTGTGAATGCATTACTGCATATAAAAAACTTAGACTCATGCTTTGCGCACAGTAAGCGCTTAGTAAATATTAACTACTTTGGATGCGTACATATTTGATGTTGTTGTTGTTAGTGCCATTGAGTCGGTTCCGACTCATAGCAACCCTATGTACAATAGAACAAAACACTGCAGGGTCCTGCATCAGCCTCACCATCATTGCTATGTTTGAACTCATGGTTGTAAATACTATGTTAATCCATTCCATTAAGGGTCTCCCTCTTTTTACTGACCCTCTACTTTACCAAGCGTGATGCCTTTCTCCAGCAATTGGTCTCTCCTGAATACAGGTCCAAAGTAAGCTGGACAAAGTCTCACCATCCT
>NW_004443951.1:27635725-27637124 GCF_000243295.1 Trichechus manatus latirostris | reverse complement strand
AGACTCAACAGATGTTAGCTACTGTTTGTAATCAGTTAGTTCTGGGCTCAAACTGAGGCCCTGCCACTTCCTGGCTGTGTGTTCTTGGGTAGCTGACTCAACCCCTCTGAACCCCACCTCACAGGGCTGCCTTGGGAAGGGTGGAGTCCAGTGAGTGAAGAGCCTTGCCCAGTGCTCTGTCCAGGTGTGGATCTGGCAGCAAGACTCCTGAGGTTCCCCCTGAGAGAAGCCCGCCAGCCTTCCAGGGCTTGAGGAGTCAGCAGGAGATGAGGCGTTTATTTGCAAGAGAGGTGGTTAGTTATTGCAGAAAGGACGTAGTGGGAGAGGAAAAAGAAATCACAACTGACCTGCCTGACTTTGAAGCATCATTGATGTGAGGCAGGCGTCACGTCAGGGCCGCAGGCACATTGATTGATTGGGTCTGTCAGTGTGATCCGCGCTGCACACGCGATTGGTTCTAAACCTGCCTCCAGGCAGCGTCTGACATGAGAGCGTGGGTGGTGAGTGGGAGGCATGGCGATGATGTTGTAGCACAAAGACTTTAGCTAGACACCAGGAGGGACACCGTTTCTGCTGCAATGTATTGGTTGCTATATAATAGTTAAGAATTCCAGAAATCTAGAAACAGTTCTCAATCTACTAATAACAAGCATTTTCTGAGTGCTCACTCTGGGTCAGACCTGGTTCTAAGCACTTTCTATGCATTGACTTTACAACAGGCCTGTGAGGTAGCCACTATCATTATCACCCCAATTTTACAGATGGGAAAAGCGAGGCTCAGAGACGATTAAGTAACTAGCTCACGGTCACAGCTCATAACTGGCAGAGCCAACATTCAGACCCAGGCTTGGTTCCAGAGCCTGTTCTCTTAACTTAGCACTCCCTCTCTTGCCCTCCTTATTCATTCATTCATTCACTCATTCATTCTTTGATCATCACAGACCCCTGCCTGGTGCCAGGCCTTGTGTTCAACTCCAGGTGCACAGGAAGGAAGGAGGCCCAGGTCCTGCCTCTAGGCTTTCATTGGCCACTGGGCAGGGTGTCTTTGGCCCCTGGGCAGTGAGCGGCACACACCACATGGCATCTGCTGAGTGCTTCCTCTCCTTTCTCTCTCTTTGGTCTGTGTTCCTCAGGTGGCTCAAAGAGATGTCCCCATCACCCCACCACTCTCCAAACATTTCCTCCTTCATCAATTACAAAATAAATCCTGCTGGGCACATCCGAGGCTCTGAACCAGTACTGGAGAGGCTGGGGTGTGTCTGCGAAGTGGTACATGTCCCAGCTACAGTCACATATCCTTGGTGAGATCAGCATCCCCATCTCATCTACTTCCCAGGGTGGCTTCCAATAGTCAGTGAAGCAGGTGCACATGTGAGCACTTTACTAACTGTAAAGTGCA
>NW_004443951.1:27633046-27634149 GCF_000243295.1 Trichechus manatus latirostris | reverse complement strand
GCCTTTCCCAGGACCATAGTCATCCATCCTTCAGGCCTCAGCTTGGACACCGTCTCCACTGGGAAGCCACCCTGGACACTTCAAGACCAGGCCTGTTGCCCTTCCTCTCTGCTCCAAAAACAAACATCCAGGGCATGTCCTCTTGAAGTTCTTACTGGCTGCAAAGTAGATCAATCAAACACTGCCCAGCCCTGCTCAGTGCCAGATCCTATGATGCCGTGAATAAAAGTGAATCCCTACGCTGTGGAGCACATATTCTAGTCCATTATAATTGCCTCAGCTTATGTCACCCTCCCCTCCAGATTGTTCTTCAAGGCCAGATGGGAGTGCATTTGCCTCCCTGGGGTACAGCAGTGAGCCTGGCACAGAATAAGAGCCCAATCGTTGAATGATGGAAGTTCAGTTTGAACCATTTGCCTGGACCTTCACCTTCCTGGAACATTCTAGATGTAAACAACCTCAAAGATAGCCTAAGCAAAACTGAGACCCAGAGAGGAGAAGTGAATTTCCCAAGATCAGGCAGCAAGTTATCAGCCCAGCCAGGCCTGGAACCCAGGGGACCTGACTCTTGGTGAGGAGCCTTGTGATGGGTTGAATAGTGGCTCCAAAAAACATGTCCACCCAGAACCTCAGAATGTGACCTTACGTGGAATAAGGGTCTGTGCAGATGTAATTAAGGTAAGGCTCTGGAGATGAGATCATCCTGGATTACTTGTTGTTATTGTTGTTGCTGTTAGTTGCTGTCGAGTCAGTTCTGACTCATGGTAACTGCATACACAATAGAGTGACACATTGCCCGGTGTCTTAGGATGGGTTCTCTAGAGATGTAAAACCAATGAAGCGTATAAATACATATATATAGAGAGATTTATATCAAGGAAATGGCTCACTAGATTTTAGAGGCTGGCAACTCCCAAATCTGTGGGTCAGGCTGAAGGCTTCTCCTGATTCATGTAGCTGCAGGGGCTGGTGAACCCAAAAATGACAAGTTAGACAGCAGTCCTCTTGCTTACGGGCTGCAGAGACTGATGAATCCCAAGAATGGCAGGTAAACTGCTAGCTCAAGTCTCAAGAACTGAGGTCAGATGAACAGGAGCCAGCTA
>NW_004443951.1:27611310-27622282 GCF_000243295.1 Trichechus manatus latirostris | reverse complement strand
GTGGTTTTTCTGCCTAGAGTGCCATGTTGCTGGAAGTCCCAATCCATCTTATTTTTGCACAGGCCAAATAGGTGGATTGAATGGAGATGTGGTGGGAATCACCACCCCTCTATCCTTCAAGTCCTTGATGGTGGCAGTAATCTCTGCAATCCCTCCAGGAATGTGGTATTGCTTTTTATTTACTATTTTCTTAGGCAAGGGCAGTTCCAATGGCTTCCACTTGGCTTTTCTTGCCATAATAGCCCTTACTCGACTTGTCAAGAATCCAATGTGGGGGTTCTGCCAGTTGCTGAGTAGATCTATTCCAATTATGCATTCTGGAACTGGGAAAATCAGTACAGGATGGGTTTGGGGACTCACTGGACCCACTGGGAAACATACCTGAGCTAAGACTCCATTAATAATCTGACTTCCATATGCCTCCACTCTGACTGGTGGACTGTAGTAACATTTTGGGTATCCTGGAATTAGTGTCCATTCATAGCCAGTATCCAGTAATCCCCCAAAGATCTGATTATTTCCTTTTCCTCAATAAACAGTCACTCACATAAAAGGCCATGTATCCCTTTGGAGAAGGCTGGAAGAAAGATTACAGTATAAAATTTTGGCAGTGTAGTGGGGTCCTTCCTCAAGGGGACCTGGCCTTTCCTTCATTCAAGGGATTGTGGATCTGTGAACTGGCTCAAGTCTGGGAATTGATTGAGTGGCTGTGACTCTCTATTCTGGTGACTCAAGTTAGACTGACATTCACTTGACCTAGAATTCTTCTGTTTGTATATTTCAAGTAAATATTTAGTAGATTTCACTCCTAGGGACATTACGACTAAGTAGCCAATGGCATAAGTCCATACAAGACAGACTCTTCTGATTATTGCTTTGATTCTGCTGTCCATTACAGTAACCATGCCTACCTTGTCTTTGTCAATTTAGTGCTGCCACTTGGCCCCTACTACCATGGGGTCTAATCAGCCTCAATGTAGTTAGGTGTCTTAATTCAGTTAGTGCAGTTCTCATTGTCAAGTCTGACTTACATAAAATAACAATCACAGCAGTTTTCAAGGATGCTGGAGCTCCCTTCACCGATTTGTTTGTCATCATTATGGTAAAAGATGTGTCCTCTAGGCATTCTGGAAACCTGGTGATGCAGTGGTTAATAGCTCAGCTGCTAACCAAAAGATCAGCAGTTCGAATCCACCTGCTGCTCCTTGGAAACCCTATGGAGCAGTTACACTCTGTCCTGTAGTGTCTCTGTGAGTTGGAATCAACTCAACGGCAATGCCTTTGGGTTTTTTTGTTCCAGGCATTCCATGTGTAGGTATGTGGGTCTAACCTGATAAATCCACTCTAAAATGACAATTTCCCTAAGCATTTGGATACCTTCTTCTACAGTATACCAAGGCAGGTCTGGCACTTCGACTTGATTTAGTGTAGGCCAGCACATAATCCATGCTTCAGTGAAACAACCAAACAAACTATTAGATTCTTTCCTAACTTCTCGAGCTGAAACATCGAATCAAGGTCCTGTGCTTAGTGAGCCCATATCAATAAACTCAGGCTGATCCAATTTTATGTTCCTTGCACCATTATCCCACACCCTTAATAGTGATTCCCACATGTATTTCCCAGGTTTTTGTTTGTATATATTAGAAAAATCAAGCAGTTCTTTTGGAGTGTAGCATACTTCTTCCTGGGTCACATTTGTACTTCCTCTTTTGGGGTTTGCTTGGAATAATTCTAGTTATAGGTCTAGAAGCAAAAATGGGTGGTGGGGGTGGGTCCTGGGAACATTCAGCAATGTTTTCTAAGGCATCTACCTGCTGGGATGCCCAAGGCAATGCCCCAGGTCATATCTCAGACAAAGAATCTTCAGGCACAGATGGGTTAATCTCATCAGATGGAGGTGGAAGGGATACTGTTTTACTAGGAAGGGTAGCCTGGCAGACAAAGATAGACTGATCTCATCAGAGCAGGATAAGAGGGCTGGTTCAGTTGGCAGGAGTGATTCCGCAGAATTTAGAGGCTCAGTGTCCCTATCTTCCTGATTATCTGCCTGTATGTCCCCATCCCAAGTTTCACTATCCCATTTCTTCCCAATCAGTGCTCTTACTTTAACTTCGGACAACATTCTAGGTTGGAAATTCAATTGACATTGTAATTCAGCCACTCTTACAATAAGACTCTGGGTTTGGTTTTCAGCAATATCAGCTCTGTTACTACAGGAAGTAAGGCTTTCTTTCAGGGTACAAGTGAAAGCTTTGAGGTTGTTTATGTGACTCTTCAGCTGTGACTCTGAAGCCCTGAGCTTATCTCTTTCTTTCACCTCTTTGTCTAGTAAAAGTAGATCCAACCAATCTTTTTCCCTATACTTCTCATTCTGACAAAATTGTAGAAAAGTATCAAATGTGCGATCACCCAGAGCCTCACTTCTCATCAATACTTGCTCTATTGGTGGTGATGTTTTGCGTATTAATATTGCCACCTCAAGCCATGGAATAGCAGTGCCCTCTTTACTCCTGGAGGCAGAGTCATCAGTGCCTTTAAGACTATTCAGACTTGAGAACCAAATTAGAAAACTCATCTTTACAATTTTGTTTCTCTAGAACCACACTCATTACCAAATGTCTTAGGCTGGGTTCTTTAGAGAAGCAAAAGCAGTGCTGCACATATATATCTATATCTGTCTATCTATATATAGATATATGTATGTATGTGTATACACACACACACACACACACATATACAGAGAGAAAGAGAGGGAGGGATGGAGAGAAAGATATTTTATCTCAAGGAAATAAATGGGTCATATCATTGTAGAAGCTGACAAGTCCCAAGTTTGTGGTTCAGGCATCAGGCTGGAGGCTTCTCTTGATTCACATAGCTGCAGGGGTTGACAAACTCAAGATCAGAAGGTCAGACAGCAGGACCCTGGCTCACTGGCTTGGGAGGCCTACGAATCCAAGATCAGCAGGTAAGACAGCAGGTTGCTGGCTCATGGGCTGTGGAGGCTGATGAACTCCAAGATCAGTAGGCAATATGGTGGGCAGCTGGATCAAGTCCCAAGAACCATAGGTCAGATGATGACAAACCAGATGCAAGATCCAGAGCAAGCAAGTGAGCTTTGTCAGAAGGTCCATATATATATTGGATGTAGGCCACACCCCCAAGGAAAATCTCCTTACCACTGATTGGCTGATCACCAGATCACATCATGGAGGATGACTACATGTTATATAACTGCTAAACTACATCATTACATAACTGCCAAGCTCTATCATTACATAACCTCCAAACCACTGAAAATCATGGCCTAGTCATGTTGACACACAACCTTAATCATCACAGATGCTGAGATCATCACTGCTTTGGAAACCTCAGCTAGGCTGAGCCTTTGAAAACTGGCTCTAGTAGCAGCCTCTCCCTCTTTCTTCCCTCTCTCCTGTAGTTACTCCTTCCCTCCTTTCCCCTCCTCCCTCTCCTTGCATATCTTTCTCCTGTCACTGCCACTGTAATCCCTGGTTCTTCATTTCCTCGTTTCTCTGTTTTATTTTCTTTGCCCTTTCTCCATCTCTCTTTTCCCTTCCTCTCTGGTATCCCTCTACGCATCTCCTCCTTTCTCTCTCCCCTCTGCCCTCTATTCCTCTTTCCCCTTCTCCCCTGTAACCCCCTTTCTCTTCTTCTATAGTTACCCTCCCCTCCTCTTCTCTCCCTCAGCCTCCTTACTTCTTCTGTTTCCACCTCCTCTTTCCCCTTCTCTCTCCTCTTCTCTTCTTCCCCTTCTTATCTCACCCCTTTTTGCAATCATTTCTCCTTCTCCTATCACTTCCTTCCCTCCTCTCTAATTCTCCTCTGCTTTTCATTTCTTCTGTCTTCTCTGCCTTCTCTTCTTTTACCCAATTTTCTCCTCTCTTTCCTCTCCCTATTCTCTCTATGGCCACCATGGGAGTGGCCAACCTCCTCTCTAGCTTATCAGACCTCTTGCACTGAAGGCTCATAGCTAAAAATACCAACTGCCATTGGGCTCACTGCCAGTAAAAACAACACCCGCTCTCCCCCTTCTATTTAGCTATGCATTTGGCTGTTTTGACTTGGCCTTTGCAGCTCACTTTGTTTCAGAACAGAACAACTCTACCTAATGGCATCCATTAGTAAGCCAGTGTTTGTCTCGGCAGCTATGTGCATTTGCAGCTGTGCATCCAGACATCTATGGAGAAAGAAGAACCAAATACTGGACCACCAGCCAAGGGCTTCACCTGTAAGGTACAGGTATGTCATAGAGTCACAGGGTATTTGACAGAAAGGGGCACAGCTGGACTTCTCACAAGCTGGCCCCAGCCCATTTTCCTTGAAGGTGGTGTGTGGTTTCATGAAGAAGGCACAGAATTTGAGTTTGGAGGGCCTGAGTTCATATTCTGCCTCTACTACGTACTCTCTGTTCATCCTTCACTAGTCCCTTGGAGTGTCAGTTTACTTGACTGTAAAATGGGGATAATTCTACCTGAGTTGTGGGGCAGATATGGGGACAAAATGAGATAATGTATGAAATGCATCTGTGTAGCTCTTGGCACTTAGTAAGTGCTCAAAAATATTGCTTTTTCTTCTCTTTCCTCACTTCTTAAACTCTCAGTGCAAACTATATTCCAACCATAAGAATGTGCTCATCATTTCACACATTTGCCTGCACTTGCTGCTTTAACACCTCTGTCCATGCAGTTTTCTGTCTGAAATGTCATGATATTCCTCCTCAACCTGGAGAACTCTTAGTCATCCTCCAAAACCCACAGTCAAATGTCATAGCTCCTGTGAAGCCTTCTCTGAATTTTTGAACTCCTTTCCCTGGCAGAGTCAGTCTCTCTCTTCTCCTTGCTACCATCTTAGTCAAGGTTCTTTGGTGTCAAGAGTCAGTTCCAATGAAGGAGTATTAATGATGCTTTCTTGGGAATAGAGCACAGCTAAACCTTATGGGTGCCAGGTGTGGGAAGCCAAAGGAATTACGACGACATCTTCCTCCTCCTCTCTACATGGGGTCATACAGGCCCTTGTCTCTTTCTCAAAACAGACTTTCTATGCTCACTTGTCATTATGCATATGGCTGAAAATGGAACCACACTCCACTACTCTAACTACACATGGCCTTTCAGTGTGACTAAAATGAAATGTGGCTGTGAAGATGACCAGGGGTCCAGCCCTGGGCCATTCAGCTATAGTCAAAGGAGGGGCACCATGTAACCAGTAAGCAATGTCACACTTTAGTCGAGTGAGTGGGGAGCAGTGCTCAGAAAAGGGACAGACACATGCTCCAACATGCCACCATACTTCCCAGGGTGTTCTGAGCACACTGTTCTCATGGCCAGCATGCATCTTGAGGCTTGGGAGTCAATGTCTGCCTTTCCCACCAGAAAGTGAGTTCCTCTGTATAGCCCCAGCTCTGGAACAAGCTGGAACAGAGCAGGTGTCAATAAATGTCACATAAAATGACTACAGAAATGGTAGATGATGAAAAAGCAAGGGTTGTTGTTCTCCATGAAGCCATTCTATTAAAATATAATACAGATTCCTTATTTCTATATATTGCATTATCTGGAGATAACTCTTACTCATGGATTCATCTAGGTCTGTATCCACTCACCCAGTCACCCATTCATCTGCCACTTATTCATCCATTCATACATTCCCTCACCCACTTTTCTTCTCATCCATCTTCACAATTTTCCTCTCATCTGTTCGTTTTACCATATATTCAACCATCCATCTCTCCATCCATTCATCCTTCCTTCCATCCATCCATCCATCCATCCATACATACATACATACATACATACATACATTGTGTTTCCTTGACTTGTCCCATCTGCTGATGCCTAACAGAGTCTGAGTTCCCAAAAAACATCCTCAGCATCTCACAAGCTCCCTGACAGGACTGGTCAGCTTTCTAGTGAGCTATCAAGTAAAATCCACCATTTTCTTCCTGTTTTCCTACCCATCACTCCTCAAATATACACCTTCACACATACATGTGTGTACACACACTCCCTTCTGCAGGGAATCCCTGCTTCCACTGGGCACCGCTGCCACTTCTACTGGCCACTGAAAACTTCATCAGGCTCCTGTTGGGCACCATAGCTGCCTCCTCTTCATACTACTGCAAGGTCTGCCACCCTCACCTCCCAACACTGGAACCCTTGAGGAGCCCAGGCACCACAGCACCCAACTCGTCCCCTCCAAAAATGTGGGATCTCAAAGCAGTTACGTTTTATAGAAACACCTTTGTAGGTGACAAATAGGAAGATGCAGGGGTGGGGTGAGATGAGGACCAGGGACATCCTGAGTGTCTGGGCATAGTAGGTGCTCAGTAAACATCAGTTAAATGAAGGCATGAATGAGTGGGGAGCATAGGTCCTGTGACATCCCAGAAATAGATGTACATGATTACCTCAGGCTGAATCCACCCACATCAACATCTCCCAGAGGGAATTTTCTGGGTGATTGTTCTGCTCTTGCTTTTCCCTGGCATGGGAAGAGACAGGGAGGTGGAGGCGTCTATTTTTACACCTCAAAGAGCTGCATGGGGAGCGAGGGAGAAGCCTGCCCCTGCCAGCACCTGGGAAACCAGGCAACTTGATAATTGGAAGAGGAAATAATGAGGCTGCAGGCTCTGTCCCTGCCACTGCCTGGAAAATGCCAGGAAGCAGCACCATGGGAAGCATCCTCAGCTACAGTCACTCAACTCTAGACATCACAATTCACAGAGGAAACAGCACAGGGCAAGCCAGTGTCAGTCTCATTATTATATATGTGCTATCTATCATCTATCACACTCTTTACACACACACACACAAATATTTCATCAATTATTTATTTTTCCTCCCAACTCTTTGAGACTATTTTGTAAAGATAGCAGTGAATCCACCTGCCCAGCTCCAACCTCTTTCAGCTTTTGGATGTCTTGAAGGGGGACCTAGATGCATCCTTTGGGTGGGGAAAGAACCTCATGTACTTGTCTTTCTGCTCCAGCCGAACAGAGGGTCTCCACCAATATCCCGGGCTTTTCTGCCTCTATGCTTGTGCATTTGCTGACCTCTCCTCTTGAATGCCCTCCACCACAGTGTGGCATGAGTGTTTACCATTGTTGGTTGTTACTCAGCAACAGAAGCATCTACCCTATAATTGCGGAACCCCCCCCTCCCCCGCACCTTAGGGCACAGCCCGAAAATGCCAGAGATGTTCTTTCCTAGGCTCCTTTGCAGCTTGGGTGTGGCTATGCGATGAGACTCCTCCACTTAAATGACCCCCAATTCTTCTGTCCAAACTTTGGGCTGGAATCTCCTGGCAACAGGGAGCAAGCTCTCTTTGCTGAGTCTATTCTGGCAAAGGTGGCAGCAGAGGCTGGAACGCTTCCATAAGTGTCCATGGGAAACAAGATAGCAGCGGTTCAGCTGCAGCCTTTAGCATCTGGTGAAGGCAGAGCAAGCTGTGAGTACGGGGCTTGGTGAAGGAGGCTCAGAGGCTGTCACTAGTGGATTGATTTGGGATGTTTCTCCTGGTGCTGCAGCCACTGAGCCTGGCTCACCAACCCTCCCTGTAATTCTGCAAAAAAAAAACCAATATCATTTTTCATAGCTTTATTGAGACATAATTTATATACCATAAAATTTACTTGTTTTAAATGCAAAATTAACTGACTTTTAATAAATTTACAGAGTTGTGCAACCTTAACCACAATTCAATTCCATCACCCCAAAAAGAAATCTTGAGCCCATTTGAAGTTTTTAGCCCCAGCCCTGTTGCTGCTTGGTACTGTCAAGCCAATTCCAATTCAAAGTGACCCCGTGTGACAGAGTAGAAGTGCCCCATAGGGTTTCCTAGGCTGCAATCTTTAAGAAAGATTACCAGGTCTTTCTCCTGCAGAGCCTCTGGGTGGGTAAAAACTGCCAATCTTTTGGTTAGCAGCTGAGCTCTTAATTGTTGCACCACCAGGCCCTAGGCAACCAATAATCTATTTTCTGTCTATATTTGCCTTTCCTGGATATTTCCTATAAATGGAATCATGCAATATGCGGTCTTCTGTGCCTGGGCTCTTTCACTTCGCATGATGTTTGTGAGATTCATCCATGTTGTAGCATGTATCAGTAGTTCACTCCTTTTTATTGCTAAATGGTATTCCATTGTATGAATACAGTTTGTTTATTCATTCAATAGTTGATGGACATTTGGGTTGTTTTGAGTTTTGGTCTATTATGAATTATGATGTTATGAACATTTATGTACAAGTTCTTGTGTGGATATGTGTTTTCATATTTTCTTGGATCGATACCTTGGAGTGGAATTGCTGGGTGGTATAGTAAACTTCTTCCATACCAATGATCATGAAGATGGCGTAGAACTGGGCAACATTTTGTTCTGTTGTAAGTGAGTTGGAGCCGACTTGACAGCACCTAACAGCAACAACGTGGTAAATTTATGTTTAACTTTTAAAGAAACAGTCAAACTGTTTTCTAAAGTGCTTGCACCATTTTACATTTCCACCAGCAATGTACGGGTGTTCCAGTTCCTCCACATCCTTCCTAAAACTTGTTTTTGTTTGTCTTTTTAATTACAGCCTTACTTTCTCCTTAAATCAGCTAGATCTAGTTTCTGGTGCTTGCAATAACCACCATAACTGAAATGTTACGTCTCTACTTGTTCAAATACTCCCCACCCTTAAGGACCAAGTTAAAATACTGCCTCTTCCAGGAAGCCTCCTCTAGTCCCTGCAGCTAGAAGTGATCTTCCACCACATCCAGTGTGCTTGTGGCCTTGTAGCTCCTCCAGGGCAATGAAACAGCATAGTCAATTCCTAAAACAATAGTTAAGAGCATGGACTCATGAGCCACTGCCTGGGTTCAAATTCAAGTAATAACTAGCTGTTATGGATTGAATTGTGTCCCTGAAAAATGTGTGTCAACTTGGCTAGGCCATGGTTCCCAGTATTGCATGAGTGTCCACCATTTTGCGATCTGATGTGATTATCCTATGTGTTGTAAATCTTAACCTCTATGATGTTAGTAGGGCAGAAGTAGAGGTAGTTATGTTAACGAAGCAGGACTCAGTCTACAGGATTAGACTGTATCTTGAGTCGATCTCTTTTGAGATATAAAAAGAGAGAATCGAGCAGAGAGGAGAGGGACCTCATACCACCAAGAAAGAAGAGCCAGGAGCACTTGTGTCCTTTGGACCTGGGGTCCCTGCGCTGAGAAGCTTTTAGACCAGGGGAAGATTGATGACAAGGACCTTCCCCCAAAGCTATCAGAGAAAGAAAATCTTCCCCTGGAGCTGGCACCCTGAATTTGGACTTCTAGCCTCCTAGACTGTGAGAGAATAAATTTCTGTTTGTTAAAGCCATTCACTTGTGGTATTTCTGTTATAGTAGCACTAGATAACTAAGACACTAGCTGTGTGAGTTGGGGCAAGTTACTAAACCTCTCTGTGTCTCCATTTTTTCATCTTTAAAACAGGGACGAAATAGTACCTACTTCAAGGGGTTGTTTGAGGATTGTGTTAATACACGTGTACCTGTAAAACACTGAGAACAATGTCTCCTGGCCTATAGTAAACACTGTGCAGGTATTTCTGTCCTCTCCACTGACATCATCATCATTGTCAGTGTGGTCCCCTGGGCCCCTGAAATGCTCCCTATATTGCGTGATTTATCCCCTGCAGAGTGACCTGCAGCACACCCGACCAGCATCACCAACTTTTCCACAGTGCAGGTGCCCTCTGAAGCTAATCAAACACATGCCCTTCCCTCTCCTCCCTCATCCAACCCATCATCCAGTTCTGTCCATTTTACCCCTGATGTCTCTGGAATCCATTCTCTGCTACCCATCTTCCCAAGCACTGACGCAGCCTGGGCCCAGTCACCTCTGGCCTGGCCACTCCCATGGCTCCTACCTGGTTCTGCTCTTCTCCTCCCTCCACGGCCCCCATCTATTCCCCACAGCAGCAGAAGGGAGAGAGTGGAAGCACCCTCATAAGCACATTACCCCTCCTGCTCCTACCCTTCAATACTGTCCCATTGCTCTCAGCACAAGAGAGAGCCTGGCCATGGCCTGGACACCCCAAAGCACTCCCCTCCCCATGGTCCTCCCTCCCTAGCACCTGGCCCTTTGCTCTTGGGCACAACAGCTCCCTCTCAGGTCCAGAATATACCCAGGACTATTTGACCTTAGGGGCCCTGCACGTGCTACTTCTTGGTCCAGAGTTGTCTTTTCCCATCTTCTCTACCTAGTTAACTCTTACTCATCCTTCAGGTCCCAGTTTACCTGTCAGTTCCTCGGGGGAGCCTTCACTAACTATCCCCCACCAACTAGATCAGGACCTTTGTTACAGGCTTCCCTTGGGGTTCAATCTCCCCCAGAGCTGATGTTAGTTTGTGACTCACAGTCAGCCCTGTGATTAGTCAATCAGTGGCTCCTTCCTTTTCAGGTACCTCTGTTGGACTCTAGAATCCCTGAGAATAAGGACTGTGTCTGACTTTACTTTACCATCGAATTCTTAGTTCCTGAGCAGTCCTGGCACACAGCAGGTTCTCACCACCATCTGCTCACTGGGTACATAACTAAGAGCTACAGTTCAGCAAACAGCTATTATTTGCCAGGCTCCTTCCAAGCACTTAACCATATCAACTAATTTGTTCCTCCCAACATCCCTGTGGTGCAGATGCTAACATGATCCCCATTGTTGTGTCCTTGAGTAACTATCTGTGCTCTGATTAATGTAAAATTGAGAGATTTATTGTAAGAGCTCGAGCTGGGAATAGACAGAACTCCATGCAGTGAAATCTAGTAATCCAATATGACAACTAAGCAGTGACATTTTACAAGGGAGAAACAAAGGACTTGATTGGTGTTTACAAACTTAGATCATTGAAAGACATTACTTGATTAGCAGTAGATCATTTTAAGGTGGGACTTCTTTTGGCGGGAATTGGTAAGGC
>NW_004443951.1:27605185-27611175 GCF_000243295.1 Trichechus manatus latirostris | reverse complement strand
CATTGCTGGACATTTCTTAGTTTCATGATTATGTCTGCATGGAAAATGGCTGTTAATAGGGTGGAAGTGGAACTAGCCACAGAAGAGTCATATTCAAACCTCAAGTCAGCCACTTCAGATCTTCTCAGGTACCTCAAGTTTTAAAATTTCCTTACATGGTAGAGATAAGAAAACAGAGGCTCAGAGGCTGAGGGTCAAATTAACTGGCCCCAAATCCCACACCTGATTAGCTGCAGAGCTGGGTCTCAAGCCCACGTGCCTCTGACCCTTAACCACCTGACTTCAGTGCTGCTAGAATGCAAAATTGCACTCACTTTTACCATGGAGTTTATCAGTTGGCGTTATACTTGTTCACTTAGGTGCCCATCTCATCATACTGTGAGCCCCTGAAGATGGGCACCCTGATTAATAAGAGTTCGGCTGCTAACCAAAAGGTTGGCAGTTCAAATCCACCAGGCGCTCCTTGGAAACCCTGTGGGGCCACCCTATAGGGCCACTATGAATCAGAATCGACTCTGTGGCAATGGGTTTGGTTTTATCCTCTTAGTTCAGTGGTAGGATTCTCGCCTTTCATGTGGGAGACCTGGGTTCAATTCCTGGCCTGTGCACCTCATGGGCGGACACCACCTGTTTGTCAGTGAAGGCTTGTGTGTTGTTGGTATGATGCTGAACAGGTTTCAGCAGAGCTTCCAGAGTAGGAAGAAAGGCCTGGTGATCTACTTCCAAAAATCAGCCAGTGAGAACCCAATATATCACAAAGGTCTGATTTGCAGCTGATCATGGACATGTCACAGGACCAGGCAACATTTGCTTCTGTTATGCATGGGGTTGCCATGAGCCGGGGCCAACTAAACAGCAGTTAACAACAGCATCCCACCAGTTCAGGGTCTAAGGGCTCCCCCCCATCCCATGATGACTACAGGAGAGAAGGAGGGAGATTCAGCCTGAGTCCCAGCTCATCGGTGCCTGGTTGACGGAGCCCAGCAGTGACGAGAAATGTTGCTGCAGGCAGGGCTGGAGGAGACTCCGGGGAAGGCAGGGAGCACCCAGGTGCCCATGGCTCTGGTGGACCGACCGAGGCAGCCGCTGAGTGAGCCAGGCTCTAGTGAACGTCTATACCTGCAAGGCCACCCAGACATCCGTTCTCAGATGCTGTTGCTCAGTGGTAACCACGTGTCAACGTCTAAATGCCTCTAAGGACCCAGCAAAGGGCATGGCAGACACATCAGCTGCACTGTCAAACTAACCCAATTAGCTCTTTAATGAGGAGCCTGGGGAACATTCCCGTAGGCCATGGGCCTGATACCCAAATCACAGGGCTTATGAATGACTAATCTGCTTCAAAGGCTCTCAGTTTTCACAGAACATAGCTGGGACACATCAGAGCATCTTGCTGCCTTTCACCAGTTCTTTCAGAATCAATAGCCGCGTAGCTGTTGGGAAGAAAACAAATGAGGAGGAGCAGGGGCTGCAGGGGGGCCCAATTTGTGGAATTGAATCGATCAGGAAGTGTTTGCATGGATGGGTCGACTGTTCGTCCTGATCAATAAACTCCCTCCGCTGGACAGTATTTTACCTGCCCATGGAGTGGTGTGCAATCATCAAATCCAGACGCAGGGGTGGAACAACCTTTGCCTGATGTTAAGTGGTCAAATAAATGGGCACTTATGCCTAGAGGATGGATGTTTCTGAATGTCCTGTGCAGACAAGGTCCTGAAAGACAAGCCCCCAAGGACCTGGGTTTGATTCTGGCTCTGCCATCTCCAGACAGAGGGTCCTTGGTGAGTCTTGCCACCTCTCAAGACTTCAGTTTTGGCATCTGGATCAATACGGATGGGGCTGGAGGAGGCAGGGTTAAGAGCTGGGCCTCTCAAGGCCTTGAAAGCCCTATAAACTTTTGAGTCTTTGCTTCAGGAACAGCAGGGGGAGTGGGCATTGACAAGCTTTGAACAGCTGGAGGATAGGACAGTTTAGCATTTCAAACACATCACTCAGGACCTTTATCTTAGCACCTCTGTGGGTTGTGAGGATGAAACGGTCAAGAGACGCTGGAAAGCTTACAGCAGCGATGGCTCAGCGCCATTTCCCAGGAAATGGCAGCGAATATTGTCAGGGTGGAGGTGGTTGGAGGTGGGTGAGTGTCTTAGCAGCAGTCCCTCCCATGTGCTAGTACTGAGCCGAGCACATACTCACTGCATCCGCAAGCACCTGGTGAGATGGTGCCATTACCACCTCCATTTCACAGAAGGGGAAACTGAGGCCCAGAGAAGGGCAGTGGCTTACCCACAATGAACTTCTCCATTTGGTTTAATTTAAGAAGCACTCAGTGAGGTTCAAGGCATCATTGGGTGCTGAGGACACAGAAATGAATGAGTCAGAGCCCCACCTGAAGATGACCCCAGTTATTGGCTGGAGGGAAGTGGTTAATATAAATATTAATTATATTTTTATATTTAGCATGAAACCTGGGCCCGGGTGGCACAGGAAGCTGTGAATCTCACATTTACAGAGGAATTCAGAGAAGGGAACCGGGGTGGTGGGGGGCCTTGGAGCCAAGCCAAGCAGGGCCTGGTTGGAGGAACTTGGGAGCATTTAGTCTTGAGATAAGGACATTGGTGATGGGGAGCTGGGGGTAGAGTGGAGGTGCTGAGGAAAGACTTCCAGGAGCTGCCACAGTGGTGGGTCTCAGGGACCAGCCAGGACTGCCAGGAAGACTTGGAGAGGCGATTGGGGTGCTGCAGGCTTCTGACCACAGGGATGGTATCCCCAGCCCTGGTGTGGTGGCAGCGTTAAGTCTCTCTAGAGCTCAATGGCTCCAAAGTCCCCCCAGTAGGGCAGGTCCTCTGCCCCCAAAGAAGGCTTAGAGGACATCTGAACTCTTATCTCAAGCTATCTTGAAGAAGTGTTGTCTGAGTCTGTCTTTCTCTCCTGTTATAGTGCTGGACTCAAGAGAGACAAAAGATCTTCATTTGAGTTGCAGATAGACAGCAGGGAGGACATGGTTTTCTGGTATGGGGAGGGGGCTTCCAGTCGCACTGTCCTCCTGCCAAAGCTGGACTCCAAAAGCATTCATCTCCTGGACTACGTGAGGCTCCTTTGTGGCTGATCTTCCCCTAGAAGCCAACCTATGTGCCCCCTAGATCCCATATCACCTGTTTCAGGTGCAGACCCCAAAGGTGGTCTTCTCTAAAATGGGTCCCAGCTTGCTACCCTCCAGGGAAGACCCTTAACCCTGCCCCTCCTGAAGACAGACTGAAGACATTCCAGTTCTAAGGATGATATTGTTTAGAGCCATCTAGTCTAAAACTCCTCTCTCCCCGCACCCTGCCATTTTTCATATGGGAAACTGAGGCCCCAAAAGGGGAAGTGATTTTCTTAAAGTTCTACCATAAGTTGGAGACAAGTCATCTCATTTCGTCTCTCTTCCTCTCGCTTCTTCTCTACCTTTTCCTTCTAGAGCAAATTTCTGAGCTTCTTGGAGTCTCAATCCCTCCCTGGGAAAATGGGGCTAATTCAAGAGCCTGCCTCCTGGGGTTTGGGGACGATTAAATGAGATAATTTAGTGTAGTACTGGGAGAGGGAGAGAGAGAGAACTATCTGTGATAAAAACAGAATAACCCAGGTCTCCTGACCTGTCTTCCTCAGTTGCCATGGTGATGAAGGGCCTACTGTGTGCCAGGGGTTATCCTAGGATGTGTTTAAAAGGCATGTGTAGCTCACCAGGGGATATTTTGCCCATTATAATTACCTAAAAGAGGAGAGGGTGTTGTGGGCTGATTGTATGTATATGAATTCCTTTCAGGGTAAGTTTTCAACACTGGCGTTGGCACTCCCCAACCGCCCCCCCACAATGCCTCCTTGAGACTCTGCACAGCCTGAGGAGCAAAACTCTCACCCTGGGGCCACCAAGCACCCCCAACCCCCATCAGAAGGATCTGTCTGGACCAGCCACTTGTGAAGAACAGGAAGCAGAATCCTGAGTCCTGTGAGCCTGCCTTGTACTGAGAATGAATCCTTCTCCAATGCCAGGAAACTCTGTAGGGCCCTTACTGCACAGGGTGAGGACCGGAACAGATCCTCCACCAGCCGCTCTCCTCCTGTGAAGCTTGACCCCAGGGCAGCTGGTGCATCCACTTGTACTATTTCCTGGTTTGTTTACTCTCTGACTTCTGACAATGGGATGAAGAGTGAAGGAGGCAGGGTGTGGTCAAGGAAGGCCTCTCTGAGGAGGTAACATTGGAGCTGTGAGAGTCATAGAATCTCAGGGCAGAACAGATCTCAGCCCAGGACTCACCATCTGGAACCTTCCAAAGGCCAAGAGTTGACATGTTCTCGCATAAGGGACAAAACAGGGCAAACATAATGCCAAAGGCAACTGGCACTCAGCCTCAAGCTAAAGGACAGCAGGAGTGGTGAGGACTGTGGCAAACTGAAACACATGTGCCTGTCAGCTGTCAGCTATGCTGATCTTCCAGGCCAGAAGGTGAGCCCAGTGTGGCCTGACCTCCCAAAGTGTCAAGAGAAACAGGAATACAGGTTTTTTTTGTTTTTTGGGGGTTTTTTGACAGGAAGTTCAATTTATTGGTGGGTAATATAGAGATAGGAAGGTCATTTAATTGGTGGGCATAGGTCAAGGGGGGCAGTGTTACCAAGGCCCTCATGAAGGCAGGGCCCGCCACTTATCCAAGGGGCCACGATTGAGGATGTATTTAACTACACAACCTTCTGGGATGAAACCCTTTTCGGCCACCAAGTCTTCAAACTCATCAGCATTAAACTTAGTGAAGCCCTACTTCTTGGAGATGTGGATCTTCTGCCGCCCAGGGAACTTGAACTTGGCCCTACATAGGGCCTCAATCACATGCTCCTTGTTTTGAAGCTTGGTGCGGATGGACATGATGACTTGGCCAATGTGGACCCTGGCCACTGTACCCTTGGGTTTTCCAAAGACATCTCACATACCTGTCTGGAGTCTAGATGAGGGAGAGCAGAGGTCAGCGAGGTCAGAGACATTAAAGAGCAGGAAAGGGCTGTCTCCAGGGTTCCTTAGGGCAACTTGTATGTGCAACAGGCTGGGTACACCACTGAGGAGGCTGCTGCTTGCAGCCGTTGCACACCAGCCCCCACAGGGAAGGAGGACAGTCAGCTTAATTGGCTGTAGAAAGAATACAGGTTTTTATACAAAATATCTTGATTTTTAAGCATCAGAAAAATTCATTCAATATTTAAAAAACACATTATGCAGAAAAAGAAAAGGCATGTCCGTAGGCTGGATACATCCCATAGGCACCAATTCACAACCTGTGACCTAGTCTAACACCTGCATTTTACAGGTGAGGAAACTAAGGCCACTTCCTTCACGGAGGGACTTCAGTGGAGTCTAGTCCAGGAGGAAAGTTGCTGTAGTTCTCACTCTCACTCTCAATCTCTCTGCCTCTTCGAGTCTTGATATCTCATCCCTGCCTCTCACCCTGACCCTCTACCTCCACCTCCTCCTCTCTTTCTCACCTTCCTTCCTTCCCTTCTAGGCTGGTGTTTATTTTCAGAACCTCGGAATCCTTCCCAAGCCTCTGACATTTACTCTTTAGAATGAGAATATTTTCTATTTCTCTTTCCCAGATCGAGGCTGGTGGGTAAGATTTCCCTGGGGATCATGCCTGCCCTGCTGGACGGGAGGTGCTGGGGCACTTTTTAGGCCTTCACTGTGTGCCAGGCCTTTTCTCATGAACTGTCATATTTAATCCATTTAAGAACCTGTGAGATTGGTGTTACCATCTGCACTTGCCACCTGAATAAAGTGAGGCTTCGAACACTTCAGAGCCGTGTCTAAGATCGCACCGCAAGTAAGTGGTAGAGCAGAGATGAAACTCAATCTCTCTGACTCCAGAGTCCCTTTATTTCCTCTGTGCTCTGCCTTCAAAGTCCAAAGTCCAAAGTCCAAAGGATGCATGGAATTTGGGAAATCCAAGAGTTTAGGGGATAGGGCATTC
>NW_004443951.1:27604148-27604962 GCF_000243295.1 Trichechus manatus latirostris | reverse complement strand
AGAAGCAGATTTGGCCTGCGTGAGTCAGGGCTCTCTGGCTGTAAGTGACAGAAAACCCAGCTCATCCTGGCTAAGCTTAAAAGGAAATGCATTGGCTCATCTAAGTGGGCAGTCCAAGGGTGGGGTAGGCAGGGGTGGGAAGAAGGGCTGTACTCAAAGGAAAAAATGTTGACCAGACAAAAATAAAAGTCTCACAGATCACAAAAATGGGCACATACCAAGAGCTTACTATGTACCAGTCACTGTTCTAAGCATTTTTACATGTATTAGCTTATTTATCCTCATAAAAATCTCATGAGGTAGACGCTATTGGAATCCTCTATTACAGAGGAGGAAACTGAGGCTAGCAAGGTTAGATAACTGTGTTAGTTTAGTAAGATCAGGGTAACAAAGTACCACAAACTGGGTGGCTTAAATCAAAATAAATTTATTCTCTCATAGTTCTGGAGGCTAGAAGTCTGAAATCAAGGTGTCAGCAGGGTCAGTTTCCCTCCAAAGCCTCTGGGGAAGAATCCTTCCTTGCCTCTTCCAGTTCCTGGTGATCTCAGGTGTTCCTAGGGTTGTGGTAGAATAATTCCAATCTCTGCCTCTGTCTTCCCATGTCGGTCTTCTCCCTGTGTCTCTCTGTGTCTTCTCCTCTTCCTGTCATGAAACCAGGCTCACTCTATATTCAGGATGATTTTATCTCAAAGTCCTTAACTAATTGCATCTTTAAAGAACTTATTTCCAAATAAGGACATGCTTTGAGGTTCTGGATGGACATGAATTTTGGAGGGTTAGAGGATGGACTGTAGTGGATTGAATAGTGTCCTCC
>NW_004443951.1:27601954-27603108 GCF_000243295.1 Trichechus manatus latirostris | reverse complement strand
TCATACATTCCACATTCTAATTATTAATGGATGTTTGCCGCTGTTTCTTCTCATTTTGAGTCATGCCATATCAGCAAATGAAGGCGGAGAAGGTAAAAGGCCATGGGGAAGACCACATGGCTGTGAAGGGGAAGAAGAGGCACGTGTGGATTTATTGTCACAAGAAACTGGGAGATGGCCAGATGTTCCACTCCCATACTGCATCCCTGTTATAAGCCCTGCCGGCACAGTGGTTAAGTGCTCGGCTAATAACCGAAAGGTCGGCAGTTTGAACCCATCAGCCCACTCCAAGGAAGAAAGATGTAACAGTCTGCCTCTATAAACATTATAGCCTTGGAAACCCTATTGGGCAGTTCTGCTCTGTCCTACAGGGTCTCTAAAAGTCAGATTCGACTAGACAGTAAGGGATTTTTTTTTTTTTTTTAAACAGGTTATAAGCTGGGTCCCGCAGGAGAACCCAGGAACTCAAAGACCATAGTGGCTCCCTTCCTGCCTCGTCCACTGGTCCTTGTATGGAACAAACGCTAGGAGATCTGTTGTGGGTATTCCCTGATGACTTAAGGGATGATGACAGGGCAGGAAACCCACATTTCTGAGGGGCTTATTATGTACCAGGCTCTCTGCCAGACACCTTACATAGAATATTTGTCTCACAGCAAACACACACAGAAGTATGTATTATTTTCCCCATTTTGCAGAGAGGAGACAGACTCAAATGGATTGAGGGTTTTGCTTAAGGTCACACAACTGTGTATAAATGGCTTCAGGCTCAGGCCAACATCCCATATAATTCCTTGCCTTAGAGTCTCCACTTAGGCCTTATCTGGCCTTGGCTCCCGCATCTATGTGGACAAGGGAAGCCCATACGATAGGAAGGTCTCCCTTCTCCAGATCTGCAGTCTGTCCCCTGTGAGTTTCCTCCTGAAGGCCTGGCTCTGCCTCAGGAATCTTCCCAGAACAAGCAGAATCATCCACCTACCAGCCTCCACACATCACCCACAACAGCAGCACCTCCAACAATAACAGCTAACTTTTGTTGAGCTAACACTGTCTTGATTATTGCAGCTTTATACTAAGCCTTAAAGTTAGGTAGTGTGACTTTAAGATCAACTTTGATCTTTTTCAAAGCTGTTCTGGCTATTCTTTGCATTTCC
>NW_004443951.1:27588874-27589819 GCF_000243295.1 Trichechus manatus latirostris | reverse complement strand
CAGTTTTCTCACTCCATTTGGTGCTTGGCTGAGTTCTTTATCTCTTCATTTGATGTTTTCGGGTTTCAGGATTGTTGTTTTCTCTGTTCAGCTTAGTTTTTTGGATTTTTGCTGTGGAGGGACGGTGTGGTGCTTCTGCCTAGAGCGCCGTTTTGCAGGAAGTTACCTATAACTCTTTGTTTTGTTATTTTAGTGGTTGCTTTAGTGTTTGTGTTACACATTCTTAATTTATTACCATCTGCCTTCAAGGGATATTATACTATCGCATATACAAACCCAAAAAACCAAACCAATTGCTGTTGAGTCAATTCTGACTCTTAGCAACCCTATGGGACAGAGTAGAACTGCCCCATGGGGTTTCCAAGGAGTGGCCGGTGGATTTGAACTACTTTTGGTTATCAGCGTGAGCTCTTAACCACTGAGCCTCCAGGGCCCCTTACACTGCACATATAAGAACCTTGTAATGTTTTAATTCCATTTCTCCCTTCCAGGTCGTGTGTTACTATTGTCATACATTTTAATTCTGTATGTGGTATAAATCCAGCAATATTATTATTAATCTTTAAAAATTCAGTGACTTTTTAAAGAAATCTAAGTAATAATAAGAGAAAATATTTTATATTAACCTCTGTAATTACTGTTTCTTGTGTTCTTCATTCCTTTGTGTAGCTGTATATTTCTATCTGTTCTCACTTTCTTCTACCTAAAAGACTTTATTTAACATTTCTTCTAGTATGGGCTTGTTGTTGTTTATTTTTTCCGGGAAAAAAAAAATGTTTGAAAAAACAGCAGCCAAAAATGTTTCAAATTTAATGAAAATTATAAATCCACAGATCCAAGAATATCAACAAATCCCAAACATAAGAAACATGAAAAAACTATACCAAGTCACTTCATAAACAAAGTGCTCAAAGCCAGTAACAAAAAGAAAATCTTAAAAGCATC
>NW_004443951.1:27585314-27587898 GCF_000243295.1 Trichechus manatus latirostris | reverse complement strand
GACGGCGAGAATTCTACCACTGAACCGCCACTGCCCTCGCTTTCTTATAGAACTTCAATTTTCCACTGCTCAAAATAAAAACTACATTTCCCAGCTTTCCTACATCAAGGTGCAACCATGTGACTATACTGATGGCCTGTGGACAGAAATCGTGTGCAATTTCTGGTTGTGCTCTCAAAGGGAAGAGGCACGCTTTTCGTGTCCTCCTGTTCTCCCTTCCTTCTGGATGCGATGTGGACATGAACTTGAGCTATATTCAGCAAAATGAATGGGGCAACAAATTAGAAATGGCAGCACAAAAGATGGAAGCAGCCTGGGTCCCCAACACTGTAGAGTCACCCTATGAGGCCTCAACAGACAATGCTAGAACTGTTATGTGAGAGACTAATATAATTGTCTTGTATAAGCCACCATTATGTTGGAACTTATTACGTGATTGTCAATAGTACTGAGATTGAGACACTTTGGATGCTTTTCAGGGAAGCTGACATTGCTTAGGGAAACCTATGCAAAGGATCTGGAAGAAATGTCATCTAATTTTAATATGTAACTTGGACTCCAGAGTGCCAGGAGCTCTGAGAAGAGCTCTGAGGCAATTTGCTTAGAAAAGGACACCCTGGGATCTGTGTTCTGATTCCTGTTGGGGTTTGGACTGCAGCAGAACATGCAGTAAAAACCAAAACTAAACTAGTTGTCATCAATTGACTCTGACTCATGGCAACCCCATGCGTGTCAGAGTAGAACTGTGCTACGTAGGGTTTTCAGTGGCTGGTTTTTCGGAAGCAGGTCGCCAGGCCTTTCTTCCCAGGTATCTCTGGGTGGGCTTGAACCCCCAACCTTTCAGTTAGCAGCTAAGTGCATTAACCATTTGCACCACTTTTAAAGCTGGACATGGGGAGATGGCCCTGCTGGCCAGCTGCCTCTTTCCCTCTCTGTCTTGCATAGAATACTTCCGAAAGACCTGAGTCATTCTCTGCATCAGCCTAGCCCAACTGCCTTGAGTTGGGCATGTCCAGTCCACAGGGCAAAGGAGGGAAGGAAGTGGGATTAATGGTGCCACTGATGAGGATGACAGTTATGAACAGCTGGCTGTCCAACAACACTCCAATCACACCCACTGAGAGAACCTTCCCAGCAGGCACAGACTGAGTTCTCTTTACTGCAAGGCAAGCTCTGTCCCTCACTACCCAGGTCTAGTGGTGCCATCAAATAAATCCAGCATTTAGATAAGGAGGTGAAAGGTGGGGGACTCGAGCAGACACTTCCCTGGAATCCAATGGTAATAAACTAGAAAAATGGACTGGCTCATTCCAGATAACCGCCGTCAGAGAAGTAATTACGCTGTTCCTGTCCTGAACAAGGGTGCAGGTGGCAGAGACACCTGCCCAGGTAATTCATCAGCCTCAGACTTATGGCCTCCTCTGGAGCCCCTTGCACATTTCCTCCCCTCCAGTTTAGCTGAGACACTTTTATTTAGATTTTGTCAAGATTATTCATTACTGGCACCACACTGGGTGGCACAATCAAATATTGATTTGCCAGCAGTGATCCAGAAAAAATGACGCATTCGACTGAGCCAATTGTTTCAAACTGTCTGAAACCATGGAGCCATGATTTCCCATGCAAATCCTTGAGCTTTTCATATCACAGTAAAGGCAAGCAGAAAGTCCAATTGTCTGCACAGAGAGGGATTGAGGCCATATAACAAAAGTTGCAAGCCTCAGTTTCCTCATTTGTAGAATGGGAATAAGAAAAGGGCTGAATAAGTGTTTTCTGAATGCATGAGTGAATGAAAGAAGGTACTGAGCCATGGAGAAGTGGAAGGGCTACCCCAAATCATCTTCCTGCCCTTCTGTAGCATTAACATCAAATGCCGCCCACCCAACAGACACAAAAACTGAGATTTCAGAAAGGAAAGAGTGATCTTTCAGTCTACCCTCTTGCCTCCCGTTTGGGGAAACCACAGGGTCTGATTTTACAGATGAATCAGCCAAGGCCTAGAGAGGAAAAATGGTTGGGAGAATGGTCTGCCTCTACAATTTCCATCTGGGCTGCCTTAGCAGAGGCTTTGGGCCCAGAACATTCTCTGATAAGGAGGCTAGGAATTGGGTCTCTCTCACTCTCTCCCAGTTCCTTCTCTTTATTAGAGAAGCCTTCCCCCTTTCTACGTCTCTTGCTCATGTGGGGGCACCACATGGCACCTGGCTAACCCCACTTCTTTATGTGTTCCCATGGGGAGGGAATGGGGTCTCTCTCATCTGCAGCACAAGAGGGGTGTGCAGGAACATTTGTCCTGCACCAGCTGTGAGGTGACTCAATGGCCACAGGAAACCGGTCCCACAAGTGAAGCTGATCTCCCTCTGTCTCTTCTCTGTATGAGTAAAGCATAGTTGTGAGCACTAAAAAGTGTGTGGTTTGTGTCTCTTGTTGGTGACCTAGAACCTTGGTATGACAAAAACTACCTGCACAAAGTCACACAGCAACAACTTAACAAGAAACTCGATGGCCAGTAGCAACAAGAATAAGCATACGGCCACGACAGTCCTGAGACCACAGTGGCCCCACAGCTAAAGTGCTCGACATA
>NW_004443951.1:27582712-27583717 GCF_000243295.1 Trichechus manatus latirostris | reverse complement strand
GAGCTGGGCCCAGCCTGGTCTGTCCCACCCCACCCATAGGAAAGAGGTCAGAGAGGGAAGACAGAGAGAACCTCATGTCACCCAAAACTCCACCTAGAACGGAGGCTGGGTTGGACAAGGGGGTGTAACAGGTGCCAACACCTGTAGCCCAGGAGTTAGTGTACAGGTTCGGGAGACAGACTGCTAGGCTTGCTTCTTGCTCTGCCACTTACTGGAGTCAAGTTATCCAACCTGTCTGAATCCCGGGTTACCAGCTGAAACCATCACCCTTCTCCGTATATCACCCTTCACCTATAAAATGGCAGTAAGACTTACCTTCTTTCCATATCAATCTTCCCCTCAATAAACTAGAAAAAATTATTTATATGTTCATTTACGTCTAACTCGGCAAGGACAGGGTCCATGCCTGTTTTTTGGCCACAGCTTCCCCAGTGCTCAGCAGGTAGTCAGACCTTGATAACTCTGTGTTAAATCAGTGCATTTGCAAGACATGTTAACTGTCAGCCTCTGCCTCCCCAGCCCCCAAGGATCAGAATCTGCACCTTCAGGGGACACCAGGGGAGGCATGTGCTCACTGAAGACCCAGAAGCCCTGGAGTCTCAGCTCCACCTCTGCAGCCTCTCCTCCTCCACACTCACCCGTCAGGTGGCCTCTGAGCCTCTACCTTCTCCTCTAAATGCTGCACAGTTGGACCTCTTTTCCCAGAGGGCTGCTGGGAAGTTTAAGTGAGACTGTGAGTCTGGCACACTGGCCCCTGGAAGATGCCTCATCCATGGCATCAGCCCCACCCAGGGCAGGGTGTACATGAGCAGATCTTGTGCTGCCGCTGGAAAGTTCTGAGATTCACAGTGCAGCCCAGACTGGGAGCACACACATGGGGGGAGCCTGGTAACCATGTGAAACCATCACCCTTGTCCTGCAGCAACAGAGTAGACTCATGCTTCACTATACAACTCCTGCCCTCTTTTCCTGCCTGTCATTGTGGACCTTTCAGGATCCCTGCCT
>NW_004443951.1:27579308-27580435 GCF_000243295.1 Trichechus manatus latirostris | reverse complement strand
AGGAGAAATATTTACAGGGTCCAGCTCCAATATCACAAAGCAGTCAAAGAAGAGTGTAATTTGACTTAGAAGGCAATAAATTAATAATGACCACAGTCCCTTAATTCTCAGAGCATTAATAGAGGGATCCTTTCTAAAGATACTGAGTTCTGGCAGACAAAGTTCCAAGGCCGCATTTGCTACCAGAATCCTCTCAATAAAAATAAAACATTGATTTAAAAAAGAAAAAAAAAAAAAAAAAACCACTCCTAGTCAGGCTTTGTATGTACTATATTACATATACTATTTCATTTACTCCTCACAATAACCCAACAAGGTAGGTGACATTACCAACCCCACTTTATAAATTAGGAAACCGTGGGTCAGAGAGGGGAAATATTTTGTCCTGAAAAACACAACAGCTGTCATTCAAACCCAGTTCATGCTGCTGGTAACCTCCCCAGCAAGTAATCATCTAACCACTGCTTGTACACCCCTAAGAATGGGGAGCTCATCACCTCTCAGGACAGCCCATTCCATATCTGGACTGCTTTAACTGTTGAAAATACCTTTTTTCAGGCCACATTGATATATACTCCCTCTTTCATTTGGCAGCTCTTTCCATATTTGAAGATTTTCTTTTTTCTTTGCAAGTTTTTTCTTTCTGCAGTTTCAACAGTCCTACTTCCTTCAACACTCTGCATCAACAGCCCCTTCACCAAGCTGGTCAAGCTCCTCTGAGCAAGCTCAAGTTTTCTCTCTTCCTTTTACACTGTCTTGCATAGATGGCAGAGTCCCTGGGTGGAACAAACCAGTTAAGTGCTCAACCACTAGCCAAAAGGTTGGCAGTTTGACCCCACTCAGGGGTCCTTGGAAGACATGCCTGGCGATGTGCTTCTGAAAGATCACAGCCTTAAAAACTTTACTCTGCACACATGGAGTCATCATCAGTCAGAATCGGCTAGAGGACAATTTAACAACAACAGCAGCATAGGTGGGCGCAGTTCTCAGGTCTGTCCAGGGCAGGGCTCCATTGCAGGCCTCTGCCTGTCCTAACTATCTAGCAGGGAAAGTTAATGAATTTCTCTGAGTCTTGTTTTTCCTCTTCTGTAATTCTGCAGAAAAATATCTGTCTAACTTGGTTTCTT
>NW_004443951.1:27569612-27570900 GCF_000243295.1 Trichechus manatus latirostris | reverse complement strand
AATAAGGTTGGGTGGCTCCTGCAATAATCCAGAGAGCAGGTAATGGAGGATTGAGTCAGGGTGAGAGCATGAGGCTTAGAGATGATGAATTTTTAAAAAGCACCCAGCACAGCATCTGGCACACAGTAGCCCAGAGGCTGGTAGCTTGTGATCAGTGTATGGAAAAAAACAACAACAACCCATTGCCAACGAGTCTGTTCCCATTCACAGCAACCCTATAGAAGGTGCTGAGAAGTCTGAAATGTAATCTCCCCGCTGCCTGGCCTCATTGGTATTCAGTCTCTCGGAGGGGATTGAAAAGACAAACCCTTGAGCTGCAAAAGAAATTGCCGGTTGATGCTGTGCAGGGAGGCAGTCCCTTGCACTGGAGAAGGGAGAGGCAGGATTATATAAGTGTTAAAAAACTAACATTTCACACGTTCAACACGCACTTAAATTACACACATTCAGCGTATTTTTAAGGGGAAGGTAACCTTTAAAAACAATTTTCTTTTTCTTGGTTAAAACTATATATATATATATATATACATGTATCTATGTAAAGGTTGGGAGGCAAAATATGTATGTGGTAGCTTGAATTTCCCAAATCAAGCCCCTTCTGCCTGTAATAGATTCTTCTGATGGGACTTTTAAAGAGGTGTGATGCTACATTCTTGCAGGGGAAAGATCACATGTTTTCTCTTGGAGTGAAACTGACAGCCAGTTTAGATTTTTAAAAATGTGGCTTTTAAGCAATGGAGGAAATTCTAAAAAAGAAAACAAACAACCAAAAAGCAGCTCCAGGGCGAATGAGCCTGCAGCTGTGAAAGCCAGGCTTCTTGCCTGTTAGTTTTTGATCCTGGAAAGAGTATCTGGTGGCACAGGGATTAAGAGCTCAGCTGCTACCCAAAAGGTCAGCAGTTCAAATCCACCAACCACTCCTTAGGAACCCTATGAGGCAGTTCTACTCTGTCCTACAAGGTCACTATGAGTCAGAATCGACTCGACGGCAACGAGTTTGGTTTGGTTTGGTGTAAGAGTATCTGGCAGAGAATCCAGGCAAGACTCTAGGAGACTCAAGGAGCTGAGAGGTAAAGATGGGTGAAGCAAGGACACTGTCTGGGACTCCAGGGTGGGGGTCCGACTCTTCCACAGGCAGCTAGATCCTATCGCTCCTTCTGTGCCTCAGTTTCCCTAATGTGTAAAACAATATGTGGTTCCCTAAGGTCCCCTCCAAGTTTAAATTTTAAATTAGTCGAAGTTAAAGGACAATAGATGAGAGGGCAGTGGAGGGAAGGGTAATCCTGGT
>NW_004443951.1:27566818-27568219 GCF_000243295.1 Trichechus manatus latirostris | reverse complement strand
GGGGGGGGGGTGGAGTGAGAGATAGCAAGTGGCAGAGAAGTTGGAGAGGGATACAGAGCTGCGACTCCACCCCAGATCCTCTGCTCCAACTCCAGGGCCCTTCCTGCATGTTCCCTGTATTTCTGTCAAACATCTCCTCCTAGACACATCTTTGTCATCTGAAACTCAACATGCTCAAAACTCAGCATGTGCAAAACTCAACATATTCAAAACATAGCTCATCATCTTTCAGTTCCAGCCTGCCTTTCATCTCCAATCACTCAGATTGATACTACAATCATTCCAGTCACCCAGGCTTGGAAGTTCAGCATCCCTGTAACATTCAATTCTGTTTGCAAGTCACTCACTATGTACAATATGCCATTGCTAGCCTCCCAACAGTGTCCCTGGGTGGTGCAAACAGTTAATGAGTTTGGCTTGGAGGTTGGGGGCTGGAGTCCACCCAGAAGCACCTTGGAAGAAAGGCCTGGAGATATACTTCTGAAAAATCAGCCATTGAACGCCCTATAGAGCACAGTTCTACTCTGAGACACATGGGGTCACCATGACTTGGAGTCGAGCTGATGACAACCTTTTTTTTTTAATGCATGTGTGAATAAACGAATGCAAAAAAGAATAAATGAGTGAACGAAAACTGAAGAGGTGAATGAATAAATAGACACAAAAGCACATGAATTAACAAGTGTGTGAATACTTGAACACACAGGTAGATGGATGGATGTGTCCCTAGTGGACACAAGGGGGAAGACAAGTCAAAGGGCAGCAAACTCCAGACCCCAAGGAAAGTGCCTCCACTCAGACACCTGGTGGGCATGGCCTTGACAAATGGGCCGAGAAAGTTTCTAAGGACCTCATTTTGGAGGTGAGAAGCTATTATTTAACAACCATCAGCTGAAGCTGCAGAGTATGCAGCGCTGCAGGATCAACTCTGTGTGGGAAGAGCTAAGTGGAACTGACTATATTGTTTTCCCAATTAGGTCACAGATAATTATCTATTATACAGCAAACCCTTGGGCATGATTTTAATAATAACTATTTAAATAACACATTTTCACTGTCTCCTTACAAATTAACCTCCAGAAAGTATAATTAATGTCAGCATGGGAAGGTTTGCTGGGTGGCCTGGGAATGAGGAACAGGGTAGAAGCCATCACTGTCATCGCCCTGTGACTCTGAGGCTGTTGACACAGCAGACAGAGCTCAGGTTTGGGGATCAGAAGCTGGGTCCAGGACATTAGCAATTCACTCCCCCATCTGGGCCTTGGTCACGTCCCCAATAACACAAGGGTGGTTCCTCAAAATTTAGAGTCACTGGAGAATTGGTGAAACCCCACTCTAGACCTGCAGCTCTGAATTCCTGAATTCACTGGAGTATTGGGGAGATCTCATTCTAGACCCGGA
>NW_004443951.1:27551389-27558433 GCF_000243295.1 Trichechus manatus latirostris | reverse complement strand
GATGGTGTGGTGCTTCTGCCTAGAGCACCATTTTGCCAGAAGTCTCCTCATCATTTTACTTTTAAAATAATTTATTTAATTGTTGTTGTTAGGTGCCACTGAGTTGGCTGAACGTTGGAAAAGTTGCCTGGTCCTGCGCCATGCTGACAATCATTATGTTTGAGCCCTTTGTTGCAGCCACTGTGTCAATCCATCCCATTCAGTGTCTCCCTCTTTTTTTGCTGACCCTCTACTTTACCAAGCATGATGTCTTTCTCCAGGGATTTGTCTCTTAATGTTTAGTAATGCCTATGTTAAACAATCAGCACAAAATTCCTCAAAATTTAGCCTTAGGTTCTCATAAGCCCATGTGAGCTGACCTCATCACTGATATCTGTATCCTATCTTGCATCTGTCATTCAATAATCTCTTCCCCTTTCAGATGTCTGTTTTCTCAGTTAGTTCAACCCATTCAAGCTGTGTTTTCTCTTTCTAAGGCATTGGATACCCTGCCTATCTAGGTCCTAACTGTGGGTTTAATGAACAGTCCATCTTCTTCTTATCTGTGTCAGACCCTCTTGACTATTCACTTCTCTATTTAGCACCCACTTCTTCCAGCCTGGGCTACAGTCAACAGCCCTCCTCTAGTCAGACTTATGAAATTGACCATGGCAGTAGCAGGAGAGGGGGAGAAATTAAAGAAGACTAGATTAGAGGAGATGCAGAATACTGTTAAAGGTCACTCAGTGGTTCTGGTCTCATCCAGGAGCTGCTTTCATGGCAAGCTGTGCCTCATGTGAGGTGGATGGCTCTTTGTGTCTTTGCTGATTCATTCAGCAATTACTCATGGGGTGCCCTCTACACTGGGCTGGTTCTGGGAAGACAGAAATCAAGGCGGACACTCTAAATGTGTCTCCATCCCATCGCCCTCACTAATAGAGGAGGAACAGTGTGATTGAGTGACCAAGTTGACCTCCTCACCTTTCAGCAAATATATACTACTCAGGAGTCCAAGAAAACCTGTCCAATATGATGAGTGCCCTGATGGAGTAAACACATGGTGCTTTAGGACTCAGAGTAAGTCACTCAGAGCCTCAGAGGAAACAAGAGTCACAAAGTCACAAAGGATGGGGTTGGGGAACTTACCTAGTATATAGGTAGGGAACTTATCTGGTATATAGGTAGGAATTCTGGGAAGTGAGCTGTGTTTGTGAGAAGATAGGGAGCTAAACAAGAGACTGGGGTGTGTCTTAATCAACTAGTGATGCTGTAACAGGAATACCACAAGTGGATGACTTTAAAGAATAGAAATGTATTTTTTCACATTGCTGGAGGCTGAAAGTCTAAATGCTATCTTGAAGTCTTTGTCAAATCCTGATGCCCCATTCTTCTTCATATAGTCCAGCTCATTGGATTAGTTGCTCAGCATACAGATTGAATAGGAATGGTGAAAAGATATGGTCCTGATGCACGCCTTTCCTAATTTTAAACCATGAGGTATCCCCTTATTCTAGTCAAACAAATATCTGTGTACAGGTTCCTCATGAGTACAATTAAGTGTTCTGGAATTTCCACTCTTCGAAATGTTATGCATAATATGTTATGATCCACACAGTTGAATGTCTTTACATAGTCAATAAAACACAGGTAAACATCTTTCTGGTATTCTCTGCTTTCAGCCAAGATCCATCTGACATCAGCAATAATGTCCCTCATTCTATGTCCTCTTCTGAATCCAGCTTGAACTGGCAGTTCCCTGTTGATGCACTACTGCAACTGTTTTTTAATTCTCTTCAGCAAAATTTTATTCGTGTGTGATATTAATGATATTTTTTGATAGTTTCCATATTCTATTGGATCACCTTCCTTTGGAATGCGCACATATATGGATCTCTTTCAGTCAGTTGGCCAGGCAGCTGTCTTCCAAATTTCCTGACATAGATGAGTGAGCACTTCCAGTGTTGCATCAGTTTGTTGAAACATCTCAATTTGTATTCCATCAATTCCTGGAGCCTTGTTTTTCACCAACGCCTTCAGTTCAGCTTGTCCTTCCTCCTTCAACACCATCAGTTCTTGATCATATGCTAGCTTCTGAAATGTTTGAATGTAGACCAACTTCTTTTGGTACAGTGACTCAGTGTATTCCTTTCATCTTCTTTTAATGCTTTTTGCATCTTTCAATATTTTGCCCATAGAATCCTTCAGTATTGCAACTCAAGGCTTGATTTTTTTCTTCAGTTCTTTCAGCTTGAGAAATGCCGAGTGTGTTCTTCCCTTTTGGTTTTCTATCTCCGGGTCTTTGCACATGTCATTATAATACTTTATTTTGTCTTCTTGAGTTGCCCTTTGAAATCTTCTGTTCAGCTCTTTTACTTCATCATTTCTTCCATTCGTTTTAGCTACTCTACATACAAGAGCAAGTTTCAGAGTCTCTTCTGAAATCTATTTTGGTCTTTTGTTTCTTTCTTGTCTTTTTTATGACCTTTTGCTTTCTTCATGTATGATGTCCTTGATGTCATTCCATAACTCATCTGGTCTTCGGTCATTAGTGTTCAGTACATGAAATCCATTCTTAAGATAGTCTTTAAATTCAAGTGGGATATACTCAAGTTCGTACTTTTGCTCTCGTGGACTTGTTTTCATTTTCTTCACCTTCAACTTGAGCTTGCATATGAGCAATTGGGTTCATAGTTGTAAACTTTACAGAAGCAGACTGTCACACCTTTCTCCCACGGAGTGGCTGGTGGGTTGAAACTGCTGACTTTTTGCTTAGTAGCTGAGCGCTTAATCATTTCACCACCAGCAGGGCTTCTAAGCAAAGATAGCTCCTATGAAATGAGCTAAGTTCCTTTTATACAATTAAACATGGGTATTAAAATGTCCTTTTCACATGATGCACTGACTCCTGTTAGGATAGATTCTTGATAATGCAGGACCGGAAATTTCTAGATGTTTAAGGAGCAAGGAGTCAGATACTTCAAAGTCAGACAGACCTGAATCTGAGTCCCAGCTTAGCCACATCCTTGGGCAGGTTCCTCTTCACCTTCTAAACTTGGTCTCCTCATCTCAAATGTGGGTGATGATGCCTCTCTCATAGTGCTGCTGGGTTGGTTTAAATCAGGGCTGCTCAGCATTGACACTATGCACATCTGGGTTGGATAATTCTTTGTTTCGGGCCCTATGCTGTGCATTATAGGCTGTTTAGCAACATCCCTGGTCTCTACCCACCAGATGCCAGTAACAACTCTCCTCCCCCTGAATTGTGACAACCAAAAATGTCTCTAGACTTTCCCCCGGTAGGGCAAAATCACTCCTGGTTGAGAACCACTGGTTTAAACAAAGGAATGAGAGTAAAACTGTGCAGTTGATGGGATATTTCAAAATATAGTAGTTGTTGTTATGGACTAAGTGAAGGATAAAGATAAATCAGAGGCTGTCTTGGCAGAAGTGTTTTTTGCCTGTTTGTCCATTTGGAAATTTTCTTGATGAACTGCTTGATTCAGTTTGATTATGTCCTATTCTTCAAAGAAAAGAAAGCTTGACCCCAGAAAGCTTTATCAAACAAAGGAAAAAGAAGGCATTCACTATAAAAATCCATTTCTTGCACGGGCCCCTGGAAGGCAGAGGCAAAGGGCAGTCACTCCGTCTGCCTGTGTCTGCCCTGCACAAAAGACAGGATGAGCAACGTCACACTGTGTCTCCACAACAGTCCTGCAGGGGGATGTCATCTCCCCATTGTACAGATGAGGATACAAACTCAGAGAGGTGATGTCACTTCAGTGACAGATATTTGCTGAGCACCTACCATGTGGGGCCACAACAATGAACAAGACAAAGTCCCAGCTCTCATAGAGCTGGCATTGTTCTGAGGGAGACAGGTCCTAAGAGATGAAGATGTAAAATGTATCAGGTGGTGATAAGTGTGAAGGAGATGAATAAAGCTTGAAGTCAAGTCCGGTAGCTTCATTTGTCCTAACGAAAAGCTTGCCCCATGTCCTGCAGCCACAGCTTCTCAGAGCTGCTTTCTGCTGGTAATGCTCCTATACAACTCTCCTCGGTACCAAGAACATTCTTATGGGAATAATAGACACATGGGATGGGACCAAAGGACATTTCATTGATCCATTGATTGATTCTTTCATTCATTCATTCACTCACTCATTCCTCAGACCCTGCCCTGGGGGTAAAGTGGTGAAACCAGATAGACAAGGCCTCACTTTCCCGAAACTCACACTCCAGCCAAAGGTCTGATTCCTACCGGTATGCACATAATCTGCAAGGCCACATCAGCCATTGACCTTCTCTAAGCCTTGGTTTCCTCATCTGTACAATGGAGGTGACAATAGCAAACATGCAGCTTTGGTCACAATAATGAGAGCCACCATTTATTCACCAGTCACCCTGTGCCAGGAACAGTCTCTGCTCAGCCTCACACACTTCATCTCTCCCCAGCCTCACAATAGCCCAGTGCACCCACAATGCATAGATGAGGAAACTGAGGCCCGGAGAGGTGATGTCAGCTGCTCAAGATCACATGGCCAACAAGTGGGCATCAGGGTCAGAAGACTTGAGTTTGTGTCCAAGCTTGGTCATTCCCTAGCTGTGTAACCTTAGCAAGTCTCTTATCTCTGTGCCCCAGTTTCCTCATCAGTAAAGTGAAGATGACAGTGGTACCTGCTTCATGGAGCTGTTAAGAAGGTAAAGTGAGATGGCGTGTGGGGCACACTTAGGATGGTGCCTGGAACAGAGTAACTAGTAATAATAAAAGTAACTTGCTCTCCTATAGCTGTTACTGAATTGAATCCACATGATGATGACTCTTAAACAGAACGTGCTACTATCCCAGTTGACAGAGAAGGAAAATGAGGCTCAGAGAGGTGAAGTAATTAAGCCATTTGCCCAAAGTCACACACAGATATCAATAATACAGCCATGCTTCTTCCTTCTTAATGTGTGCTTTCAGTTACAAGGATTTTTCTATTTACTTTTGCTTTTTTTTCCCTCTTTCTCTCACTGTTTCTGTTTGGCTCATTTCCTGCCATCCATTTATACTGATCAAGCTTTGTTTATTCTTTTTTTTCCCTCTACTGGTTTGGAAATTCCACGTTCTATTCTTTTCTTTAATTGATTAGTCTTAAAATTATAATAAGTATACTTAACACAGTCGAAAGTAAATCAATATCTCTCTTCTTCCTCTGAACAACACAAAGCCTTCAGAATGTGTTAGCTCCGATCACCCTTTCCATCTTGGTGTTACGCAGTCTAGACTTATGCTTCCGCTTTCCTTTATATTAGTTGTTGTTAATATTGCTACTGGCATTTTGCTTATTTTCTATAGGCAGTACTAACCCTACCCATTTCTTTGCTCACTATCGATTGTTTGATCTCCTTCCTTCTTTCTGGGCTCAATGTTCTTTTTCCTGAAGTGATTGTTTTTTTATTAGTTCTTTTAGCAAGGACTTTGCATGTTTCTTTGCCTGAAAATAATCTTTCTTTCTCATTCAACTTGGAATGAGGATTTAACTGGGGCTAGAATTCTACTTTGCTCATTTCTTCTGGCACTCAAAGTAGGACTCCCTACCTTCCTGCCCACTAGTGTTACTGTGGAGAATCTGCTGCCTGTTTGTCATTCCTGGGCAAGGGTCCTATGTTTTCTCTGGCTGTTTTTAAGACTTTATCTTAGTATTCTGCATTTTCACTAGAGTGTTTTCCTAAGTGTGGTTTTAATTTTATGTATCCTACTCGGGATTCATAGTACTTCACATCTTTCTTAAATTGTGGAAAACTCTCAATTCTTACTGATCTGAGTATCACCTCTTTCTCACACTCTAGTCTCATATTTTGGATCATTTCATACTCTCCTTCATATCTCTGAATCCTTCTCTCATATCCTCCTTGTCAGTGTTTGTCAGTGCTGTATTCAGCGTACTTTCCTCTCGTCTATATTCCAGATCACCTATTCTCTCTTCAGCTTTCTCCAGCTCTTCCTTAATCCAACCATTGAGGTATTTTATTATTTCAATGATTATATATTTCTTTTCTAGAGATTTTATTTTTCCCTACCTGCTTGTTCTTTTTCATAGTGTTGTGTCCTATTCTTATGATTTTGTTTTTCTTTTACCTCTCTTATTATTTTAAACAATTATTTTATTATTTCTATCAAAATTGCTTTATTTGAAGCTTTTGGGGTTCTCATCTTCTTGGTTTCTTCTTCTGCCTTTCCTACTCTTCCTCATAATAAATTATATCTTTATTTGTTTTGTAATTTTGGATTTTAAGCTCATCTTCAGGAGTGGTGGAGGCTTTATCTGGGGAAATCCTGTGCAGTCTGAGTAGAGGGTAGGTCCTTCCTGAACTATTTCACTTTGGCTTCTGCCACAAGCCTCAGAGGTATCACCAACTACAGTGAAACCTGTGAGAGCCGGAGCTCTACAGGACTGTCTTGTTTTTCCAGGTTTCAAAAATCTTCTGCCTTTGATGAGGTGCAGTTTTACCATTCTTCTATGGCTTTTTATTAGTGTCATTCTCCTTCTCTGAAAAGTTTCTGCCTGACACAGCTTCTGGCTTTTGCAGGTTTTACTCCATATGTTAATTCCTTGAATTGGGTTCTCAAGTCTACCAAAAAAAAAAAAAACAATCATTGCTGTCGAGTCAATTCCGACTCATAGCAACCCTATAGGGCAGAGCAGAACTGTCCCATAAGATTTCTAATGAGCAGCTGGTAGATTCGAACTGCAGATCTCTTGTTTAGCAGCCGAGCTTTTAACCACTACCCCACCAATACTCCAATTCTGGGTAGGAAAAAAAAAATCTCCTTGAGAATGTCTAACCACAGGCCTGCACTTTGCTTAGGTTTATGGTTTTAGTTTAAACCACAGAATTCAGAGAAGCCCTGGTGGTGTAGTGGTTAAGAGCTCGGTTGCTAACCAAAAGGTTGACAGTTTGAATCTACCAACTGTTCCTTGGAAACCCTATGGGGCAGTTCTGCTCTGCCCTATGGGGTCACTGTGAGTCAGAATTTATTCAACAGTAATAGGTTTGGTTTTGTTGTTGTTGTTGTCCAGA
>NW_004443951.1:27549513-27551137 GCF_000243295.1 Trichechus manatus latirostris | reverse complement strand
GTAAATTCTAGGGACATCTAGGTAGAGCTAGGAGATGAAAATAAGAACAAAAATGTTGCAGCAGGTCATAATTGGCCACCTCTGAGCATGGGTCAGACAAGTGGGGCTTTGATCACAGCAGTGAGCAGAAAATGGAGATGTCTGTCCTCAGAGCACTCTGACCTTCAAGGCCTGGGAGTCCACTCCTTGCTCCACACTCAGCATCACGGGGTCCTTTCAGGTCCCGCTTATAGATGCTGGAGATCTGATAGAGTCCTGGGGTGGGGGAGCGTGCACAGAGATGATGAAAGGGACAGAGCCAATTGGTCCATAGCTTGGAGGAAAGGAGGTTGCCTAATAATATCAGTATTATTTATATTTTTATTTTATTATCAATGTTGATGTTTTAATTTTATTATCACTATTGAGAATAATTCAGTAATAATCATTATAGCTTACACATATTGAGGGCTTACTATGTGCCAGGCACCATTCTTTTTTTTTTTTTTCCTGCTTTTTATTTCTGTAAAAATATACATAACACAACATTTGCCAATTTAATTTTTTCATGCATCCAATTTAGTGACATCAGTTATATGAATCATGTTGTACAACCATCACCAATATACATTGCCAAATTTTCCAGGCACTATTCTAAGTGCCTTATGTATATCAATTTATTTCATCCTCAACCATAAGGAGCATACTGATATTATTCCCATTTTACAGATGAAGAATCTGAAGAATAGAATAGTTAAATTTTCTAAAGAAAAGGAGTTGGGGGGCAGGTGTGGGAGTAGCAGAGACCTGCAAGTCAGGCAGGTCAGAGTTCATATCTCCTGTTGGCCCTCACCAGCTTCAGTTTCTTCCTCTGTAAAATGGAGGCATGAGATACAACACCTGCAGGACCCTGGGTGTGGTAGAGTCTGGAGAGATTAGGTGCCCATCTCCTTCCCTGAAGCTAAAGTCAATCCCTTGTACCAGTTCCAGGCACATTTGAGGCTGGAGACACCCTGAGGAGGCTTTTCGTCCCTTAGAGAGATGGATTGGCTGAGCCGCCTTTCTGGAGTTGTCCTAGGGTCTGTGGGACACACAAGGCCCAGGAACCCATCCTCATGTTGCTTCTGGGGCCCAAGCCCCACCTGGCAGGGAACCGTGGACATACAACACCATCGCTGAAACTGTTAACTGAGAAGCCGAGCTCCTGAAGAAGAGCTGGCCTCCCCAGTGAGAGTATCTCTTTGATTACTTTTTAATGAAAAGCGTGTTTGCGTCCAAGCTGAAATTATATCGTCAGCAGTTAATTATCACTTGTCAAACAAGTGTCTGCCCAGATTGTGGGTTTAATTTCCACGTAGATTTGCAAGCGCCTTATTCCTTTTATTTGATGAGGACTCTCTGAGAAAAAGAGAGAGAGATTCATTGTTGGAGACAGTGCTTTTTTTTTAAGCAGTTATTAAAATAAACAGGTTTCCTTGGTATCTGAGTCAGGGTTCTTTGCAAGTAACAGAAAAACACTCAGTGTCATTTAGGCAAAGAAAAATAAGTGAGGAGTTTGTGGAGGTTTCAGGCTCTGGGAATGTCTCATGGAACTTACGGTCACCTGGGCCTGACCAGAGCCTGAAACTGGGGAAGTAGAAAGTAT
>NW_004443951.1:27546590-27549060 GCF_000243295.1 Trichechus manatus latirostris | reverse complement strand
CTTGGCTGTCAGAGCTGCTCCTGGTCTGCTGGAGCCTGTGCATCCCAATCATGACTCAGAATAAAAGAAGTGAATGCAAATTAAATTCCACTGACATGTCATTTTCCTCCCTCAATTTAGCAGGCAGTGGTGTGATGGGACAGTCACCCTTGTATATGGCTGAAAGTTAGCATGGCCTTTCTGGAGCATTCTGGAACTGTCATGTCTGCATGAGAGTTGTGTTGGACAGTGCTCGGATTCCAGCCCTGCACCCAGACAGATCTGTTTGGGAATCCTGACTCCACCACTGTGAGCTATGTGATGCTGAGTAAATTGCTGAACCAACCTTAGCCTGCTTCCTCATGTGACAAATACAGATGTTAACAGAGCCCACTTCACAGGGCTGCTATGAGGGTTAAATGAGGTACTATCTCATTTAGGACAGTGTCTTACACACAGAACATAGTGAAGCAGGGACTATGGGGTGTTCAGAGCACAGCAGAGACAGCTCTGCCCTCAGTCTCACAGGGTCATGCTGGTGGCTGTGGGGAGAGTGGATGGGAGCAGGACCAGGGCAGAGGCAAGATCAGTTAGGAGGCTACTGCACTGGTCCAAGTTTGATGATGGTGGGATCAGAATGGGAGCCTGGAGAGGGTGAGAAGATAATGGGTCTGGGTATGTGTTAAGGACTTTAGGATTATTCACTTAATAAATATTATGCATTATTAGTTTTTAAACCTTCATACTATCTCACTGAGCATCTTCTTATAGGAGTCTATTCTAACAAAAGGAAATTTAGAGAAAGATTAAAGAATGAAAATATTCATTGCAAGGTTATTTATGATAGTAAAAAATGAAACCATAAAAATTTCATAATTAAGAGATTAGTTAAATAGTTTATGATCCATCCCTAAGATGGACTATTTCCAAGGATATATAATGAAATGAAATACACCCACTCCTCACCTATCGACATGGTCAGGTTCCAAAGACCAGGTTGTTATGCAAAAATCTGTGTTATGCGAAAATGGAAGAATTTTTTTTTCTGTTTTCAGACCATATGTTTGTCTGATTTTTTTATTTAGAAAATATAATCATAGATATAATAACAGCTAAGATTTACTGCCCATCTCTCACTTTGTTGTTCTGTGGTGGCTTGCTGTGATGCTGAAAGCTATGCCATCAGTATTTCAGACACCAGCAGGTGGACAGGTTTCAGTGGAGCTTCCAGACTAAGACAAACTAGGAAGAAGGACCTGGCAGTCTACTTCTGAAAACATTGGCCAGTGAAAACTTTATGAATAACAGTGGAACATTGTCTGATATAGTGCTGGAAGATGAACCCCTCCTGTTTGAAGGCACTCAAAATATGACTAAGGAAGAGCTGCCTCCTCAAAGTAGAGTTGACCTTAATGACATGGATGAAGTATAGCTTGCAGGACCTTCACTTGCTGATGTGGCGTTGCTTAAAATGAGAAGAAACAGCTAAAAACGTCCATCAATAATCAGAATGAAGAATGTACAAAGTATGAGTCTAGGAAGATTGTAAGTCATCAAAAATGAAATGGAACGCATAAAGATCGATATCTTAGGCATTAGTGAGATGAAATGGACTGGTATTAGCTATTTTGAATCAATCAGATGGTTTACTATGCTGGGAATAACAAAATGAAGAGGAATGATATCATATACACCTTGAAAAAAAACTTTTCAAGGTCTACCCCGAAGTACAAGGCTAACCCAAAAACCCGTTGCCATCGAGTCGATTCCAATCCATAATGACCCTATAGGACAGAGTAGAACTGCCCCATACGGTTTCCAAGGAGTGGCTGGTGGATTTGAACTTCTGGCCTTTTGGTTAGCAGCCCTATCACTTAACCACTCTGACACCAGGGCTCCAATGCTATAAGTGATAATATTCATATGCCTACTAGGAAAACCAGTTAATACGACTATTATTCAAATTTAGGCACCAACCACTAATGCCAAAGATGAAGAAATTGAAGATTTTTACCAACTTCTGCAGTCTGAAATTGATCAAATACGCAATTAACATATGTTGATAATTACTGGTGATTGGAATGCAGAAGTTGGAAACAAAGAAGAAGGATCGGTAGTTGGAACATATGGCCTTGGTTATAGAAACAATGCTGGAGATTACATGATAGAATTTTGCAAGACCAATGACTTCTTCATTGCAAATATCTTTTTTTAACAACATAAACGGCGACTATACACGTGGACCTCACCAGATGGAATACACAGGAATCAAATCAACGACATCTGTGGAAAGAAATGATGGAAAAGCTCAATATCATCAGTCAGAACAAGGTCAGGGGCCAGCTGCAGAACACACCATCAATTGCTTATATGCAAGTTCAAGTTGAAGCTGAAGAAAATTAAAACAAGTCCATGAGAGACAAATTATAACCTGAGTATATCCCACCTGAATTTAGAGAACATCTCAAGAATAGATTTGACACATTGAACA
>NW_004443951.1:27543210-27544511 GCF_000243295.1 Trichechus manatus latirostris | reverse complement strand
TTAATAATGACAGTTAACAGGCATTGAGGGCTCACTGTGTGCCAGACATTTATCACACATTTTGTCCTTGAGTCCCCACAATATCCTACAGAGCTGAGACTGTCACAACCATCATTTTATGGGTGAGGCACAGAGAAGCCAAGTGTTTGTGCAGAGGCCCACCCCCAAGTGTACCTGGAAGTGCAATTTGAGCCCAGAATCTGCCTCCAGGTGCATCGAAGTGTCGAATCTTTACAACAACTCAATGCAATCTATGTTATTACCATTTTACACAGGAGAAAACTGACAAGGCTCATGAAGATTAAGCCACTTACTCGCCCAAGTCACACAGCAAGTGGGTAGTGGAAGCGAAATCTGAACCTGGGTCTGTGGGACCCTGAGGCCCTTTCTCCTTTCACTGCTCCAAGAGTGAGAGGCCTGGGCAGGGCCAGCACTCCCAGGTGAAGGAGGGAAATCTCCAGCCTTGAAACAATAGTAAAAATAATAATAACAGCCCTCATACATGGTGTTTACTGTGATTGCTGAGCACATTATGTGGATTATCTCATTGACTCCTGGTCTCCACCCCATAAGGCAGATGCTGCTACTACTACTTTCAACTCGCTGTTAAGGGGACTGTGCTCAGAGAGGTTAAGTAACTTGCCCACCATCCCACAATGAGGAAGTGGCAGAGCCAGGGCTGGAAATCAGTATCGGCCAAAGCCTGTGGTCCACTCAATGGTCCACACTGCTTCTCTTCACCTGTGCCTGGGCTCAGAGACCACTAACAGGGACTGAGCCTCCTCCTTTGGGGCTTGGAATCAGAATACAAAGCCCTTCAGGAGAGGCCACAGAGATACAAGGTCAGGTCCTGTCCCGAGAGCAGGGAGGGGAGGGAGCAGGAGGGCTCAGAGGAGGAGAAGAGGGAGGTGGGAGCCTGGAACACTGGCGGCCAACACCAGGGTCTGGGTGGGCTTCTTGTGAGAGTTCCAGGTGCCCAGGCCAGCACTACTGCAGAGAGGCAGCCCCTTTGCCAACCCGAGGCCAACTTGAATCACCTTGTAACTGTGGCCAACACTGTCAGCTGGTGGAGGCCATCAGCACTGCCTGGTGACTGCAGCTGCCTCAGCAGGTGAGGTCATAACTCACTGTCAGCCCCAAATCTGGCTGGAGTTTCTCACCCGCATAATTGGTATAATTGCCATTGTCATGGCTAATAACATTATGTGACAGTCATAAACTCACAAAGTCTGAAGTGGGCTGAGGAGGGAGAGGCTGTGGGTGGTTTGGATATGATTTGAATGGGAAGCAAGAGGGTGGCT
>NW_004443951.1:27540191-27541300 GCF_000243295.1 Trichechus manatus latirostris | reverse complement strand
TTTGTTCTGTAAGCCTTCACCTGGAGTACAATAAAATATATAAATAAATAAATAAATAAATATCAATTCTTCATCTATCTGTCTAATCAAGGCTGGAAGGAGGTCTCTGAGATCACCCAGATCAGGGGTTCCCATCTTGAGTTCTCATCCCACTAGAATCACCTGCTTAAAATAGCCCTGAGCCATCCCCTCCTCATCCCCATTGTACTGATGGGGAAACAGAGGCTCCTAGAGCTGAAGAAAGGAGTTGCAGAGTGAGGAACAAGCCCAGGCCTGGTGGGGTCCACCCTGAGCTGCCTCCATGTCTCTCAGAGCTGGAACATCCCCTATCTGTGACTCAGAAACATAAACATATGCTGGATCTTGTACACTGTTCTCTCTAGCCCTCATGATCCCAGCTCATCAGCACAAGTGCCCCACAAGGAGGATGCTGATATCATCCCTGCTCCAGGAGGGAGGAGACTGACGTGGCCATTCAAGGCCTTTGACCTTCCCCAAATCACATAGCCTGCATGAGACTGAGACTTGGAACAGGACTTTCTGCCTACAGCCTGGGCTGTCCCCCATCCCAAATGCCACACTGCCCAGGACATTCAGTCAGCAGATACTCAGAACATGGCAGACACACAGAGTTGCCTGCCCAGCTTCTCCACCCCTCTCCTCTTCACTTACGGACCCCAGGTTTGTTCTGCAGCAACATGCTCAGACCTGGGGATAAACCAAGCCTGGCACCCCATTTCCCTTTGCAGGAGATTCTTTTAGGGGTGAGCGTGTGATCCAGATCTGGTCACTGGGGCATGAGGGGATATCTGCTCATAGGAGAAAGTGGCTTCTAGGAAATTTTTTCCCCCACTCCAACCCCCTTCTTCTTTATTTGAATACTGTCATGAAATAATATGACTTTTGGAGCTGCAGCAACTGTCTTGCAACCATGAGGTAACAAGCTAAAAACAAAAGATGAAAGAGGGAACCACCTAGATCTTTGTTGACATCCCTGCGCATCTGACCAGTCCTGGAACCACGTCTCTTCAGATGTCTGGCTATGCGAGAGCATTTCACATCTCAATCTCTTGAGCCATTGTTGTTGGGTTTTCTGTTACGTGCTGCCC
>NW_004443951.1:27538191-27539170 GCF_000243295.1 Trichechus manatus latirostris | reverse complement strand
GAGTTTTTCTCAAAATTGGGAAGATATTTTTTTTCTCTGTCCCCTACCTATGGTCTGCAGCAGGCAGTGGGCCCAGGAGGCCATGTGGAGTCTGAAGAGACCAGGGGCTCTGGAGACAATCCTGGGTGGATATGTTCATGGCACATGGAAGCATCCAATGAACAGATGATCTTGTGTTGTCAGTAGGGGTGAAGATGCTGACTCTGGAGCCAGACAGCCTGGGCTCAAATCCCACCTCTACCACCTACTTGTTCTGCGCCCTTGGGAAAGTCCTTTCCTTTCTCTATGCCTCGACTTCCCCATCTTTAACCGGGGAACGGTAATCACATCCACCTCATAGGTGCTGCGAGGATTCAAGGAAACAATCACAGAGCCGAGCACAAGGTGATGCTCTTACTAAGGGAAGGCTGAGATGGTGACAGTGATGAAAATGATGATGATAATAAAGATGATGACGACAACAACAATGATGATGACAATGATGACGATGACAACTTGACAATGATGATGACAGTGGCAATGATGATTATGAAAATGACGATGATTATGATGATGATGATTATGATGATGATAATGATGGTGATAATGAAGGTTGAGGAATGATGTAATAGTAATAATAATATTATAATGGTTGGCATTGATCAGTCACTTACCATGTGCCCAGCACTGGGCTAAAAACTTCAGGTGGTTTAACTCAATCGAATCCAAGAGACATATGTGTTATTATCCAGAGTTTGCTCTCCTGCCTCCTCTGAATGCACTCTCCCACCCCTTGAACTACTCTAGCCCCTCCTCTGTCTCCCACCTATGGTCCTTAGCATATGGTGCCCTGTGTTCATATCTGGTGATGGAGCTGGCAGAACTCAGGGCTTCTCAGCTCAAGCTTGGTGTCATGAAACAGACCTCAACCACAGGGAGAACAGGCTCAGACAAGCCATTCCACTCCCAGCCAGTGATGCAGGGAGAGTCTCTCTCACTC
>NW_004443951.1:27536461-27537355 GCF_000243295.1 Trichechus manatus latirostris | reverse complement strand
GGGGGGTCTCCCTCCTGAATGGACCCTGGATGGCCCCTCTCCCTCCTCACATTTGGTTGGGAGCAGGTCCCAATTGCCAGCTGCAGAGGACATGAAGGGTCTGGGCACCTACATCTGCTAAACAGAAGAGAGCACTCCCCTTACCCCCACCCATGGAGTCATTGTGACCATGCACACTCTTTTGCCATCCACCCTCCCCACCACCCATCCACCCTCACCTAGAGAGTGGAAACAACCACACCTCTGCTTGTACAACACACTCATCACACCTACCGCCCCACCCACTCAGCATAGACCCCTGCTCCCATAACACCAGACCAAGGACAAATGGTTGCCAAGCTCCACCCAGACCATTCTCAGCCACCCAGCAAGACCAGCAAACAGAGATCCATGTCCACACATCCAGCTGCTGCCACACACACCCAGAGACAGGTGGTGAGCACTCAAGTGCAGCCAGACTACTGATCAGAGTAGCATGCCAGCACTGCCTACTTGGATACATCAAAACAAAACCAAAAATAAGGATGCAACAAAAAAATGTAATTAATAAATAAATATAATAACACTTTAATGTCTCAGAGACAACAGACAATATTAAATCACCTAAAGAAGCAGGACAAGATGGCTCAAGCAAAGGACCAAAATAAAGAACCAGAAAACTTCACTGAGGAAAAAGAGATAATTGAACTACAGCATAAGGAATTCAAAATACTTACATATAGAGCCCTTCAAGAGATCAAGAAGGAGATCAATAAAAACACAGACAAAACCAAGGAATACATAGACAAAATCAAAGAAAGTACAGACAAAACACTAGAAGAATTCAGGAAAACAATACAAGAACAAAATGACAAAATAGACAATTAGAAACTATACAAAAACAGCAATCAGAAA
>NW_004443951.1:27528502-27533453 GCF_000243295.1 Trichechus manatus latirostris | reverse complement strand
TCTTAGGGTAACCACAAAGAAAATGAACAAACCTACTCATCAAAATAAAAAAGAAGAAAACCATAAAGACTCAGTAAACACGAAATCAACAATGAAGGAAATGAAAAGAAAATTTATAAACAAAAAGAACTCAGCACAAAAAATCACATAGAACAAAGAAATCATCAACACTACACAACAAAAGCATTATAAAATGTCAGCAGTGAACTCATACCTATCGATAATCACAATGAATGTAAATGGATTATATGCACCAGTAAAGGGACAGAGAGTGGCAGAATAGGAAGAAAAAAAACACCCCCTCTCTATGTGCTCTCTACGAGAGATATCTTAGATGCAAAGACATAAATAAACTAAAAGTCAAAGAATGGAAGAAAATATATCAAGCAAACAATAACAAAAAAGAGCAGAGTGGCAATATTAATCACTGACAAAATAGACGTTAAGGCAAAATCCACCACAAAAGATAAGGAAGGACATTATATAGTGATTAAAGAGTCATACACCAATAGGGCGTAACTATAATAAATATACATGCACCCAATTGACGTCAGAAGAACTAGATGGTGCCTGACTACCACTACCGACCGCTCTGACCAGGATCACAATAGAGGGTCCTAGACAGAGTGGGAGAAAAATGTAGAACAAAAGATCGAATTCATAAAGTAAAAAAGACCAGACTTACTGGCCTGATAGATACTGGAGGAACCCCCGAGACTATGGCTCTAAGACATCCCTATGACTTGAAATTGACCCACTCCCAGAAACCACTTTCCAGCCAAGCAATAGACAAGGCTATAAAATAAACAATAACACTGGAAAAAATGTGCTCTGTACAACAAACAATTTTATGAAACCAAAAGGGCAACATTTCCCCAAAAATAAAGATGAGAAGACAGGAAGGGGTAGGAAAAACAGATAAAATAAAAGGGGAACCCAGGGCAGAAATGGGAGGGCTGACAATGTACAGGGATTGCAACCAACATCATGGAACACTTTGTGTACAATTTGTTGAATGAGAAACTACTTTGCTCTATAAACTTTCACCTAAGACACAATAAAATATATTTGAAAAAAGAAATATTCATGTAGTAACAATAGGGATAAAAATCAGATTACAAAGTCAAAACAGACAAATGTTCAAGTCAGACAATCCCCTGCCTCCCCACCAAGGAGTGCACATGTGAGTGTGTACACTGTGTGTGCACATGTGTACATTGTGTGCATGTACAAGTGAGTGTATGTGTGTGCGTGTGTATGTGTGTGCAGGGCCCAATGGGGGTAGGACTGTCTATCTCACGTTCTTCAAGGCCTCGGGCGTAAACCTCTGATGTTGTCTCTAAAAGAGGTTCTTTCCACAGTCACAGGGATACAGGACAGATGGAAAGGACATCCATCTAACCACTCCCAAGACGTATTCTTGTTTCTGTCCACTCCACCTTTGTGGGGAAGGAATGCTCTTTTTTTATAAGCCCTGTGATTATCTGATAAATCATTCAATTATAGTGCATGAAACATTTGTTGTTAAAAGTGTTCATTTGTGCACGGTAAATATTTACATTACATTCCAGTGTTTGTGACTCTTAGCATTTCATTCTTCTATTTTCTGGGAGCTGCAGAAGAATGAAAAGGCCTCTGAGAGGTTGGAGCTGGGTAAACACGGGCACAGGCCCACACAGCAGGTGTGCACTTGCCCACAGGTGTGGGGTCCCCTATGTGTGCCTGTGGACACACATGCATGGTCTTGTTACCTTCCTGCCTCATGGAAGGAAAGAAGGAAGGAAGGGGAAGGAAGGAAGGAAAGAAGGAGGGAGGTAGGATGGAGGGGAGTTGAATGAGTGAGTGGGTGGTTAGCTTCCCCACCAGCAGTGCCTGAGCAGGAGCCATGCCCACCACCATGTCTGGAGCCCGGCACAGAGCCTGGCAGAGATGTTTGTTGACTGAATGAATCAGGCTCATCTGAGGTCAACCTGGAGGAGGTCAACCTTGAGGAGATCACCAACTGCAAGGAAGATGCCGGGATGCAGAAATCAGAAAGTGTGGTCAGAGGGGCAGGGAGGCTGAACAGTTAGGGCTGGGCCAGGGAGTCAACGGCAGGTAGTTCTGAGTTCCCTAGAGCAATCCCTGCAGCCCGCAGCTGCCTTGTCTGTGTCCTCTGCGGTGAGGCCAGGAGAAAGAGCGGCTTGTACAAGGGCCAGAGATGCAGACCCCTGGCTCTGTTCCCGCTCTGCCTGCTGTCACCTCCAGGCCACTTTTTCTACCCCTGCCTCCCAGCTTCTATCCCCTTGCTTGAGGTAGCATATGGCCTGTCCACATACCCCCACCCCCAACCCTCAGGCAGGTACTGTCTCTTGCCAGGGAAAGACCCAGCAGTTTTGGCCAGACACCTCAGGCTCTGCCCTACCCCATCCGACCCACATCAATGGCCCTCTTGGCTGCCCTGCCTGCCTCCGCCTAAAAGGTGACCACTCCACCCTTAATTCCTGCAGAATCATTAGCGAGAGCTAGTGATGGGAGTCACCTGGAATCCAGCTCTGTGTCCATATTATGCTACGCTTCAAACGGGATTGGTTAAGCAGGTCGCTTGAGTCAGACCAACCAAAACCAAAAACCAAACCTGTTGCCTTTGAGTTGATTCCAACTCACAGTGATGCCATATGTGCCCCTGGGTGGGTTGGAAGCACCAATCTCTAGGTTAGTAGATGAGTGTTAAAATGTTTGTGCCACCCAGGGACCTCTCTGAGTCAAACCAGCAGCCATTAATGAACTAATTACACATGTGCTGGATGAGGTGGGGAGCGCTGGACCCTCTGTGATTCAGTTCGGCCCCCAGAAGCTGCTGAGGGAGGCTGTGGTGTGGTGCCCTTCATCCCTAAGCCCACAGCTTTATTCAGGTCTGGTCAGTCTGGCAGATGGGCGGTCACCTGTTGCCAAAGTTCCCAAGTTGTCCATTAGTTTCCAAGGTAGGGACAATGGGGCTAGCTAAACCTCTCACTGGGCAGCCCTTATCTTCCCACTTGTGATAAAAATGTTTATTAAGCACTGACCCTGGATGAAGCTTTGTGCTAAGCATACCCATTACCGTCAAGTCAATTCTGACTCATAAAGACCCTATAGGACAGAGTAGAACTGCCTCATAGGGTTTCCAAGGAGGGGCTGGTGGATTTGAACTTCCGACCTTTTGATTAGCAGCCGAGCTCTTAACCAGGGAGCCACTGAGGCTCCAATTGTCCCATTTAAACATCACAACACCCTAGGATGTAGGTACTGTTATTGACACCATTTTGAAAGGAAGAAGCCAAGGTTCATACATTGTAGCAGTCTTAGTCTCCTAGTGCTGCTGTAACAGAAATACCGCAAGTCCGTGGTTTTAAAGAACAAAAGTTTATTTTATCACAGTTCTGGGAGCCAAAAGTACAAATAAAATCTCTATCCTGTTGATTCCTTCCTTGTCGGCAGCCAGGAGCATTCCTTGGTTCCTTGGTGGTCCTCTCATGGCATCTGTCTTTCCTCATGTGTGCCTTCTGTGCCTAATTTGCTCTTTTATATAACTCAGAAGTGATAAGATTTAGAACCCACCCTACTTGGCTATGATCTAATTAGCATAACAAAGCAAACCCTATTTCCAAGCAGGCTTACATCCACAGGTATACAGGTTAAGGTTTCAACACATTTGCGGGGGGTGGGTCACAATTTAATGCATAGCAATAGCCAAGTCATCCTAGGGAGAGCCACGATTCAAACACATTTTGGTGCATTACCCTCAGTCCAAAACTTTCTCTGTAAACATTTCCCATGTGCTACACACATGCTGTTGTTTTCACCAAGTTCCTGCACTGGAGATGACTTTGGAAGGTCACTGAGAGGCTAAGGCCTGGAGGGGTTAAAGGCTCACACCAGGTCACACAGCAGTTACAACTGGGGCTAGACTAGAACCCCCGTCCATTCAGCCCAAGCCTGGCTCTGTGCCCTTGGCCCCTGTGAGTTAGAGTGAAAACCACCCTGGGCAGCTGCTACCTGGCAAATCGGCTGGCAGGCGAGGGTGCCCAGGGTCTGGGAGGTGGAGACACCACACACCACAGGGAGGAGTTGGTGCATGTAGGGTGACGGAATAATAATAACAATAAATGAGAATAGCAACCAGTGTTTGCCAAGCTCTAGCATGTGTGGCACTGTGCTGCATGCTTTGCCTGCATAATCTCACTCAATCCTCCTGACACCTGTGAAGTCACTGTCACAATCACTCCGCAGAGAAGAGGTGGAGCCGAGAACTGAACCAAGGTCCCAGTCACTCCTAAGCTCATGCTCATAAACACTGTGTTATGCAGGTAAGCAAAGAAGAAAATCCAACATGGTCAACTCTATCATCAATCAAAGCCAGACCATTTGCTTACACAGAATCTAGGACCATGGGAGTTGAGGGCTTCTAGAACGTGTCCAGACCTGTGCTGCCCAGCATGGGAGCTACTGGCCCCATGTGGCTACTGAGAACTTAAAACGGGGCCAGTCTGAATTGAGATGTGCTATACATGTAATGGAACACTGAATTTTAAAACTTAGAGTAGAAAAAGTATATAATATCTATTAGTATTTTTTAATATTGATTACAAGTTGAAATGGTATATTGAGTTAAATAAAATAAATACTAATGTAAATTTTACCAGTTTCACTTTTTTAAACATGGTGATTTGTTGTTGTTAGGTGCCATCAAATAGATTGTCGACTCATAGGGACCTCAGTGACAGAGTAGAACTGCCCAATATGGTTTTCTAGGCTGTAATCTTTATGGACGTAGATCCTCAGGTCTTTCTCCCATGGAACCGCTGGGTGGGTTTGAACTGCCAACCTTTCAGTCAGCAGTCGAGAACTTAACTGTTGCACCACCAGAGCTCCTTGACAAGGTGATTACAAAATTTAAAAAGATACTGATTTTTAGTCTTAGGCAGAAGGC
>NW_004443951.1:27496987-27527970 GCF_000243295.1 Trichechus manatus latirostris | reverse complement strand
CGGCACACAGAGCAGGATTCTCATAAGTGCTGTCGATGAAGTCACAATGGCCTGTGATCATCAACCCCATTGCACAGATGAAAAAACTGAGTCTCGGAGCATTGAAGTTCCCACAATCGCTGAGTGGTAGGGCCAGGATTCAAACTTATTCAGAACCTGGGCCGCCTGGATTCAGACTGTGACCGTGGAGACAGTCAGGGCAGCAAGAGGGGCTAGGGAGGGTGTTGAGGAGGAGTCTTCTCAAAGCCAAGGCAGTTTCTTGGTGGACTCGAGCCTCAGGACATCCCCAGATTGAGGATCTGCCCTTGTTTAGCCAGGACCCCCTTAAGGAATGCCCTCTCTCTCCTCCCTGCACTGCTCTCTGGAGAAAGGTCCCTGCTGTCCCACAGACACACATGCTTCTCCAGCTCCATGGAAGCCACGTGGCAACCAGGGCCACAGGGAGCAGGCTTATGCTGACTAGCACCATGGCCCCTTGCCAGGCATGTGTCCACACACAGGCTAGGGGTCCCAGCTCCCCCTTCTGCTGCAGACAACACCCAGGATCCATGGGAAAGCTGAGAAGAGGAAACTCAAGCTGCAGTTGATGAACTGTGCTCCTAATCAATTACTCATCCTCATTAGGACTAATTAACTGTTTCATAAACTGTCACACCGTGTAATCATATATCTGAATAAATAATCATGGGAGCACTGAGCAGGACCCAATGGGTTGCAGGAGGACCCCGGGACCATGAGGGCGGCCCATCAGAGGAAAGGGACTTTGGAGTCAGGCAAACCTGGGTTCCTATCCTGGTGCAGTCAGTTACTAGCTCCAAGATTTCAGGCTAATCCTGGCAGAGCCTCAGTGTTATGGATTGAATTGGGTCCCTCAAAAATGTGTGCTGTAAATCCTAACCCTTATTATACCTGTGGAGGAGCCCTGGGGGTGCAGTGGTTAAGATCTCTACTGCCAACCTAAAGGCCGACAGTTTGAATCCACCAGCCACTCCTTGGAAACCCCATGAGACCATCTACTCTGTCCTATAGGGTCACTATGAGTCGGAATTGACTTGATGACAACGGGTTTGGGTTTGGTTTTTTTTATACCTATGGATACAATCCCATTTGGGATTTGTTATGTTAGTAAGGTCATATCAGTGTAGGTTGTGTCTTAAATCTTACTCATTTTGAAATATACAAAAAACACCTATGCCATCAAGTCGATTCTGACTCATAGCGACCCTACAGGACAGAGTAGAACTGCAAGAGGAGCAAATTAGGCACAGAAGCAAGCAAGCACAGTGGGGGAAAGATAGATGCCATGTGGAAATCTCCAAGGAACTCCAAGAAGAACGCTAGAGAAGCTGAGACAAGGGTTTTTCCTCAGAGTGAACAGAGAGAGCCTCCCCCTAGAGTAGGTGCCCTGAATTTGGACTTTCTAGCCTTGCATTCATTAAAGCCACCTACTTATGGTATTTTTGCTACAGTAGCACTAGATAACTAAGACACTTTACTCATCTATAAAAAAAAAAACCCTCTACCATCGAGTCGATTCCAACTCATAGTGACCTCATAGGGTTTCCAAGGCTGTAAATCTCTACAGAAGCAGACTGCCACATCTTTCTCCCGAGGAGTCACTGGTGGTTTCGAACCGCCGATCTCTCGGTTAGTAGTCGACCGCTTGAACCACTGTGTCACCAGGTCTCCTTACCTATAAATTAGAGCTAATAATGGTATCAGCTTGAAAGAGTTAATGTATATGAAGTGCCCAGTTCCTTACACCAGTGAGTGTCTAATAAATGCTGGTTGCCAGGCTTGCTCAGCTCCCCACAAAACAATCCCAGATCCCCTTCTTCCAGCAAAGGGGTACAGAGGTAGTAACACTGACCCCAACAGTCACTGGGCATCATTTCAGGGAACTGTGCTCAGCTCTTCAGGAGGATTCTTTTATTCAACCCTCCCCAAAGCCTAGGAAGTGGGATTTTTTTATTAGTCTCGTTTTACAACTGAGCAAACTGATGCAAACCACACAGCTGGTGAGTGTAGAGCTGGGGCTTGAACCCAAGTCTGTGTAACTCCAGCACTATGTGCGTTTCACTACACCATGCTGGGTGTAGCCAGGCCTGGCTTTCTTTCCAAGTCATGGCTGTCTGGGATTTGGCAGACCCCACCATGGCTGTCCCCAAACATGGTTGTGACTTCAGGTCTGCACAGTGAACCCCTCACCCCCATTAAGAATCAACACCCACCACATCCCTGATGATCTTCAGTGTCACTCCAGCTATTGATGGTGCCAGGTGGGGCCACCCCCCAAAGTGGTGACTCCAGGCCCTTTAAACAGGTTATTTATGGCCTGACTCGTAGATTTTGTATCAGGTGCACCAAGATCAATTTTAATGCCTCCCCTGACTAGAATTTGGCCCTTGAACAGCTCCTTCCCCTCAGAGAGACGCAATTGTTCTGCCCTGATCAGTTACTTGGTGGTCAAAGTCATCAGTGCCCCAGGCCTGCCACCTCATACCTGGGTGGTGGGGGAGGCTGACAGAGAGCTATGGCTGGTGGACTGTAGGCTTCTCACTGCTCCTCTCCTTTAAGAGCCAGACTCCAGATTAAAGTTCCAGCTCTGCCACTTAACCTCTCTGTGCCTCAGTTTCCTCACCTGAAAAATGGAGATAATAATAGTACCTCCCTCACATTGTTGTATGTAGAGTAAGTAAGTGAATATATGTCAAGAGCTTAGGACAATGCCCAGCACGCACTAAACAATCAGTACGCGGGCCCTAATGGTTCAGTGGTAGAATTCTTGCCTTCACTATGGGAGATCCAGATTTGACTGCCATCCAATGCACCTCATGTGCAGCCACCACCTGTCTGTTAGTGGAGACTTATGTGTTGTTATGATACTGAACAGGTTTCAGCGCAGCTTCCAGACTGACTGATGAGGAAGAAAGACCTGGCAATCTACTTCTGAAAATCAGCCAACGAAAACCCCATGGATTACAATGGTCCAATCCACTACTGATTGTAGAGATGGCACACAACTGGGCAGTGTTTTGTTCTGTTGTGCAGGGTTCATCATGAGTTGGAGGCCAACTCAACAGTAGCGAACAACAAAAACAACAATGTGTTATCTATAGTTAGTGTACAGCCTTCAGTATGGATTACACCTGAAGGTGAAGAAAACGAAAATCCTCACAACTGAGCCCATAAACAACATCATGGTAAACGAAAGACGTTGTTAAGGATTTCATTCTACTTGGATCAATAACCAACGCCCACAGAAGCAACAGTCAAGAAATCAAACAATGTATTGCATTGGGCAAATCTATGGCAAAAGTCCTCTTGAAAAATCTTAAAAAGCAAGATGTCACTTTGATGACTAAGGTGTGCCTGACGAAAGCCATGGTATTTTCAATCACCTCATACGCATATGAAAGCTGGACAACGTGGATGGGCAATTTGCACCCCCATTTTATAGATGAGCAAGTTGCTTCACCTGTTTGAGCCTCAGGTTACCCATCTGTAAAACGGGGTGTAAATTGTGGAAACCTCATAGGATTGTTCTAAGGAGGCTGGGACTATCCCAGGAGACCTGTCTGCTCCGTAAATGGAAGGGTGGAACATCCTCAAATGCAGGATCTCTGTGCCCTCACTCCAGGAAAGGGCAACTGGGTTGGATTCCCTGAAGTACCTCCCTCCTCCCTGCTCTTTGGATAGGTGCTGGCAAGGAGTGGAGGAACGCTTCAGAGGGAAAATTCTAAAGAATGAACCTCAAGCAAGTGTTCTGAATGTTCCTCTGAGATTCTTTGTCTGCTAGTTGGTTTCCAGCACTTTCAGGCTGCCTCATTTGCATTTAATTAGCATAAATTTAAATGGAAAGGTAAATAGGACTTCACACCAGCACTGAGCAAGGGAATATCAGGGAGGCAGGGGCACAGAGGGTCAGGGCTGTGATGAAAGGAGGCGTGGAGGTGGCCCTGGGGTCAGCTCTGACCTCCTTGGGGGGCTCTCAGAGGTGGTGATGGAGTCCCCCATCCAGGAATGGAGATGCCAAGGAAGAAGAGGGTGGAAGGCCGCACAGTGATTTGGCAAGAGCTCTCAAGGTTCCAATCGTTGTCCAGGTCATCTCTCCCCTCCGAACTTCGTGTGCTCACCTGAGAAATGGGCATACATGGGAAGGTTAAATGAGGTGAGATGGGAGAGAGCCCAGCTGTGTGGGACTCTGGGTCAGGACCCCTGAGTCACTGTAACTTTTGAGTGACTCTGAATCACTATTCCCAGGAGGCCACACCAACTCAGATAGAGCCCACTCTTGGGATTGTGGCTATGGAAGAGGAGTATCTCATCTGCAACAGGTAAAAGTGGCAAATAGACTCCCTACCTACCCACCTGCCCACTTCCTACTTACCTGCTCACCACCTACCTGCCTGCTCACCTCCTACCAGCCTGCTCACCTCCTACCTGCCTGCTTACCTCCTACTTGTCTGCTCACCTCCTACCTGCTTGCTCACTGTCTACCAACCTGTACACCTCCTACTAGCTTTCAACCTCCTACCAGCCTGCAGAAACTGCATTTATTCATTCATTCAGTAATTCTTAAGGGAATACAGAGGTTAATAAAGTGAAACCCTCCTTGCTTTTTGGAGTTTTGTAAACTGTTTCTTCCTCTAATGTACCCTGGAGTCATGACCTTAAGCAGTTGGTCTGAAAATCAGAGTAGGGGAATTGGATAAGACCTCAAGAAAAACTCTGGCAGGGGCAGGAGGGCAGCATGGTGCAGTGGTTATGGACACAGACTCTGTGGGCAACAGGCCTGGGATTGAGTCCCAGCTCCATCATTCACCAGCAGTGTGGCCTCAGGCACGCTATCAATCTGATCTTCAGGTTGATAACACTACCTATTGCATGGCCCTTCTCAGGGTTAAATGAGACACAGCACAAGAAGAGCTGAGCACAGAGCCAGGCACAAGGTCAAACGCTCAATACAGAGCAGCCTTCATTCTTTTGGAGAATGAAGACCTGGGTTCAAATACCAGTTCTACTGCTTACTGCCTCATTTAACCTCTTTGGACCTAAGTCTCCTCGTCTGTGAAATGGGGAAAGCACAGCTAACTCATGGGATGGGGTGAGGGTGGAATTGGAGATGGGGGGATGAAACAAGACCCCAAAGTGCCAAGCCCAGCACCACCCACCAGTGTGATGACTGCAGGCTCCCTTTCTTCTCCTCCTCCTCCTTGTCTGTTTTGGTGCTGGGGGTGGCGAGGAGGGTGGGTGGGGGAGACTGCAGAGAATGAAGGTTCTATTCTGGCCCCATTCTCTCATTTGCTGCCTCAGTTCCCTGCCTGGGCTCCGGGGCTGTCTAGCGATGGAGAACCTCCCACCTCCTGGATGGAGCAAGAAGCTCAGCAGTGACCAGAGAGGAAGAGACCAGTGTCTCTGAGTGTCAGAGACAGGCTCACAGGAGTCAGGCCCTGCAGGGGTGTTGCCTGCCTGGGGCTGCACCTTGGAAGGGGTCCCCGATGATGGCAGCCATGTTCCTGAGGGCCTGTGGCTGCTGCAGGAGAGAGTCTTCCTAGAGAAAAGTAAAAAAGAAAGAAAAAGTAAATCCATCATCTCCAGGGAAAGGACAGGACCCATTTATCAATTTCTCCTTGAACCATCAGAACAAAAATCATGCTGTGGACTCAATGGCCCTTTAACTATTGATTCCTGGGGTAATGAAGCTATTAGTAGGGCAAAGACAGGAAATCAGTGGCCTTGGCCACTCAGCTGTGACGTCCAGGGAAGCAGCAAATGGCACAACGTGATGGGAAGGCCCTGCTCTGGGAGCAGACTCCCTCTCGCTGTATGGCCTTGGGAAATCAAGGTCCTCTCTGGGCCTTCTTTCTTCTTCATCCCATGTCATGTCTACAAGTGTCATGTCTACAAGCATCAGGTCTCAGTTCCAGAGCAACCAAAAAAGGCCCTTTTTTTGAAGTGTGTGGGCAGGGATGGGTGCGTCTGCCCAGTTGGATTCCTGCTTAAGTGACAAGTGCATCCACAAAACTCCACTCGCTCCTGTCATGGACCTCCTGCTCCCTCCTCTCATCAGTGGAAACCCCTCTTCTCTCTTGCCTGGGCTGGCCACCTTCTCAGGCCACTCAGACCCTGCCAGTTCTCTCTCTCAGCCCTGGGAACTTGATTTATCGATGAGCAACATGAATTGTAAAGTCAGGACCATTTGTTTATCTCAGATAAGCAGGTACCACAGAGCCATCTGATCTCAGATATTCTGGGGAGGGAGGAAAAACTCAGACAGAAAATGAGGGATCAGAAAGCAACAGGGATGTGTTAGGAATATCATCCAAACCCAGACATGAAAGAAATATGCTCAATTATGTTTTATTACATTTCATTGGGATGTACATGTCGTACTTAGCTGCCTGTAACCCTCAGATTACCCAGAGAGAAAGCACAGTGAAAGGCAAGGGAGAATAAAAACCCACAGACAGAAAATGTTTCTGAAATGGGATTCAGTTGTTCTTGTTAGGTGTGTCAAGTCAGTTCTGAGTCATAGCACCCTTATGTACAATAGAATGAAATACTGCCCAATCTTGTACCATCCTCACAATCATTGCTATGTTTGAGCCCATTGTTGCAGCCACTGTGTTAATCCATCTCATTGAGGGTCTTCCTCTTTTTTGCTGACCTTCTACTTTACCCAGTGTCTTAGTTATCTAGTGCTGCTCTAACAGAAATACCACGAGTGGATGGCTTTCACAAAGAGAAATTTATTTTCTCACAGTCTAGTAGGCTAGAAGTCCAAATTCAGGGTGTCAGCTCCAGGGAAAGGCTTTCTCTCTATATCAGCTCTGGAGGAAGCTCCTTGTTGTCATCAGTCTTCCCCTGGACTAGGAGCTTCTCTGCAGAGGAACCTCTGGTCCAAAGGATGCGCTCTCCTTCCGGTGCTTCTTTCTTGGTGATATGAGGTCCCCAACTCTCCACTTGCTTCCCTTTCATCTGTTACAAGAGATAAAAGGTGGTGGAGGCCACACCCCAGGGAATCTCCCTTTACATTGGATCAGGGATGTGACCTGGGTAAGGGTGGTGTTACAATCCCACCCTAGTCCTCTTTAATGTAAAATTACAATCACAAAATGGAGGACAACCACACAACACTGGGAATCATGGCCTAGCCAAATTGATACATATATTTTTGGGGGGACACAATTCAATCCATGACATCCAGCATGATGTCCTCCTCCAGGGACTGGTCCTTCCTGATCACATGTCCAAAGTGTGTGAGATGGAAGTCTAGTCATCCTCACTTCTAAAGAGCATTCTGGTTGTACCTCTTCCAAGACAGATTTGTGTGTTCATCTGGCAGTACATAGTATATTCAATGTTCTTCTCCAACACAACACCATAATTCAAAGGCATTGATTCTTCTTTGGTCTTCCTTATTTGTTGTCCAGCTTTCCACGTATAAGAGGTGACTGAAAATACCACGGCTTGGGTCAGGTGACCCAAGTGACATTTTTGGTTTTTAACACTTTATAGAGTTATTTTGCAGCAGATTTGCCCAATGCAATACGTTGTTTGATTTCTTGACTGCTACTTCCATGGTTATTGATTATGGATCCAAATAAAATGGAATCTTTGACAAATTCAATATTTTTTCCATTTGTCATGATGTTGCTTATTGGTCCATTTGTGAGGATTTTTGTTTTCTTTATGTTGAGGTGTAATCCATACCGAAGGTTGTAGTCTTTGATCTTCATCAATAAGTGTTTCAAGTCCTCTTTGCTTTCTGCAAGCAAGGTTGTGTCATCTGTATATCACAGGTTGTTAATGAGTCTTCAACCAATCCTGATGCCATGTTCTTCATCATATAGTCCAGTTTCTTGGATTATTTGCTCAGCATATAGATTGAATAAGTATAGTCAAAGAATAAAACCCTGATGCACACCCTTCCTGACTTTAAACCACGCAGTATCCCTGTGTTCTGTTTGAATGACTTCCTCTTGAACTATGTACAAGTCCCTCAAGAGCACAATAAAGAGTTATGGAATTCCCATTATTTGCAATGTTATCCATAATCTGTTATGATCCACGCAGTTGAATGCCTTTGCATAGTCAATAAAACACAGGTAAACATCTTTCTGGTATTCTCTGCTTTCAGCCAAGATTCACCTGACATCAACAATGATATCCTTGGTTCCACATCCTCTTCTGAATCTGGCTTGAATTTCTGGCAGTTCCCTGTTGATGTACTGCTGCAACCACTTTTGAATGATCTTTACCAAAATTTTACTTGTGTGTGATATTAATGATATTGTTCAATAATTTCTGCATTCCGTCCTATTACCTTTCTTTGGAATGGACACATATATGGATCTCTTCCCGTTGGTTGGCAGGTAGCTGTCTTCCAAATTTCTTGGCATAGATGAGTGAGTGCTTTCATCGTTGCATTCATTTGTTGAAACATCTCAGTTGTTATTCTGTCAATTCCTGGAGCCTTGTTTTTTGCCAATGCCTTCAGTGCAACTTGGACTTCTTTCTTCAATACCATTGGTTCGTGAGCATATGCTACCTTGTGAAATCATTGAATGTTGACCAATTCTTTTTGGTACAGTGACTCTGTATATTCCTTCCATCTTCTTTTGATGTTTCCTGAGTTGTTTAATATTTACCCCCATAGAATCCCTCAATATTTCAACTCAATGCTTTAATTTTTCAGCTTGAGAAATGCTGAGCGTGTTCTTCCCTTTTGGTTTTCTAACTCTAGGTCTTTGCAGATTTTATTATGTCTTCTCAAGCCGCCCTTGGAAATCTTCTGTCCAACTCTTTCACTTCATTATTTCTTCCATTCGCTTTAGCTCCTCTACATTCTAGAGCAAGTTTCTGAGTCTCTTCTGACACCCATTTTGGTCTTTTCTTTCTTTCCTGTCTTTTTAATGACCTTTTTCTTTCTTCATTGTCTTAGTTACCTAGTGCTGCTATTATAGAAATACCACATGTAGGTGGCTTTAACAAACAGAAATTCATTTTCTCAGTCTAGCAGGCTAGAAGTCCAAATTCAGGACACCAGCTCCCAGGGAAGCCTTTCTGTGTCGGTTCTGGGGGAAGGTCCTTGTCATCAGTCTTCCCCTAGTCTAGGAATTTCTCAGCACAGGGACCCCTGGGTCCAAAGGACAAGCTCCATTCCCAGTGCTCCTTTCTTGGTGGTATGAGATCCCTCTCCTTTCTGCTCACTTCTGTCTTTTATATCTCAAAATAGATTGACTCAAGATATAACCTAATCCTGTAGATTGAGTCCTGCCTCATTAACATAACTGCCTCTACTCTTGCCTCATTAACATCATAGAAATTAGGATTTACAACACAAAGGATAATCACATTAGGTCACAAAATGGTGGACAATCGCACAATACTGGGAATCATAGCCTAGTCAAGTTGACACACATTTCTGGGGGACACAATTCAATCCATACATAACATTCATAGATGATGTCCTTGATGTCATCCCACAACTCATCTAGTCTTTGGTTATTAGTGTTCAAAGGGTCAAATCTATTCTTCAGATAGTCTCCAAATTCAGGTGAGATATACTCAAGGTTATACTTTGGCTCTCATAGACTTCATTTAATTTTCTTTAGCTTCAACTGGAACTTTCATATGAGCAATTGATGATCTATTCTGCAGTCAGCCCCTGGCTTTGTTCTGACTGATGGTATTGAGTTTTTCCATTTTCTCTTTCCACAGACGTTGTCAATTTCATTCCTGCATATTCCATCCCTTGAGGTCCATGTGTATAGTTGCCATTTATGTTGTTGATAAAAGGTATTTCCAATCAATAGATTGGTGATCTTGCAAAATTCTGTCATGAGATATCCGGTATCATTTCTATTACCAAGGCAATATTTTCCAACTACCGATCCTTCTTCTTTGTTTCCAATTTCCCTATTCCAATCACCAGTAATTATCAATACATCTTGATTGCATGTTTGATCAATTTCAGACTGCAGAATTGGTAAAAATCTTCAATTTCTTCATCTTTGGCATTATTGATTGGTGTGTAAATTTGAATAATAGTCATATTAACTGCTCTTCCTTGTAAACATATTATCCTATCACTGACAGCATTGTATTTCAGGATAGATCTTGAAATGTTCTTTTTGACAATGAACGTGACACTGATCCTCTCCAATTTGTGATTCCAGGCATAGTAGACCATATGACTATCTGATTCAAAATGGCCAATATAGTCATTTCAGCTCACTAATGCCTAGGATATCGATTTTCAAGGGTTCCATTTCATTTTTGACAACTTCCAAATTTCCTTGATTCATACTTCATACATTCCACATTCCAATTTTTAATGGATATTTGCAGCTGTTTATTCTTATTTTGGGTCATGCCACATCAGCAAATGAAGGTCCCGAAAGCTTTACTCCATTCATGTGATTAAAGCCAGCTCTACTTTGGGGAGTAGCCCTTCTCCAATTGTATTTTGAGTGTCATCCAACCTGAGGAGCTTATCTTCCGGCACTGTATCAGACAATGTTCTACTGCTGTCCATGAGGTTTTCATTGACCAATTTTTTCAGAAGTAGATTGCCAGGTCCTTCTTCCCGGTCTGTCTTTGTCTGGAAGCTCCCCTGAAACCTATCCACCATGGGTGACCTTGCTGGCATTTAAAATACCAGTGGTATAGTTTCCAGCATCACAGCAACACTCAAGCCACCACAGTGCAATAAACTGACTATTTCTGAAATGAGAATCAGCAAGAGAGAGAATAAAAGCTGAGGTTGAGACCAAAGAGGCTGCTTGGCATAGAGACCCTCCCGTTGCTGACATCAGGTCCCTGCAGCCACTCGGCCCAGCAAATTGCCCTCCAGCCCACTGTCCCTATTGCCTGGCATCAAGGAAAGTTCCCAGCCAGAGTCAAGAGCTCCAGGTGACCTCCTACAGCTACCTCAAACTTGCTGTATGAACTTGGCAGGTCACTGCTTCATTCTTCAAAGGCAAAATAAAAATCCTGGACCAGAGGCCCTCTGAGGTAATGGGGTGTGTGTGTAGAGCAATAAGGGTCACACTGTACCCCATTCGAGGGATATGGGGTACCCCACAGACATTCTCTAGAGGTTGGGACCCCCAGCAGGGCCTGTTGGTGACTCTGAGTCAAAGAGTACCCAATGAATCAGGATGGTATACTGAGCCAGGTAGGTAGATCTTAGAATCTTTGGCCCTCACTTCCAACACCTTCTGTTTACCCAGGGTCACAGCTCCATGTGCTTTCTACCCCACCAAAACTGGGAACAAGGAAGGTCCTGGAAATCCCCTTTCACTGCACTGTGATTGGCTGATGAGGGGGAGGGACATGTGCATAATCTCCCAGGGCAGCATCTTGAGTTTTCTAACAAATGGGAACCAAATAGACACTAAGAATCTCAGGCATCAAAGACAGAGGATCTTGGTGGAAGGGGACCCTTCAGGTTCGTAATATTTAAAACCCTGACACTAGTGATAAAGGTTTTTTAGCTTCCAAGAGCATGAGACAGGCTCACAGGCTATGATCTGGAGACACAGCTGTGAACCAGACACAGCCCCTGGACTAGAAGTTCTCATAGCCTGGACTGAGCACATGTTACATGTCAGACTCTATTCTAAGTATTGAAGGTACAGGGATCCAGCCATAATCAAAACACAAAAATCTCTGCCTTTATAGTAAACACTAGTCAGCATTTACTGAGCACTCATCGTGTGCTAAATATTTTGCATGACCCATCTCTGAGTTAGATATTATCACTGTCCCCATTTTACAGATGGGAAAACTGAGGCTTAGAGAGGTTAAGTGACTTGCCCTGTGTCACACCCAGTGAGTTAGTGCTGGTTTGACCAGATCTATTTTCTAAACACTACATCATTAATAGTGATCGTAGTGTAATTATTATTCTCATTATCATTTTTAAGACAGAGTAATCAACCCCATCAGTCCAAAACTGCCAGATCCTCCAGTAGTCAAGATATTGCCTGACTGTTGGGCCTGGGCAGGCCTTCTGAGGTGGTGACAATAATCACTGATGGTCACTGAGGAGGGTCTACTGGGCATCCCTTGCTGCATTTAGCAGTTTACATGTGTCACATCAGCGATCTAGAAGTTGAGGATTTTATCAGCCTGATAGGGTTGCTATAGGGTCACTATGAGTCCATATTGATTCAGTGGCAATAGTTTGGTTTTTTGGTTTTTATTAGTCAGATGGTCAGATGGAGCCCTGGTAGCCTAGTGGTTAAGTGCGCAGCTGTTAACCAAAAGGTCAGTGGTTTGAACCCACTAGCTGCTCCATGGGAGAAAGATGTGGCAGTCTTCTTTCAGCAAGATTACAGCCTTGGAAATCCTATGGGATAGTTCTACTCTGTCCTATAGAGTCACTATGAATTGGAATCGACTCAACAGCAATGAATATTGGCCAGATGAGATAACAGACCCAGAGAGACTAAGGGACTTGAGCATTCCAGCAACTAGTTAAGTGGCTGAACAGGGATTTACAATCTAAACTTAAGCTCCAAAGCCCTTAATTGTGGTCAAGGGAGGTTAAATAATGGAAGTAATTATACCCACCCTATTGACACTTGCAAATCCAGACATCTTAAGGTGGCCAGTTAGACATGTGTTAGTGTCAATATGTACAATCACTATTCTTTATTGCCAAGTGACATGTCTCTTTGACATCCTTGTTTCCTCTCCCTCCCTAAGCCCTGGGAGTTAGCATACAATGAGACATTCTTAGAAAGGCAGTAAGGGTGTCTATCTCAAACATTACTGAGTTATCTGAAATAATGAAAGTGTAATTGTTTGTTTTTTTAAGTAATGTTAAAATATTCCCAGTATGGCGTGGATCAGCAGAAATAGAAAACAGAAACAAGTGGCCCCATCCAAGAAGACTCTTTATTCCATAGGCTCAAGAATCTCCTCTCCTGTCCAAAGACATTGGGGAAAGTCAGCATATCTAGCAACAATGACCTATTCACAACAAGTGGCCTGGTCCAGAAAGCCTCTTTGTACCCTAAGACTCTCTTTCCCTGCCCAGAGACACCAAGTGAAATGGAAGTCACCAGTAAGGGGATCCCACCACACCGCTCCCCACTGAGAGACACCTAGCAGGCCTAGGAAAACCCTTACAGTCCCTCAGGAAGCAGGGATCAGTGGGAGCCTCATCAGCACCAGTAAACCAAGAAATCCAAAATAACATCACAAAGGCCTTAAAAATTAAACAATCTTTGTAATCACAACCCACAACAGTGTGTCAAGACCTGTGTGCTAAACCTAAACAGGGTGATTGCCTGCTAAAATAAAAGATTTAAATAGGATCCAAAGTCTCCTAACATAGTAGAAAAAATGTCCAAGATACAATAAAAAATCACCCATCATACCAAGAATGAAGAAAATCACAACTTGAATAAGCAAAGACAATCAACCAATACAAAACACCAAGATGAATCAGATGCTGGAATTATCTGAAAAGAATTTAAAAGTGGCCATCATAAAATGGTTGGACAATCAATTATAAATTCTCTTGAAACAAATGAAAATATAGAAAATCTTAGCAAAGAAATAGAAGTTATAAAAAAAAAAAGAACTGAACAGAGATTATAGAACTGAAAAATATAATAACATATTTTTAAAAAAAAAATCTTGCTGGTGGGTTCAGTAGTAAAGTGGAGATGGGAGGTGCAGTAAACTTAAGGACAGAACAATATAATTCACACAATCTGAACAACAGAGAAAAATAGAATAAGATAAATAAATAAACAGAGCTTCAGGGATCTGGGAGATAATAACTAAAGATCCAACATTCATATCAACACAGCCCCAGAAGGAGAGGAAAAAGTAGGGCTGAAAATATTTAAAGAAATAATGACTGACAGCTTTTCAAATTTGGCAAAATACACTATCCACAGACCAAGGAAGCTGCATGAATCCCAAATACACACACACACACACAATTAATGCCAAGACATATGATTATTAAAATTTTGAAAATTAAAGACTACTTCTCACATACTTTGGACACGTTATAGGAGGGATCCATCCCTGGAGAAGGACATCATGCTTGGTAAAGCAGAGGGTCAGTGAACTCAATGAGATGGATTGACACAGTGGCTGCAAAAATGGGCTCAAGCATAACAACGATTGTGAGGATGGTGCAGGACTGGGCATCGTTCTGTTGTACATAGGGTCTCTGTGAGTCAGAACTGACAAGATGGCACGTAACAACAAAGACAAAGGAAAAAGTCTCAAAAGCAGCCAGAGAGAAACAACACATTATTTGTAAAGGAACACCTATTTGAATGACAACTGATTTCTCTTCTGAAACCGTAGAAGCCAAAAGAAAGTGGCACAATATTTTTCAAGTACTAAAAAAAAAGAACTGTCAACCATGAATTCCATATCCAGTGAAACTATTCTACAGGAATGAGGCAGAAATAAACACATTCTCAGGTAAAAGAAAACTGAGATAATTTACCACTATCAGACCTACCTTCAAGATTGGCTAAAGAAAGTTCATCAAAGAGAAAGGAAATGAAAAAAAGGAGCAATCTTAAAGCATCAAGAAGGAAGAAGGAACAAAGGAAAAAGCAGAAATATGCGTACAGGCAATAGATTATCCTTTTCCTCATGAGTTGTATAAATCATATTTAATGATCAAACAAAAATTATAATACCATAAGATACTCAAAACAATGATATTTATCAATGGGGAAGCTAAAGGAACCTAAATGGAAGTGAGGTTCAATATACTTTACTTCAAGTGGTAGATTGTTGTATTACATATGATATCATAATACCCGGAGCAACCACTATGAAAACTACACCAAGAGATATATTTTAAAGAACAGTAAGTAAATAAAGATAGAATTCTAAAATGTTTAAGTAACCCTCTAAAAGACAAGAAAAGAAAAACAGAGGAATACAAACACAAGAAAACAAATAATAAAAGGGAAGACTTAAGTGCTAACACATTAATAATTATCTTAAATGTACATGGTCTGAATACACCAATCAAAATACAGAGACTGGCAGAGTGGATACAAAACACAATCCAAGTACATCCTGTTTACCAGAAACTCACTTCAAATTCAATGATATAGATAGGCTGAAATTAAAAGGATAAAGAAAGATATACCATGAAAATATTAATAAAAAAGCAGAAGTGGCCATATTAATATCAGATAAAGTAGAATTCAGAGCAAATAAAATTACCAGCGACAAAGTGGGGCTTTACTTAACGATTAAAAAAGATAAAACCAATACACCAGGAAGACATAACAATCTTAAATGTTTATGCACCAGACAACAGAGCTTCAAAATACTTGCAGCAAAAACTAATAAAGCTGAAAGAAAAAACATAAAAATCCACAATTATAATTGGGAACTTCAATGCCCCTATATCAGCCACTGATAGAATTACTAAACAGAAGATCAGCAAAGATATAGAATATGTGAACAACACAATCAACTAGCAGGATCTAATTGACTTACGTAGAACACTCCACCAAAGGGCATCAGAATTCACATTTTTATCAAGCATTCATGGACTATGCACCAAGATAGACCATATTCTATGCTATAAAACAAATCTCAACAATTTTTTAAATTAAATAATACCGAACGTGTTCTCTGACCATAATGTGATGGTCCTGCAGACTCATAAGGACCAACTCCTGGGATCAAGGAGAAGCCACTGAAGGGTTCAGGAGGGGAGGGACATGACCAATTCACATCCAGAAGAACATTCTCTGAGCCTAGGGCTTACCACAGGGTCTAGCATACAGCCAGCACTCATTAAATGCTTGCTGACAAGGACATCACATGACAGAAGTAGAGAGACACTGTCCAGGGCACATGTAAACACAGTGAGGAAGTGTCCACTCAAGGACAGGAGAAGCTGACATTTGTGGAGCAGCTGCTACCTGCCTGGCACTGGGCTCAGTCTTCTCAGGGGTCACCTCATGTGTCCTCAATATGGATCCAGGAGGAGTGTGCACAGATGTCCCCAGTGAGGTATTGATGCTGTTTTTACAACAAAATGAATGAAAATGGTCTAACTTGATGTCGGGCGACGTGAAACAGGATGCTGGTTAAAAAGTGCATCAAGAAGTATTTCAATATGGAAATCAATGGAAGCTCATGAAAAGAATTACTGGCTGAATAATGAGGAAGGATAAGTCGATAGAACTGAGTAAAAGACAGAGGAGAAAAGCCACAACTCACCTCCTGAGACACTGAATTGATAAAACAATGACATTGAAATATGAGAAAACATGCAACTTCCCAAAAAAATAGACAGAAACCAGTTAATGTGGTAAAGAATGATACCTGGGGAACATAAGAGTCTATGGCCTGGTCCCGGCATTTGCTTGTCAGTTAAGTGACTCCTTAAGGCCCCACCTGTGTCCCGGAAGTGAGCCCTAGGGCTGGACTCTCAGCCTAACCTTGCCCTTCCTTGCTCACAGACACAGGGCTTGGTCTCCCCAGCACCTTCCCTGGACCAGAGGTTGTCAACTCCTGCCCACTGCTCCACCCTCAATGTGTAGCCTGCCTCTTCCAGGGAAGTCTCCTCTGATTACCCCAGGACCCACAGTCACCCCAAATCTGATTTCAGCCCATCTTCCACCTGAACACAGCAGAATGTCCTGAACCATTTGCTAATATTTAGTAATAATATGGGCAGCGGCACATTGTTGCAGGTAAGGGCTTGAACTCAAGTCAGAGAGACCTGGATTCATATCCTAGTTTGCTGCGTGACTTTGTCAAGCTGCTTTACCAGTCAGAGTCTCAGTTTCCTCATCTATGAAGTGGGGGTTATGATTCTCACCTCACCATAGACTAAAATGTAATGCTCTATGTAAAGTGTGTGACAATACCTGGCACTTAAATGGTGCTCAAGGAATGCTGGCCAAGGTTATCATAGCACTTAACAGTTTATAGAGCACAGCCATTGCTGTCAGGTTCAAATTCTCTCGCCCGTGGAAGGTGACCATGTCTGACAGCACCCATTCATGCCCTTAACCTTAGGGGATGGTCAGAGCAACCCCTAGAAGCTAGTGAGTGTGAGCTCTGCAGCCAGAGTCCCTGGGTTCAAATCCTACCTCCACCAGTTCCTATTTGACCTGGAGCAAGTTATTTCCCCTGTTTGAGCCTCAGTTTCCTCGTCTATAAAATCAGACTAACCATAATACCTACTTTGCAGGATTGTCATAAGGTTTATACATGCAAAGCATGTACAATAGTGCCTGGCATGCAATACTCCCTCAGTCATGTCTGTGATCTTTATCATCTTCCTCATTTTACAGCTGAGGAAACCGAGGCCCAGACAGTAAACTTGACCTCCTTGAGTCCTCACAGCTGGTGACGTTGCTGGGTCAGGATTCAGGCTCCGGTGCTTTGACTTCCTCTCCATGCACCATTTATGGGAGCTGCTTTATCTCCCCAGCATTATTAGAAGGAACGTGAGTCAAGGAATCTGGAGTCCCTCACTCTGTTGTGCTGGTGCTGGGCCAGGCCCACAGCTTCTGCCCAAGCAATGCCAGCCACCCGGGAGAAGGGGTGTCAGTAAAAGCATCCAATAAGGATTTAGCACAGGTCCAACACGGTACTAAGTGTTTGAACTACACTGTCCCTTTTAATCATCAGGACAACTCTATTCCCACTTCATAGGAGAGCAAACTGAGGCTCAGAGAGGCTAAAACACGTGTCCAGGATCACACAGATAACGATGTTAGAGTCAGCACTCTAACTCAGATCCATCTATGTCCAGGTCCCACATCTCTTATTTAATGTACACTTCATCTCACTTCATCCCCACGGCAGTCCGTGGAAGGAAATCTCATTGTCTCCCATTTCACAGGTGAGAAAACTGAGGCCCATTGTAGGCATGGTACTTGCCCAAGGTCCCACAACCAATAAGTGGAAGAATCCTGTAGAATTCAAAACCAGGGCTGTCTGCTCCCAAACCCATGGCAAAGATGGTTTCCTCCTCCTCTCGTGGTTCTAGGAGCTGCTGAGACAGAGGGGACCACATATCTGTGAAGGACAATGTGGTGATGGGCTGCCAGCTGGGGTCTGCATAGAGGGGAGGCTGGGTTCTGGGAAGCCAGCCCCCAGGTCTCTGGAGATCAAGATCTCTGAGACCTGAAGTTGCCAGGAAATTTTTATAGACTTCAATCTTTTGCAAAGCCAGAGCCTCCTCTGAGAGCAGAGAGGGGAGGAGGAAGAGAAGCTCGTTTTCTCCGTCCTCTTCCCCAGGCACTGGGAGAGCTGTGTCTTTGCATCAAAAGTAGAAGCTGCGTCTTCAAGGGCCTCGGGATGAGTCCCACAAAAATGGATTTTTCTTAACCTCGTTATCTTTCACTCCCCAGGGTCGGAGGTCACATCAATAACTTCCTGCCCACCGCCTTGTGGAGATTTGTCGCAAGATTGCAAACCTGGTTTAGGAACTGTAAATCCATTTCCCCTCCCCTCTGGAAATCAATTGGAAACCCAGTTGCTGAATCCACACTCAGTTTAGCAGCTCATAAATCAAAGGCCTTTCTGAGCTTGAGCTGGGCTGGTGAGGGCACCCCAGGAGACACTGCCCTTGAGTTTAGTCTCTTCAGACCCCGGTTCCATCCAGGGTCGTGGGCAAACAGCGAGACCTACCAGGGGCAGGCCCAGAGAGCCAAGAGCAGCAGAAACCCCCAAACCACGTGAGGAGTTCACACCCCAGCCTGTCTTGGCCGGCCCTCAGCAGTGATCCCACAATGGACACTCTGGACAACCAGGCTGAGGAAAATTCCAGGAGCGCCCGTGGAGAGAGAAGGGCCTCAGGAAAGCAGAGAAGCACCTCTGGTCCCAGAACTGAGCACTCAGGTCTCCTCACTCACTCACAAGTACTTGTCAAGCACCTGCTCTGGAGGACACCAAGTTCTGAATTTGCCCAGGAAGTTGCCTCAGAGTTCCAACGCTCTGCAAAGCCAGAGGGCTTAAGGCAGAGCCTCCTCCAGGCCAGGAGGGAGGCAGAAAGTGGAGCGCATTTCTGGGGCTCACCCTCACCCTCTTCTTCCCTGCAGCATCTAGAGGGCTGTGTGGTTGCCTGGTGTTGGAAGTTCCAGATTACTGAGCACTTGGTATGCCTGTGGTGCAAGCACTGCCCTGCCCCTGCCACACATTGAGTGAGTGAGTGCAGAGCTGGGACCTGACACAGGTCCTGGGTCCCCTGAGTTAGTTCTCTAACTACTTACATTGCAATCTGCAGAGGCCCAGATATGTTCAAGGTTCGCTTTATATAGGCAGGGGTCGGGCATGAGAGCCCCAAGTCCTGAGATGCACTTTAGCCCCTTCAGGCTATGGAGGCTGGGGTGGGGGCAATGTTTAAAGCTTCCAGTTGTCACAGTAGAAGGTGGTGCCAGTAAACTACTCCCGGTAATGGAGATGTGTGCTCAGGGAATTGGGGAGGCAGTAAACAGAAGCCAGAGTAATTAACCACCAGGAGCTGTGGATGTGCTGAGCCTTCCAATGCCACCGCCACTGCAGTGGCCTCCCCTCTGCAAGGTGATGTGATACCACTGGGTGGCGTTTGTCTGCTAAGCTGAGCAGTTGAAAGTCAGACTCAAAGATTCTAAGGAGGGATGGAGGGTGCCTGGGAAACCATTGAGTATACATCACTTCATTGGACAGATAGAGAAACTGAGGCCCTGAGAAGGAGAGAGACCTGCCAAGGACCCCCAGCAAGCTAGTGACAGAGGTGAGCTGGACCCTAGGTCTCCTGGAAGGCAGGTAAGGGCTGTTCCTAGCCCACCTGACTAAGTGCAAGATCAAGGTTGGGGGGGGGGGTGGAAATTTGGCAGGTGATGAATGAGGAAACTGACACTCACAGAGGGTAGGTAACTTGCCCAAGGATTCACAGCAAGTTAAGGGGTGGAACAAAGAGTTGGACCAGGTCTATCTGGCTTCTCTTAATTGTGCCGTACTGCCTTCCTCTGTTCAGCTTCTGGATCAGGACTTTAAAACCCAGGGAAGGGACTTGACAGGAGCAGGGGAGGTCTTCATGAGAGGCGAGATCGGAGGACTAGATCCCAGAGTGAGGAGGGAAACAATTACCAACTTGTGTTCCCTCCTGTCTATTGAGCACTGACTGTTCAGGAACAGGATGTGCTTATCTCAGTTAATCCTTACGCAACCCAGCGGGACCGTGGTTACTCTCTCCCTTTACAGATGAGGAAACTGAAGCTCAAGAGGTCAGATAAGGGAAATGACTTGCTTAAAGTCACACAACTGGCATATGGCACCCAAGTATGTATTTGCCTCTCAGCTCCAAATCCTTCATTATCTGTTTGTGATACTGGAACATTTCTCCCTTGCCAGTTGACATGATGTTAAGTTTTGTCAGTTTGGGTACTGGAGGGTCCCAGGAGGAAAAAGGGGGCTTTTCTTCCTGATTCCTGTATGTTCTCTTCTGCTTGTTCCTGAAGCATGCAGTGGCCAGCATTGTGGGACACTCAGTGGCATTCACCATTCCCAGTAAGCTTCAACAACACCAACCTTATGAGCAGCTGCCAACAAGTCTGTTAGTGTGGGCTGCTTCCCCTAGCACCACAGCAAGCTTCTCTGCTATCTGACTAGGTCAGGACCTCAGCCCTGGTGGCTGGCAGGGGAGGCTCCTCCTGATTTTTTCCTTCCATAGATGTTCTGCCTCAGCCCTAGATGTAGTAATTTATCCTTATACCTGTGGTTCTTCCATTCTTTAGAGTTCTGTTTACCTCCTGGAAGGCAATTCCTGGGTATAGTTAATAATTATTTATATCAAACTTCCCTGTTCAGTTTCTGTGAGGTTTCTCTTTCTGATTGGAACTGATAAAGAATCGGTACTGGGTGTGACCCCAGGAGACAGACCCACAAAGATAGGTTTCTTGGGATTCGTTTGGTTACACCCTTTGATTTGAGTGCAGTGCTGATCTCCTGGGCAATAGGAAATGGAATGCTAGTAAGCCATGGCATAGAGTGGCATCACCATTAATCAAGCTATTACCTGTGGTTGATTCTGGTGGAATGCCAACTGAAGCAAGAGCCTAGGGAGCCCCGTGGCGACTGCACTTGAATGTTATGGCAGTTATAATGACTTCAAGGACTGTAGTGAGAAGTAAATTCTCCTGAGTGCACTGGAGCATTTAGAATAAAAATCATCCTCAGTCCTTTAACTCTCAGCTAGGACAGCACTAAACAAATCTCCTATTTCTTGCAGCCACATGGTTGATATTGCTAAAAATCAAATACAAAAGTAATCATGAAGGTTGCTGAATTACAATGTCAGTTGAATTTACAGTCTTGCCAAGTTTTCATGTGAAAGCTAGATCACTGGGAAATTCTTTCTCTTAGGAAAGAATGAGAGCCTGAAACTTGAAATTCTGCTTGGATCAAGATGAAGCCAAAATTGTGAGCTCCCAAGTCACTCTGAGCACCCTTGACAATGGAAGTGGCTTTCCCTCCAGTCTCTAAGGAGATTAGCTTTCCTCTGCTTGAAAATTCTGTGATAATCTCACCTGGGGAAAAGATATTTAAATAGGATGCTCATTTACATCCCTGCTTACACTTTTGTTGTTGTGTTATTAGGTGCCACAGAGTTAGTTCCCACTCATAATGACCCTATGTACAACAGAACGAAACACTGCCCAGTCCTGCGCCATCCTCATGATCACTGTTATGCTTTAGCCCATTGTTGCAGCCACTGTGTCACCCCATCTCGTTGAGGGTCTTTCTCTTTTTCACTGACCCTCTACTTTATCAAGCATGATGTCCTTCTCCGGAGACTAGTCCCTCCTGACAACATGTCCAAAGTAAGTGAGACAAAGTCTCGCCATCCTCGCTTCTAAGGAGCATTCTGGCTGTACTTCTCCCAAGACAGATTTGTTCATTCTTTTGGCAGTCCATGGTATATCCAACATTCTTCTCCAACGCCATAAGTCAAAGGCGTAAATTCTTCAGTCTTCCTTATTTATTGCCCATGTATTGCATGTGTATGAGTTGATTGAAAACACTTGGATCAGGCGCACCTTAGTCTTCAAGGTGACATTTTTTCTTTTTAACACTTTAAAGAGGGCTTCTGCAGCATATTTGCCCAATGCAACGCGTCCTTTGATTTCTTAGCTGCTGCTTCCATGGTTTTGATTGTGGATCCAAGTAAAATGGAATCCTTGACAACTTCAATCTTCTCTCCATTTATCATGATGTTGCTTACTGGTCCAGTTGTGAGGATTTTTGTTCTCTTTATGTTGAGGTATAATCCATACGAAGGCTGTGGTCTTTGATCTTCATCAGTAAGTGCTTCAAGTCCTCTTAACTTTCAGCAAGCAAGGTTGTGTCATCTGCATAATGCAGGTTGTTAATGAGTCTTCCTCCAATCCTGATGCACCTTTCTTCTTCATATAGTCCAGCTTGTCTGATTATTTTCTCAGCATACAAATTGAATAAGTATGGTGAAAGGATACAACCCTGACACACACCTTTCCTGACTTTAAACCACTCAGTATCCGCTTGTTCTTTTCAAACGACTGCCTCTTGATCTATGTATAGGTTCCTACTAAGCACAATTAAGCAGTCTGTTTCCATAAAGATTACAGCCTTTGAAATCCTGTGAGGCAGTTCTACTCTATCCTGTAGGGTCACTATGAGTCCGAATCGGCTCAATGGCAATGAGTTTGATTTGCTTTTGGTTTTATGCCACTGAACAAATATGCAAAGAAAGGGGTTACTCTACTGGTTAGCAAGATTGATACCAATGACCAAGAGGAACATGAGTTGCTGTTACACAATGGAGGAAGGAGAACTACATGTGGAACCAGAGGACTTTCTGGGGTTCCTTTTAGTACTTCCAAGGCCAATAATAAAATTTAATGGGAAGCAATAGCAACCGAAACAGGGCAGGATGATTGAATAATGAGTAAAGTTTTGGGTCACATCATCAGGTAAAGACCCTTGATCATCTGAGTTTCTGTCTGAGGACAAGGGAGACAAGGAATGGTGAGTGAAAGTAGAAGGAGCTCTGGTGGTGCAGTGGTTAAGCACTCAGCTGCTAACCAAAAGGTCAGTGATCCAAACCCACCAGCCACTTTGCCGGAGAACAGACTTGGAAATCTGCTCCCATAAAGATTTACAGCCTAGAAAATCCTATGGGTCAGTTCTACTCTGTCACATGGAGTCACTATGAACCACAAATAGACTCAACAGCACCTAACAACAACACGACAGTGAAAGTAGCCACAGACATCAACCATGATCAATGACAGAAATGAAGACTGTAGTAGCATTGCATATTTTCTCTTTTCATGCATATACTTATTTGTATATGCTAATCATTTTCTTCTCTTTCTTCCAATTATTTTAATCAACTTTATATTTTAGAACAGTTTTAACTACACAAAAATTGAGAATACAGAGATTTCCCATATACCTGCACAGTTGCCCCTACTATTAACATCTTACTTTAGTATAGTATATTTGTTACAATCACTATTGATACATTAATTATTAACTAGAGTCCCTACTTTATTCTGATTCCTTAGTTTTAACCTAACATTCTTTTTATTTTCCAGTATGACATCCAGGGTACCACATCCCATTTAGTCATTATATCTCCTTGGGCTCCTCGCGGCTGTGACAGTTATTCAGACTTTCCTTATTTTTATGACTTTGACAATTTTGAGGTGTACTGGTCAGGTAATTCATAAGCTGTGCCTCTTCTAGAATCTATCAGATGTTTTTCTAGTGATTAGACTTGGGGTATCAGTTTTGGGAAGGAAGATCGAAGAGTTAGTGTACCAGTTTCATCACATCATATAAAGGGACTATCAACATGATTTATCACTGCTGATGTGGACCATGATCATCTGGCTAAGGCAGTGTTTGTCAGGTTTCTCTATTGTAAAGTTAATCCCACCTCTTTCTACACTGTATTCTTTGGAAGGAAGTCGCTGTGTGCCCCACTTAAGAAGTGGGGCATTATGCTCCCGCTCCTTGAAGGCAAAGTATCTACATAAATTATTTGGAATTCTTCTTCAGGGGTTATTTGTCTCTTCTCCTCAATTTATTTATTTATTCAATCATTTATTTATATTAGTATAAACTCATGAATATTTATTTTATACTTTGAGTTATAATCTAATACTACTTTATTTATTTTGTTTCTCAAATTGTTCCACCTTTGGTCATTGGGAGCTTTTTAAGTTGGCTCCTGGGTCCCTTTGGCATTTCCCCCATTAATGCGGACTTTTTTGTGCTTGTTGTTTTTTGAGCGCTTCCTTACTTTTTGGCACTGTAAGATGCTCCTGGCTCATCTTGTATGTTTTCTGGCCTAGTCCTAGAATCAGCCATGGATGAGAACTTTCTCAACTGTAAGAAGCACAGGTGTAACTTGTTAGATAAAAACCAGAGTTGTTTTGTTGTTGCATGGAAGCTCAAATGCTTGCAGAAGGGTACATATTTAAGCTGATTAGCCAAAGGGGTGGACTGTGTCAGTTTTTAATTTATTGCCTCTCAGCTCCAAATCCACTTTTCATTGCTATGAAGGGGTATGAAGTCACAACATTAAACTTTGTCAGTAGAGGTCACTGGAAGAATATTGGAATAGGAAGAGATTTTTCTCCCTGATTTTGGTGTACCGTTTTCTGCTTGCTCCTGAAGAGCATGTCAACAGTACACAGAGGTCTTTGCCCCTCTATGCTCGCGTATCAAGTTTCAGTGGTGCAGAACTGCTGGTCAACAAGTTTCATGGTGCAGAACCTCCGCATGAGTAGCTTTCGCTGAATCCTAGAGGGAAGATTCCCAGCAAGTTCACAATTTTCAGGAAACTTCACCATGCAATGGGCCATGACCACACCCTCTTCAACAAGGTCTGGATATCAGTCCTACACAGGTGGTCTTCCAGATTTGTTTCTTTCTTGCATGCTCTGCTTTGGCTCTAGAAGTGGTGATTGCTCCCTATATCTGTTATTCCTATATTGTTTAGACTTCTATTTACTCCTTAATAGGTTTAAAAAAAAAGTTGCCATGGAGTTGATTCTGATTCATGGTGATCCCACATGTTTCACACTAGAACCGTGCTTAGAGTTTTCAATGGTTGTAATCTTTGTGGAAGAGATCACCAGGCCTTTCTTCTGTTGCACCACTGGGTGGATTTGAACAGTCAACATTTCAGTTAGTAGTCCAACACAAAATGTTTGCATCACCCAGGTACTTTCCCTAGTAAGTAATCCCCTCTCATAAACCAGCTGCTGTCACATCAGCCTTGACTCATGGCAATCCCATGTGTGTCAGAGTAGAACTGTGCTCCACAGGGTTTTCAATGGCTAATTTTTTTTTTTCAAGTAAATTGCCAGGACTTTCTTTCAAGCCGCCTCTAGGAGTTAATATTAATTTATGTTAAACTTTCTTGATTCAAATTTCTGTGTGCTTTCTGTCTCTTGATTGGACCCGGACTGATACATCAGGTATGCCTGATTCTAAAGCCACTTTGGGATTCTTGTCTCTTTATCAATTGGTCAAAGCTTTTTGAGGAAGTGATAAGTCTCTACTCCAATCCTCAGACCCCTCCAGGGACTCTTCTGGTATGCATGGTGGAGATAAAGCTGCTCCTCAGAAGTTCATTCTTTCACTCATTCATTCAATAAACATGGCTTTTAACACCTGTTCTCAAATAGACGTGGATTATATCATGGATAGTACTCATCTCCTGCTCTGAAGAGTTGATTATGGTTTAGTAGAAATAAGACAAGAACAATTGCAATTTGGTGCCATCAAGGCTATGCGGGGAGAGCCAAACGCTGGGAAGCAGCTTTACCTTCTGCAAGATTGTCTTTACTTTATGTCCAGGCAGGACCCTGCATTCTCCTGGTTTCCCTCCTACCCCTCAGGCTCACTAGAACATGAGCTCCATCTGGGCAGAAATCAAGTCTGTTTTGTTCCACACAGTATTCCTAGTACCTAGAAGATTAGGTGCTCAATAGGTATTGATTGATTGAATTAATAAATGAATAAACAAATAAAAACTTACAAATCAAGTGGTCACGTTTTAGACAGTCTTTAAGGATAGGGGCTGATGGGGAGAGCAAGGGAAGGCATTCCAGGCTGAGGGAAAAGCATCACAAAGAATGGAAGTGGGATCTTACCTGGTGTATGCATCAGTTAGGACTCCCTGTTTCCATATATTCACTTTGGCTTGAACAGTTAAGGGAATACATTGGCTCATGCAACTGGGAAGTCCAGAGGTAAATGCTGGATAGCTTCTGCTTCTCTCTCCAGATCCACGCCACCCTGCTCTGTACCTGGGTGACTGACCCATCTGCATTACGTCCACAGTCCCTCTGGACTTCTGGACTTCTGGATAGTTCTACCAGTGGGAATCACCAGCAGGAGACTGGGAGAAGAGTGAGGCTGGAGTATTTACTTTCTCAGCTCCCTCCCTGCAAGAGTGCCAAGGTCTCACTGCACCCCTTGACCAATGCTCACAGCTCCTAATGGGCAGCCCTCTCTCCACAGCCCTATCTGCAGAGTCCACTAACCTGTCCCTTCTCTCACTCTTTTCAGGCCTAAGAGTAGCAATGACTCCTTTACTAGCCCTGGGGCACTGCACTATCCCTTGTGCTATCCCTTCACTCTGACCTCACCTTCATAAATAGTCCATTTACTAAACTCTCCTCTGGTTACTCAGTTTGAGTTCACCATCCATTTCCTGCTATGTCCCTGATTCATATAATCAGCTTCAGGCACAGCTTGACCCAGTGGCTCAACGACGTGAACAGAGATGCAGGTTCTCTCGATGTCTTTGCCCTGCCTTCTGTGATACCAGCTTCATTTCCAGGCTCTAAATGGTGCCTCCTTTCCTGTCATGGATGCCCCTCCCCAGTCCTAGTGATCTGTATTCTCCAAGCCTCAATCCTCACACCACACCGTGCAGGGAGAAGAAGAGGGTCACTGGGTAGCTAAGTGAAAAAGAGAATGATTTCTTTCCCAGAAGCCTGAGCCAACGTTTTAAAATCTCATTAGTTCTGCTGTGATTATGCGCCCACTGGAGCCAGTCATTGTGGCCAGTGACTAAGTGCCTCAGGCCAACTAGGTCCCATCCTGGAGCTGTGAACAGGGCCAATCCCACCCAAACTACTTGGCTGAGAATGGAAAATGGGGCAGCTCCCCAGAGGGGAATCAGGGGAGACCGGAGGTGCTGGGGGTAGGGGAGGGCAATCAGGAGGCTGTCGCCAAGGTCGAGGTGAATACTGATGGCCTAGCCTGGGGTAGGGCTGGGGGTACTGGGAGGGAGGTGGGGTTCAGGGACAGATGCATAGACAACCACTCCTGAATTCCAGAGGAGGCATCAGGCCCCCATGAGGCTCAGGACCTACCTCCCGGGCCTTCCAGACAGTGTTGCTGGATAAAAACCAGCTGTTGGATGTGCAAACACAGGGCCAGGACCCAGCAGCAACCTACATGTACAAACCCAGTCACAGTCACAGCCACAGGGACCAGATCATGGGGAGCCTCTTCCCAACAGATGGAGAAAAATTAATCACTACTGATGGGCCTGAGGCAGGGTAGGAGCCTCTAGTGGGGGGATGGAGGAGGATTTGCAGACAGGCAGCAGTGCGGGATGGAACCTGAGTTCAAAACCTGACCCTGCCACTCACTTGCTACGAAACCCTAAAGAAGTCATTGAGGCACAAACAGGACTGATGTCACTCCCCCAGCCCTGCTTCCAAATGAGCTCCCTCTGAGCCCCCTCCCCAAGCCTCAGGGACCTCAGAGGTGGTTCCTTGAGATGGGCCCTCACCTTCACTATAACAGCATCTTGTGGAGTTAAGCCCTGTGCACTTGTTGGCATTAAAAGGCCCAGTCGGACCTACTGGGTCTAGTAACACACCTGTCCCCTCTCCTTAGACCTTACCTGAGCTTAGGGACTCCCACTGAGAAAGGGTGGGGGAGGTGGGGAGCATGGTCTGCTTATTTCCTCTTTCTTCCCCTGCTCCCCTCCTTGCTTCTAGCTCCTCCAGGATCCTGGCAGGGGAAGGAAGCCCTTAAAGGAGAAGAGGAACACTTTCATACCTGGTTGGTGCTGTCTGTGGTCCTCCCCACACTGTGGAGGTCCTCAGTCAGAGGTGGTGTGCACACACCAGCTCTTTCCTAAGCCCAAGTGGCTGCGTTTATTGAAACTACACAGTTCCCTGACAAAGGAGAGCCTCTCTCTGATGAACGTTTTGTGGCCCCACACCAACCCCAAAGATCCTCCTTGTTAGTCATCCCACCGCTGGGAACCCCTACTCCCAAGAAAGGGTCCCTATAGAATTGCTTAAGGCTCAGTGAAATTCTGTGACCTCCACGTGATCCATAGGAAATTCCCCTTCCCTTACCTCACCAAGCCCTGGGAGCACAAGCTTCCCACTGCTGCCCTCTCACCCACACCTGCTCTGTCAGACAGTAGTGGTCAACCTCCAACCAACCTCTGACCTTCTGAATTCTTCAGGTAGGAAGGAGGTGCCAGTCTACATGTTTATATAAGGGACTGGCTTCTCCTCAGGGTCCCATGAGGAAACAGAGGCATGGAGACATTAACCACAACATACAGTAGAGAAGATTAACAGAGTCAACAGTTTTGTCTTTGAAAAAAAAATAGAAACAGAGAAGATTCTGGCAAGATTGAACCAAAAGAAAAAGAGAGTGAGCACAAACAGGCTATACAAGCAATAGAAAGGGGAAATAGCAACAGAAGTTGTGGAAATAAAATAGTTAGGAAAATTATATGGACAACTTCATGCCAATGAATTTGAAATTTTAGATTAATTGAATATGCACCTAGAAAAATATAACCAGCAAAACGGACTCAAAAAGAAATAAAAATTTTCCATAATTTTATAACCATTAAAGAAATCTTCCCGCAAATAAAACATTAGATCTAGGTGGTTTTATAAGTGAGTTCTCTCAAGCATTTAAGACAAAGATTATTCCAGTCTTACATAAATACTTCCATTTACGAGACTATCCAAACATTGAAATTTAAATCAGACAATACAAAAATGGGACATTGTTGACCAAACTCATTCAAGAATGCAAATGCAAGAAATCTTAAATAAAATTTTAAAAATAAAATTCCAACAATGAATAAATATGATAATATATTATGACCAAGTTTGATTTATCCTAGGAATATGACACTAGTATCATATTAGTATATTCATTAATAAAATCCATCACATTAGCTTTTCAAAAGGCATTTGATCATCCAAATAGATACAGAAAAAACATTTGATAGAAGTCTGCACCTACTGATGATAAAACCCTTAGCAAATTAGGAATAAAAGAAAATCTACAAAAAAAAGCCCACAGCAAACATCATATTCTGTGGTGAAACCTTGAAAACTTTCCCTTTCAGATCATGAAAAAGATGAGGATGTCTGCCATCACCATTGCTGTTCAGTGTCAGAGGTTCTTTCTAGAGCACTTAACAAGAAAAAGAAATGAAAAGTATAAGGACTGGAAAGCAAGAAGCAAACTATTATTATTTGCATATGGTGTGATTGCCCATTTGGAAAATCCCAAAGAATCTACAGATAATGAGAGTTTAACAGGTTTGCTGGGCTCAGAATCAATATACAGAGGTAAAGGTGCCATTTACAATAGAAAAAAATTACAAAGCGTCTAGGAATAAATCTAATAAAAATTGTGAAGTTCTTTATATAGAAAATTAACATACGTGATCTGCCTGATAGAGGCTTGGCACGTCACAGCATTTCATTAAGTGTGTTTCTTTTCCCCGCCCCCGTTCTATATCTGAGATATTTGCATTTGCATCCCAAAGAAACATTATCAGAATTGTCAGAACAATTTTTGCATACTGTCTTATTGACGCAATGCTACTTTAAAGATTAATATTTGCATAATGCATTTGCCAAATACTGTGACATTATCTTTTTCATGAGAGCTCTGAGAACTGGGTAATAATATTCTCATTTACACTGGAGGAAAGTGACCAGCTAGGCTATCAGCTTTGGAGTCAGCCACCTTGTGCCTGTTGACCCTGGGCTCCTTGATTAATTCCAGGCATATTTATTGAGACCTGGGCCAGGAGCAAGAGGTGCAGTGACGATGGACACAAAGCGTGTCTTCACGGAACTCCAGCCTATTGTGGGATGAAGATCATGGAACAGCTACCGCACAACTGAATGGTGCTATGCTGTGAGCCTTACAGGAGGGGGCCAGGGGGGCTTCCCGGAGGAACTGTATGAGTCGATTCCTACTCATGGCAACCCCATGTGTTTCAGAGTAGAGCTGTGTTCCATAGGGTTTTCAGGGCTGTGACCTTTTGGAAGTAGATCACCAGGCCGGTCTTCTGAGGCATGTCTGGGTGGATTCAAACCACCAACCTTCCAGTTAATAGTCAAGCACTTACCCCATTTGGTGAGACACCAAGGGACTTCCTGGAAGAAGGGATATTTAATTCCAAACCTGAAGGATGAGCCATCCAGGTGAAGAAATTAGAGGTGGGAGATGGAAGTGAAGCAGAAAAGAGAAGAGAAGGTGTGCCAGGCCGAGGAGACAGCATGTGCAAAGACTTGGAGGAAAGCAAGAAGGGCCACCATGGAGCAGACAGAAGTTTGGTGCTGCGGGATCACAAGGAACGCAGGGATAAGGGCTGAGAAATGAGGCGCACAGGGGCCAGCCCTTGCAGAGCGCTGCGCGTCAAGCAGAAGAGTGCAACCTTGCTTCTAAGAGCAAGGGGCAGGCACTGGGGAGCAAGTAAGGGAGCGACATAACTAGATCTTCACTTTAGAAGACAGAGTGTGATCCATATACAAAAACGACTTCAAAATGGATCAAAGACCTGAATATAAAGCCTAAAACTATAAAGTTCATAGAAGAAAAAATAAGATCAACACTTCAGGCCTTAATACATGGCATTAACAGGATACAAACCACAAACATCAACACACAAAACCCAA
>NW_004443951.1:27484277-27496887 GCF_000243295.1 Trichechus manatus latirostris | reverse complement strand
GTTACATGAGAAACTATCTGTTCTGTAAGCCTTCACCTGAAGTACAATAAAATATTAAAAAAAAAAAAAAAAAGACAGTGTGACATAGGACTCACTAAGGTCAGGAAGCTGAGTCAGGTCAGAGGAGATCCTTGTATGTACCTGGACAATCTACTTTCTGCCCATTAGGAGCCCTCATGACCTCATGAGCCCACTCTCATCTTTGGGGCACAATGACAGACCTCCATGCAGCAGCTGAGACCCATAGAAGGGAGATGATTGGTCCCAGGGCTGGGGGAGAGGCTCAGGAGCTCTCAGGACAGAAAGAACTATCAGAATCAGGATCTCCATGTCCCCAGAACTTCCTCTCCATCCATCTTTTATCTTTGCTCGTATCTACCTTTTTCTGTGAAGTGACCTCCGTTTCTCCCACTGCACTCAGGTGGGTCCCATGGGGCCAGGAAGGTAGCTCTGAGCAACCGTTTGCAACTCCACGATCCCAAAGGCAATAGAGAGTTTTTCCTATTAGCTCCAGTGGAAAATTCCAGGAAGGAAGCCAAATTGTCTGTAAGGCTGACTCAACGACTCTGTCCAAACGGCTACATAGCCATGGGATCTTAACCTCTTTTATAAAACAAACCAAGACCACAGGAGTTTGGCAGCATTGCCAGGAGCTGTCCAAAAATGTGGCCACAGAAAGTGGACTATAGGTAAAGCTCAAATCCCCTCCCATCTTGCTTCCAGCAGCCTGTGACAAACAGCCAGCAAGCAGCCACCTGGAACCTGCAACCCAGACCTTCCCCAGCCTCCTGTGGCCTCAGATAAGACCTGGCCTGGCAAACTCTTCCCCGAAGCAATTCCATTTGCTGGTATCAATACTAGAGAAATGCTACCATGTGCACAAAGCAGGCATACACACAGATGCTTATTGTAGCACTGCTTATAGAGAGAAAAAAATGGAAGGAGCCTAAATATCCATGAGGAGGGGAATGGGGGAAGGAAGGGAGGGAGGGAGGGAGGGAGGAAGGAAGGAAAAATACATAAAATATCTTTTGTGTTTTTAAATACACACAGAGAAGTACTAAGCATGCATATATATGTGTGTATATGAACACATAGAAATAAGTGCACAAGGGTTATATACCGCACTGATCATAGCGGTTACGATGGGGCGTGGGTGAAACTTGGAGGCAAGTTGTTGGGGAGGTTAACACAGAGGTATTTTATTTTTGTATGAATTGCTTGAATATATACCAATCAGAAAGCCTGCGTATCACACATGTATAATTAAAAACAATTTTAAATGAATGCGGGAAAATAAAATGGCAGGTAACATACTTGTAATAACAAAAGTAAATCAACAAACAAATCTCCTAACTGCCAATAAAACCCAAACAAACCCTCTGCCATTGAATCGATTCTCACTGATAGTGATCCTATAGGACAGGGTAGAACTGTCCCACAGGGTTTCTAAGGCTGTAATCCTTATGGGAGCAGACTGCCACCCCTTTCTCCCTCGGAGCAGCTGGCGGGCTTGAGCGGCCGGCCTTTTGGTTAGCAGCCATGCGCTTTAACCACTGTGCCACCAGGGCTCCTCAAATACAATTACAGGGACCTGAATAAATAAATGGTGGTATCCCTAACAGCAGTGTCTATAACAGGATTGTCAGCCTTCCGTTCTGTTGTCTGAACAGGTCGCTATGAGTCGGAACCAATCCGACAGCACCTAACGTAATGTAACAGCAGAACACCAGGCAGCCAGTGAAAGGACAGAGCAGATTCACAAAGGGAGAGATTCTCATGTGAAAAAACAAATTACAGATGAGTGTGTACCAAATATTCCTGTTTTATAAATGAAAAGAAATTTAAAAATGTATGGAAGAATGTAAGTCATAGTGGAAAGAGTGTGGGCTCTGTGGTCTCACCGAACTAGATTTAAATCTCTCTGGTAGTTAGTGGAGTGCTATCAGGAGGCTCACTCTATTACTGTAGGCCTCAGTTTGCTCTTTCTTAAAAAGGGGATAACCACAGTGTCTACCTCATGGGGTTGATGTGAGGACTGGCTGAGCTAATACATCCAAAAGCCTTACCACAAGACAGCAAGCTTATTATTATTATTATTTCCAGTGTTCTATCTGGAAACAGATGTTTGGGATGAAGGGAAAAGGGCACTTTTTATGCATTCCTGCATTGTTTGAACATTTAATAGTGAGTTTGTGTTACCCTCAAATTAATTGAAAATACTAATAAAGATTGAAAGGAGGGAAATAACCTCAGGTCAGCAGCTGCCTGTGATGTGTCCGTTCTGATGGGTCCTGACTCCCTGCGTGGCCCTGGGTGGGAGGCTTAGGGAGCAGGTGTCAGGTCATCGCTGGCTACCGTTTGCGGGTAAGTGTGTCTGGCCACCTCCGCTCTTATCCTGAGAAAATCGCTTCCAATTCCACATCAGTGAGTATATGGAGAAGAGCAGGGGACATAAGACAGGCCCTCAGGGCACAGTGAGATACCAGCGGTGGACTCTCCCTGCCAGGGGCTCAGGAGCTGGGGGATGGGCAGGAGGTGAGTGACAAGTGTTCTTCTGTCACCTGTCAACATCCTGTGATTTAATATAGTTTTGACATTTCTCCAGCCAAGTGGCGGCCCAGACTCCAGCGCATGAAATCGGTGGATAAAAGCTGGAGCAAAGGGCACCGAGACCTTGGCTCCCTGTCATTTTGCCGCCAGCTCTTTCAGAGACAAGCTGGCACATGAAGTCACGGAAGTCAATAAGGAAATGGATCAGGGCTGGAGCGAAAAACAGAGAGATTGAGAATCCAGCGAAATTGGTCCTTCCTTTGTGGGTCACGTGGTTCTGTTGCTGTTGCTGTTGGCAGATGGGATCCAGGCAAGGGCAGGAGGCTCCACACAGTTGTGGAGGGGACCCCAGGCCACTGGCAGTGGAGTCTGAGCCCTGTGCACTGAGCACCTACTATGTGCCAGGCCCTGTGCATTCACCAGGCACGCAGCAGTGAACCAGACAGGCCAAGACCCTGTCCTAGCGGACAATCTTCACGATAATAATAGTGAACACCAGTCCTTCCTTGCTCACTGTGTGCCTGGCTATGTGCTAAGTGCTCACTCAATTCTTATTTAACCCTCACAACTATAGGATTATTATAATCTCCATTTTACAAAAAAAGTAAACTCGAGTTCAAAGAGGTTAAATTGCCTGCCAGGACACAACCTGTGGAAGGGCAGAGTTGGGGTTCGAACCCAGGTCTGTCAGTGCCGTGTCTGTAGCCTGGACCCAAGCTAAGCCCTCCACCAATTCCCCAACCACTCAGACACATTTACCTTTACAGTCTCTTCCTTAATTCTAACTGTTTATGCATCTATCTTCCTGATTCACCATGGACTCCTTGAGGGAGCACCCGACACAGTGCCTGGCACATAGTAGGGCAGTAGGATGTGGCTCGGAGCTGAACCTGGAGTCAGATGGGCCAGGGCTCGAGTCCTGTTGCTGCTCTACCAGCTCCATGGCCCGGGCATTTCACTTTGCTTCTGTGAACCAGTGATGGCACCCTTCCCTCTTTGGAGGGTTGCTGTGAGGCTCAAATGTGACACTGTGTGTAAAGTGCTCAGCACAGGCCAGCACATGCTGAGTGTGCCCTGAGTATTAGTGCTTATTGTTGATAAGGACTTTCTGTATGACGACCACTTAAATAAAATACAAGACCAGGGGTGTTACTTCCTTCTATTTTTTAAGACTCCTATTCTCTGTTAGCATTTGTTCATTCATTCATTTGTTCATTTCACACACAGGAATCACCCACCATCTGTGGGCCCAGCATGTTCCAGGCACCGGGATGAGGGCAATGAATGAGACAGACAGAACTCTTGCCTCCTGGGACTGATATTCCAGTGGGGATGAGGAATGATAATGAAGGAAGCAGACAAATAAATCATTACAAGCTGTGACAAGCATAGTGAAGAAAAAAATGAGATGTTGTAAAAGAGAATACTGTTCTTTTTGAGGAAGATCTTTCTTCTTCCTGTAAAGATGGAAGCAAAAGAAATCACCATGTATCAGTTTCAGCACTGAGCTTCCTGATGACGGTTTTCCCACCTCCATTTCCTGGCACAGCCCATGCCTCCTGCTTGGCATGTCCTTTCTCCTCCCTTTCTTCACCCCACAAGTTCCTGGTTGCTTCACAACACTCAGCTCAGCAGCGCCCCCTCTGGCTTGTCATGCCTTCTGTGGCTGACTGGTTCCGGTGCCTGCCCAGCTCTCAACAACCTCTCTGAGCCCCCATTCACTCTCATCCCCTCTGGGCCCCCCAGGGATAGGCCCTTACCACTGTGTCTGCCCTGTGTGACCATGCCCCGTTGTCATAGCTGACTGGACCAGAAGTAGACACCTGACCCAAGCCAGAACCATCAGATTTGGATTTGGGCCCACAGACCAGCCAGTCTTGGCTCATGGTGGGAAGTGTGAGGGGAGATGGACCCTCAGCTGGCTCCCAACTCACCTGCGGACTGCAGAGGGAAGGGTGGAGAAGGGATGAGAGAGGAGTGGGAGGCCTAGGGGTTTCCCTTCCTGTGATCCAGCTGCTCCTTCCACTGGGGTCTGAGCCCCTTCCCCACCCTTCCCTACTCCATCCCTGTAGTGAGTTCTTGGTTTATCACTTAAGCTGGCCCTGCAAGTTTCTGTCCACACCCACCAGAAAGCCTTGGTTCCCCTCTCTGCCATCCCCCCAACTGACCAAGTCGGTGGTTTCCCTCCCTTGTAGTCCTTCTGTGCCCTCTGGGCCCCACTGACCCCAGTGACTTTTCTTCCCCTTCCCAAGGGCCGGGCTCCTGGTGGGTCCTCAGTCGTGTCTTCCGAAGGAATGAGTGAACGAGTGACCACACCTCAGAGGCAGCCCCACAGTGGGAAGTGCCAGGGTGAGGAGTGGAGGGGCCTGGGTGAAGAGTCAGGGCAGGGAGTGGACCATGTGGGCTTGAGTCTAGCTCTGCTGCTTCCTGCCTCTGGGGTCTCAGGCCCCAAATTCAGCTTCCCTGAGCCTCCATCTCCTCCCCTGTAAGGTGACGTGGGTGACAGGCCCGGCACAGAGTAGGCATGCAGTTAATACCAGCTGCAGTGTGGTGCAATTGTTTTTCTTTTTAATGAGACTACAGATCTACCCTCAGCTTTCTTCTCCCTGAATCTCCCAAAATGCCCTGTTCCAAGAGCTCTCCCCACCCCACCCCCACCCCCACCCCACCAGTGAGGTACTCTGAGCAACGGTCACCCCCACCCTTGGGAGCAGCTGACATGTGCCTTGAGGAACCTCAAGTGGCTTCCCAAGTAGAGATCAGTGACAGCAGGAGACAGAACAGTCTCCACTTAGGGTCATAGCTGATGAGCTGGTTTTGTGAGTCCACGCTAGAGGTTTGCAAGGATCCCCAGTTCCCTCAGGTGCTGGAAGGACTCAGAGCTGCTGAGATCCAGTTTACCTGCTACGTGTCTGCATTCCCACCCACAGGCCAGTGAGACGAGGGACATTAAGAGACTGTGGTCCCCCAGCCCTCAATACTCCCATGCCAGTCACCTGCCATCCAGATGCCAGCATCTGTTCACGTTAGACCATCCAATACAGAATCAGTGTCTACAGTAAAGAAGGAAACTGCCGTTGGGGTTGTAAAGGCCCCAAAACCTCTAGCCCCAGGGACCACGCTCACATCCCCAGCTCTGGAGCTACTCCAGCCTGCAACTGGCATGACAGCAGCTGGGTCTGGGGGTTGTTTGCACAGAAATGCCGCTGCACTCTGCTGAACCCACATCTGTTCCCAGGCCACAGAGAGCTCAGCTGCACGTTTTATTTTCTTTGAACAAATCAACTTTCCACCATGGCCAAGCAGCGTGGAGATTTCAGTGTGTCCAGACATCAGTGGTGGAAAATGAATATCCAGTTCTGCATGTTTTATTGGTCTCACCCACGGTCAACTGCAGTCCCTTCCTGTGGACCACTAAGGCCTGGCTGTGTGTTCTCAAAGTTCTGGGCTTCCATCCCCACACAAACACTGAAAACACTGAACTGCTTTTTCCCCTTTTCTCTCTCGCTATCTCTCCTTCTCTCTCTTGCTATCTTTTTCTCTCTTTCCCTCGTCCCCCGCTGCTGCCTGCCATCTCTGAGAACAGGGAAATTCTATCCCAGAAGGGTACTGTCTTTAATCGGGATCTAATTCCTTTTATCTCCATGCTCAGAGATGGGGGTTCCCAAAGGACAAGGAAGGCGCTGGCCATAATTAACATCTCTCTGCTCTCTGGAAAACAAAAATTATTCTCACATACTGATTTCTTCTTAAGGAGCTTTAGCGTGGTAGAGGTTGGGGGGCCAGCACATGGATTAGCAGATACTCCACCCAGCAGAGCAAGAATCTCGAAGAAAGGAGGGTAACAAGCTGAAATACAAGAGGGTTAGGCTTGGGGCAAGTTGGGGAGACCTCATGATGGGCTGGAGCTAGCCAGTCCCCCTTCTACCAGGATGACGGAGTGCTCTGGACTTCAGAGGGAGGGAGATGGCACCTGGACCAATTCTGCCACGTTTGCCAGGCCCTTCCTGGTTTCATAGCTTTCCTGATCTTCTGATCCTGCCCACAATCCCTGATCCTGTTTGATTAAATGGTCTCCTCCATCCTAGATGGTGATGAGGGAGGATCCCATGTGGCTGGGGTGGGAAGGCACTTTGGAGCAACAGCAAGAAATGTGGCTGGAAGAGTAGTTGACGTTAGCTCGGAAGGCATTGAATGCCGTGCCTAAGAGCTTGGGTTTTAACTTGAAGACAAGGATGGGCCGTGAGGGGTTTGTTTGTTGCCGTGGAGGCTATGATTGAGTCTGTGCTTTGAGCAGTACTCAGTAGGGAGGGCTTAGAGGGGAGCTCCAGGCAGTGGGACTGGGCACAAGGAGGTTGCAGTGGTCAGGTGGAAGATAAGGGTGGTCTGGACCTGCCTGGTATCTGGGGCTGAGAGGAGGAGGCAAGTCCTGTCATGAGGCAGGAGGTGTCGTCCATAGGACTTAGTGACTTCATCACAAGGAGGAAGGAGGAGAGAACTGACTTATTAACCAGAAGTTGCTGAGCACCTCCTGTGTGCTGGGACCCTGTGCTTAGTGTTTACCAGCCTCCTGCAGGAGATTAGTTAGGACAACTCTGAGTCCACTGTCACCAGGTACTATGAGGCAGTGCCATGTCCAAACCTGGAATTGTACAAGGGATGTTTCCGAGGCAGAACTGACCATCCTCACCAGGAGATATGGAGAGGGGTGAGAGTGGAAAGGGAAAGGAGAAGATATTCCAGAATTTTGTATTTCACCCTTCTTCTTCTGTAAATTCCAGCCCTGGGTCCTTCTTTGCCACCCCTCCCTTCTGCAATGATTCACCCTGTTTCCTAGCAGCTAACCCACATCCCCAACCTCTTGTCAAGAGCACTGGACTCAGAGTCCACCGTGCAGGGCTGGGCCACCTAAGCCCCTCCCTGGCTGGGTGCCTTTGGTAGTTACTTCAGCTGCTGGTCCTCAGTTTCCTCCTCCACCAAGTGGATTAATGTCCCCATCCTCCATCACTGTTGGGGGCTGAAATGAAATCATGGCAGTAAAAGCAGCCAAAGAGGCCCCAGCAGCAAGGCAATGCAGGTTAACATCTGGGCCAGGATGTGCTGGTCCCCCAGTGCCCTTGGATGATGTGGAAATTTACCCTATTTGGGGAGTTCCAGGATCTGACACAGAGTACGACCTTGATAAGTGTTTGTCACATGAACAAATGAATTAATGACTGGGTTTAAATTCTGGCTCTGACCTTTATCAGCTGTGTGACCTCCCGCTGGGACCTGACCTCTCTCACTTGCTTCCCTGTCTGAGACTCTGTAGAGTTGCTCCCTGGGTTCCAAATATAAAATGCTGTAAAACAGACTCAGATTCAGGGCAACAAAAAGCCTGGAGGGCAGAAATAGAAATACGGTCAGGGAGAAGCCAGACTCCACAGCCTTCACGCTTCACCAGGGCCAGGGAGGCTGGTTCATGTTATATAACTCCTGAGCCAGCAGGATGTACTAATTAACCACGAATTTCAAGAACTGTGAGTCCTGGAGGAAGTCTTTAATTAATATGCCTCTAAAGGTTGGGAGAAGGCAAGAAAGTGGCAAGTTCTGCCTTAACAGTGGGTAGGTGGCCTACCAGGGAGGTTTCAAAAGGGGAGGAACCCAGCTGACCCAGGAGGTCCGGGGGCAGGGCTGGCTTCATGGATGCAACACAGGCCCCACGCTCAGCAGGGCCCTGCACTTGGGCTTCGATGCTCCACAGTCACTGTCTCGAAATCTGTATTATTTTTTTTTTTTTTAACAGGGACCCTACATTTTCATTTTGAACTTGGCCCACAAATTACATAGCCAGCCCTGCCCCAGGGTCATTTCATACCCACAGCAGTGCTGGGAGAAGGGTGTGATGGTTAAGATTGTGTGTCAACTTGGCTGGGCCGTGATTCTCAGTGTTTATATGTGACCAACCCTTCTTCTGCATTCACAACCTGTCTCATCAGGGAAGCCTTCCCGGGCAGGTATTCCCCAGAATATTGTGTGCCTCAGCTCACTGCTTGCTTCCTTGGAGTCACACACAGATACATACTCACACACACTCACTTACATACTCACACTCATACTCACACACACACACAATGGTATGCATATTCCAGGGGCCGAGACCTGCCTCACTCAGCTCCCGACAAGTGCCTGGCTCTGTGCTGTACAAGGAAATGCTCGAGCTCAGCAAGACTGAACTTGACCCTGTAACTCAGCCCCAGTTTGGGTCAACGGCAACTCCTACCACTGATGTCTGTAGTCCCAGCTCCCCTTGATTTACAAATCTCCTGTGTTCCTCTGCAGGGGCCAGGGAAAGAGCAGCAGCTCTGGGGTCATCCAGATGGAGTCTCAAATCCTCTCCTGCTACCTAACTTGCTGAGTGACCTGGGACAAGTCAGTTCATCTCTCTGAAGTCCCCTCTAGACAAGTGGGAGCAGCAGTGCCCCCTAGGGGATGGTGCCAGGACTGATGAGGTGGAGCACGCACCAGACCTGGCACACAGGTGTGCAGTGAACCTCAGCCCATTCCCGCCCCCGCCCTCAGATGTGGGCAAACTGTAAATTGCTCCCAAGTCAGAGCTAACAATTCAAAGAAGCTTGTGAATGAATCCTTTAACCCAGCAGCTTTCCCCACTCATCCCTTCCCACTATGGTCCCAGCTCAGACTTGAGCCCACCTCAGGCCTGCTTCTCCAAACATGATTTGTACAGTTTTTGACAGATTTTTGCACATTATAGCTGTTATATAGAATTAATCTTCCAGGCTGCTCAAATTCCAACTTTTTATTGACCCCCGGAGGAATGGCTGCGTTTTGGCAAAGGTTGCACATAAAACACAGCATACTGGACAGAAAAGAAGGCGAGGACTCCATCAGTGAGCAGTGCCATTCATTAGGTGGGATCACAGCGTCCCCTTCCAACGAGGACATGCTTTCGATGGCACTCTGCTCCCCACTGCCTCCAAAATGGGTGATTTAGGAACTCCCAGCGAGATGCTTCTTACAGGGGAATGATGTGTGTTTTGTTGATGGAGGACCTGCTTCCTCGGGCCCACCTTCGCTGCCCTGTACGGAGGAGAGTGCCACTGTCCCCATAGCACAAATGGTGACACGCAGGCCCTGAAGGTGAAGGGACTCGCCCAAGATCACAGGCAGCATCAAGAGGTGGGGCTGTGACTCGAACCCAGGTCTGGGTGCTCCAAGGCCCCTGCTCACTTCTTCCCCACCCTCCTGGGAGTGAGCAGAGAAATTAGCCCAATCCAGGTGGACTGCAGTGGGATTTGGGTTCAACCTTGTTTCCAGAGGCCTTAAGTACAGGCCAAAAAAACAAAAATTAAATTAATTAATTAGAGCAGTCAACTATGGAGTGTTTTTGGAGTGGGGTGTCTTCGGACCACAGTAACAGGAGACTAGATTTTTAAATGATCCCTCTCGTTGCCTCCAGGAGAAGCCGATCCACCACTCACGGGCACCCCAGCCCCTCCTGGTAAGAAGGAGGAGCTCAAGAGAATGAGCTTCCAGGTTCCACTGGAAGAAATTATTTTGACCTTCTGTGTTTTCACACCATAAAAGGAAGGCCATGAGGCACAGTGTGGACACTGGGCCTCTGCTCTCTGTACCTGCTCCAGAGGCAGAACCTTCCCCAGCCCAGAGCCTTGTGGGAGTTCAGACCACCCTCCCCAAAGGTGATAGGGCTGCCAGGGCAGAGAAAAGGCATGTGGTCTGGCCCAGGTCACACAGAACCACAGCGAGACAGCGGGTCCCCTCCAGATGCGCTGCTCAGACTGTCCTCCACCCATTAAGGCATAACGAGTGTCGTGTGTAGAGGAGGTAGGGGCGGGGATCTGGGGCTCCTGGGACCACGAGGCCCAAATGAAGTCACACCTGAGTACTTTAAATTGACCAGCCCCTTCCCAGGCACTGGAGTGATGTTGGCTTTTCAGTGCTGAGGTCAGAGTCTGACACAGGACAGGGTGTCTGTCCATTCCCTGGAGAAGAACTGGGCAATGGGTTGCACGTGCCTGGATGTAGGAATGAATGACTGTGCTGGAGGAGAAGGGACACATGCGTGATGGGAGACTACACCTCGCGGGACTGAGTGCACAGCTCCTGAGTGAGAGCAGGAGTGAAGATCCTGGAGGAAGAAAGGCTGCGCGGGCGCACGTGTGGGTGCAGTGGGGTCTGGCCTGGCTGTGTCATTCCGCCTGGGCTGCTGCCAGTGAGAGCTGCCACCATCGACCCGGACTCACAGGGCACAGAGAGGGAGGTGACCAGCCCCACGGCACACAGCTCATGGGGGCAGAGCTGGATTCCCATCCAGCACCTCCCCCCCCCCCAAATGCCTCCGGCTGCTTCCCCAGTGAGCCTTGGACCAGTGCTGTGGTCCAGACTTATTGAAACTTGGCCTCCTGCACTCCCAGCTGACATTCAAAGTGAGCTTAGTAAAACTAACTTTTATTGTCAGAATGCAAGCTCCTACGCTCCTTCTAGATTGTGCTAAACGCTCAGTCGTTTAGTTTCACCATCAAATCATTCTGTCTTGGGGAGGGAGGGCTAGGACTTGGCTGGGATCAGATCTCACCTTTTCCGATGATGGTTTCCAGTGGTTTTTAATTTGTTTAACTTTTCTGCCCCTGCCTGATAGGGAAGGTTGTGGGAAGGAGAGGGGAGGTCTCTGGAGGCCAGGTGGCTGCACTGACACCTCTGTCCCCAGGCCCAGGCAGGGAAGCAGGGCACCAAAGGAAGTGGGGGTGTCTCTCCTAGCAGGCTTCCATTGTCCTTACTCCATTCTCCTGGACAATGGCATCCAGGCCTCATACACCCTACATACTGTGCTTCTAGCATCACTGCACATCCTGACACCCCAAAAATAGTACCTGCTGTTCCCCAAATACTCCATACATGCTTGTGTTCCCAGACGTTTGCACAGGCTGTTCTCCTGACCTTGAATGACCTTTCCACATTGTCTTCAACTTCAGAAAGTCTCCTCATCCCCCAAGGCCCAGGTGGAGAGACAAGGGAGCAAGGAAGGTGAGCTCACCCATTTCACCTCCTGCTGTGTGCCCAGGCGGGGCAGGGAGGTGACTGCATGCCCTCAGTGGATCCCACCAGGCCCAGGCACCACTCACCGGTGGGCTTCATTAACCCATTTTACAGATGGAGAAACTGAGGCTCTGAGATGTTAAGTAACTTGCCCTGTTGCCCAGTGGTCAGTGGCCTGGCTGGGATAGTGCTGACCAGTCACTGACCCACAGATCAGTCTTTTCCCCCTGCTCCACCCACCCTCATCTCTGGTCACCTCCTGACCCCTGAGAAGTGCATCCCGCCTTCTTCCACACCCTCACAGGGCACGACTGAACATCCCTTCCTCATGACAGTTTCCTACCTCTCTGCTTCCGTGTCTGACCACTCCCTCCCTGAGGCAAGGTGAGGAGCAGACTGGATTCGTCTTTGACTCACTTGATAAACAGTGAATTGAAGTGGGTGGAGGTGAGCTGAGTGATCCCACTTAGTCCCTGTGTCCTGGTACCCGACTCTGCCCTGGAGGGATACAGACCCCTCTCACCAAGGGCCAAGCTGCATTTGGCCAGTTTAGGCCTCTATGTTGGGATTCAGTTCACTTCTCTACACATTCAGCTCTTCATGGGGAGTGAGGCCAGGGAGGAAGTGTGGGTGGGTTACACTGGGGAAAATTTCGGCTCAGCATCAGCAGCCAGGTGTGCCCAACAATGGGACAGAATGTCCTGTCAGGTAGTGAGCTCCTTGCCCCTAGAAGACATCAAGTTATTACATGACAATGAAGAGAGGGCTTCCTGAATTACAGGGGAGATTGCAATTTGTTTCCTGTATTCCAGATTCTGAATCCAGGATGTCTGGTTCAACTTTATATTTCTCTGAACAGATTCTGTAATTCCAAGGGTCTAATAGCTACCATGACTCAAAACAAGAAGAAACAGCTAAAAACATCCATTAATAATCAGAACATGGAATGTAGGAAGTATGAATCTAGGAAAACTGGAAGTCATCAAAAATGAAATGAACA
>NW_004443951.1:27477926-27481745 GCF_000243295.1 Trichechus manatus latirostris | reverse complement strand
GAAAATCTTCAAGGAGATGAACTGACACAGTGGCTGCAACAATGGGCTCAAACATAGCAACGATTGTGAGGATGACTCAGGACGGGGCAGTGTTTTGTTCTGTTGTAGTACGGTCACTATGAGTCAGAATCAACTCGATGGCACCTAACAACAACAATAGCTATGGGTGTGGCTCTGAGACCTCTCAAGAAATTCTTTAATTCTGAGATTCTTTGGGCCTCTAAGTCCATGAATGACTCTGTGAACCTGTAACTCTAGGATTCTGTGAAAGGGACATAATGCTCGGATTATGTGATTCAAACATTCTATCAATGTGTCTTTGAGGCTATGAAAGATGTTCTAATTTTAAGATTCTGTGCATCTTAGATGCCATGAATGGGACTGACAGATTTGAAAACCCTCCAAGTGTATAACAGAATAAAGGCTCTAAGACCTTCCCTTCTCACATTTCAGCCTCTGTGGAAGGACATTGAGCCAATTATCTCCAAGCTTCTCTCAACATTAAAATGTAGAGTCCCTGGGAGTCCTTGAATCCAAAACCTCCACCCCTGTCCTCACCTGACTCACTCCAGCTCTCCCCTGCTGAACCCAGAGCCTTTGGGGTGAACCAACCATCCCCGAACCCCACCCCCTCACAGCCCAGGGAAACTGGTTAACCCACCAGGGGAGATAAACCCTCCCCAAGAAGGCCTTGGTACTTGATACCAGTCTGCAGACTGCTTTATGGATTTCTCCACCCACATGCCTCCTGGGGACCACCCCCTTTGAGCCTGGAGAAACAGGATGTGGACACCTCCAGTCCACCCCCAGACCCAGTGTGGGAGGCCCCTCTATTGCTGCTGGAATCCCCTCAGCATAGCATCTGTTGTTATAACTGAGGTGATGTCATCTCAGGGACGCCTGTATCCCCCCCGCCATGTGCTGAGCGGGTCAGATGGGTCCTGAAGCCCCAGGTGACAGAGCCTCTGAGGACAGCGCCTTGGCAGACGTGCTCCCAGCCGGGCACTTGTCCCCTGGGATGCCCTTTACATGGCGGACGGTGGGCACAGCCTTGGCTGCCAGAGGACATTTTCTGGTGTGTCTCACTCAGAACAAGGCAGAAGTGGGAAGCCAGGTGCCACTCTCATTTCAAGTCTGTTTATTTTTCGTGATCTACTGGCCTGTTCCGCTGTGGAAGCCCTTTCCGCTCTTCCACTGTTTAATCTGTGCAAGCTCCGTGGGCTCTGAGGAACTGGCTGTCCTGCTGGGTTCAGGTCAGATTTCTCTGCAAAGGACTTTGATCCAGGGCAGGGGAGAGGTGGGGAATAGGCAGGGAGGGGCTGGGATCTGGAGGGGGCTGGACCCTCCTCTTTCCCAACCTCAGGGCCTCCTGAGCAGGATGGTTGGGTCCCAGAACCACCTGCAGTGGAGGGACCTGGAACTCAGAGCCCATCTGACTTGGTCTCTGGCACGGGGACAAGCCACTTCCCTCTCTGAGCCAGGACTGAGTTCCTGCCAACAAGCGGGGAGGCTCTGACTAGCACCTGGTCGGGCAGAGGCAGGCGGTGGGCCTAGATAGTTCCAGCCTTTTCCAGTCTGAGGCAGGAAATCAGGCGGCTTGTGCTTGGCTCAACCTCCAGGACCCAAAGGGGTCACTGCTTCCACCTCCCCCTATTCAATGACTGGGGCTCCTTAAGGGCAAGGACTCCTCTGTCATGTTCAGTGCTGTGGTCCCTCCACAGGGCATGAAACAGAGCCTAAAACAGTGTGAATTTGGGGTTAGGGGAGAGTGGAAGGATTGGGGAAATCTGTTATCTAACCCCAGCCAGGCTCTCCACACACAGAACATACACATCCTCCTCCTTCTCCTCCACCTCACCTTTGAGACTCAGCTCAGGTTTCTCCTTCTCCAGGAAGCCTCCTGACCAGCCATCGCCCATACCCTGTGCTCTCTTACCTGCCTGTTTAAAGTTTACACCCACCCTACCTCCATTAACCGTGAGTTCCTGTTAGTGGGATCAGCATCTGGGTCTCTGCATCTCCAGCCCCTGGCCAGGGCCCAGCCCCAGTATCAGTGAATAACTGCTTGTTCGTCCAAATGGAAATTTGTAAACCTTCTCCCTCAGTGGTGCCCAACCTGAGGTCATATGATGAATGTAGTAGATACTAAAAAAATACTGGTTGGATAAAATGAAGATGCAGCAGATGGGTAAACCAGTTACCATCAAGCTGATTCTGACCGTGGCAACCCCATGTGTGTCAGAGCAGAACTGTGCTCCACAGGGTTTTCAATGGTCGATGTTTCAGAAGTAGATCGCCAGGCCTTTCTTTCAAGGTGCCTCTGAGTGGACTCAAGCCTCTAACCTTTCATTTAGCAGCCGAATGCATTAACTATTTGCACCACCCAGGGACTCCAGCAGATGGGTGGAGGGAGGAAATTAGCAATCACAGGTACCTGAGCCTGTGCACCTATGTGGGAACAGGGCAGCTGCACCCTAGCTGTGATGGGGTGAGTGAAGGTCTGGCTAGGAGTTGAGCCCTCCTGCCTCCCCCATCCTGCTGCTAGGTAGAAGGAGCACCACAGGTGTGCAGCCGCAGGGCAGGAAGAGGACCCCAAAGATAAAACAGTACCTCGGTGGTCACTGATTGTGCCCCATGGGAACTTACATGCTCATTCAGCCAGCATTTGTCCAGCACCTACTGCAGCCAGGCACTGTTCTAGCACCTGGGAGAACAAGCAAGACCCCTGCCTCAAGGAGCTGACAGGCCAGTGGGGAGAAATGGGTACTAGGCAATGAACATAATAATAAAGTAACAAAATTATCATGTGAGATGGTGAAAGTGCCATGGAAGAAAGAAAAAGGGGGGGGGGATGGGGAGCCACGTGTGTATTAAAGAAAGAGGTGAGGTTTGATGAGACTTTTCATCTTGTTTCATTGTCACAACATCCCCGTTTACAGATAAGGAAACTGAGGCTCAGAGACGTTGAACATGTGCCCAACGTAACCGAGCGTGAGGTCAAGGCAGGACTTCTGCCCTGAAGTCCCTTCCCTGGAGAGGAGCACTCACCCCGCTCTGCATACTCTAAGCCCTCACAGGCATTACCTCAGAGGGTCTTCATGACAGCGGTGCGAGGAGGCTATAATCCCCACTTGGCCAACAAGGATATGGAGCCACGTGACCAAGGCCACACAGTGTGGAGTGAGAGCATTAGAATCCAAACCTAGGTTTGTCAGAGTAAAAAGCCTCTTGTCTAACCATAAGCCACCACTTGAAAGGAAGTCACGACCCACCCCATAGTGTGCTCAGGCACCCTGATGGGACCTGTTTGGGGCCTGGCTCCTCTCAGCTGCCTCTGCTCACTGCTGGATCCAGGCAGTGAGCGACTCCCTCAGGAAACCAGGAAGGAGCTGATGCTGGTGACAGCATGACTCACTGAGGGAAGATCAAGGAGGGACCTTCTGAGGTCTGAGCCCCAAACCGACGTTCCAGGCTACAGTCGGGGCTCAGAGGCGGCTGGCCTTTGATCCAGGGCCCAGACACAGGGCTGCCTCTGAAGTGAAGACAGTGCCTTGTGAAGCCAGCTCCCATCAGGGGACAGATCAGAACTTTGCAGCCTCATTACTGATCTGACGGTCTGACCTATTTCCCACTTCCCCTCCCTTGGAGCTAAGGTGGCTGCCATAGTAACTGCACAGACAGAGGCTGCAGAGGCAGCTCCCAGGACACTGGCTTTCCACCTAAAGGAGAAAAGGCTTATGGGATACGTGGGGCAGACAGGCCTGGCTTGGGTCCCACCTCTTCTACAAACCACTGCAAGCTATTGGAGCATTCTGCTAT
>NW_004443951.1:27471152-27476920 GCF_000243295.1 Trichechus manatus latirostris | reverse complement strand
GCTGGCTGGCCACACTGTGACTCCATGGTAATCAGGTCCACTGTGGCACATGCTGAACAAGCCCTTCAGCCTGCCCAAGAGCCCCCAGCTATTATCCCGTTCTAGTCTGGGGAGCAGGAGCATCCTCTCTGCCTGCCTGCCCCAAACCACCCTGTGCCTCTCTCCAGACCAGGCTCCCTGCAGACCCCAGACTTCCTGTCACCCCCACTGACTAGGGCAACGAGCATGCACTTTACAAGGAGAGGGGAGAACAGCAGAAGGGGCTGGTTCAGGCCCTGAGAACCCTGCAGGGGGTGAGTAGAAACAGATGTATCTTGAGGGAGGAAAGGATAGTTCTTAATCCTGGAGGCTCTGATGGGAAACCTGCTGATCTGAGACACACGCCACCCTGGACCCAACCCCCAGACCTGCCACAACAGGAATATGTAGTTTTCCATCTTGAGCACCAATAGGCACCATGCCCTGTGCTCTGCACTTTACAAACATCATCTCATTTCATACTCTCAACACCCCAATGAAGAAGGAACCATTTTCCCCATTTCCTAGATTAGCAAACTGAGACCCTGAGAGATGCAGGCGCATGCCCAAGGTCATGCAGCATGTCTGGGGCCCGAGCTAGGTTCACCCCCACGTCATTGGATTTCAGTCCCTGCTCTCTCCACAGTGCCTGGGGTGCCTATTTGGGGCCTCTTGGTCATGCCCTCAAGCTGTGGCTTAGTGTATTGGGAGAGGCAGGCTGCCATGGGCCCCGGGCATCCCTGCACATCCTTGCTGAGTAGACCAAACTGCAAGGCCTAATCTTCTCTGATACCGAGCGGTTTCTGTAGCTAGTTATATAGGCAGTTAAGCAGGTTTAGGTCACTGCTCATTCCCAGGGGTAAGGGGATGGGGCTGGCTTGCTGCAGTGAAACCTCCCTGCATGTGTAGGAACCAGCTGGATCCTTGTTTCTTCTGGCGGGACTTGGGGCAGGGGAGCTGGCACTACCTGCCAATGCCCCTGCTGTTTGCTGTGCTTTGAGTCATAAGCTCCCTTGCTCTGGTCAATTGAGTCTAGTCTACTTTCAGCTCCTGAGGAGTCCTGGCAGTCCAGCCTGTTTGTATGCTTGGTCATGTCGCCCTTGGAGTCTTGCTACTCCACTCCATCACCTATGAGGTTGGAGCTCTTCTCTGACATTTGGCCTGAGGACATTTACAACCTGATTTGGACTCAAAGAACTCCGCTGTTTGCAAATGGACCGTGAGAGAATGGGGAAGAAAGATGCCTCCTCGGGGTGCTCCTCCTCACCCCCTCACCCTTGGGGTGCTCCTCTTCACCCCCCTCATACCCTCACTGTCAGATCTGAGCTGTCACTCCCTGGTCTATCAAAGCCTCTAGACAGCCTGAGGCCAGGAAGACCAAAGAAAAGTCCACCTGGGGACCTTCATGCAGACATTTCCTGGTCAGGGATCTGGGGGTGGTCCATGGAGAAGGGGACCGCCAGCCCTTCTGAGAGTCTTTAATGAAGGGAATGTAAAAGGATTAGATACTGCTGATGTGCCTCAAGTGGTGGGGACTGCAGGCATCTCATTCCTGGACCATGGAGACCCTGGTGCCAGGCCCTCCATACCAGCTCCGTGCCTGCCATCCCAGGCCCCCATCTCCTTCCAGACACACCACTCCAAAGCCTGAGAGGACCTTCAAGCTCATCTTGTCTGGGGCCCGTTTCAAAAACAGGAAACTGAAGTCCAGAAACATTCTCCAGATAGCAGCAAAGAGGATATAGAAATAGCAGGAAATTTACAGATAAATTTGTAGGCTGGCTTCAAATTCCAGCTCCACCGTGAGGGTCTTAGGCAAGTCCTGCACATCTCTAAGCCCCCCTTTAACATCAGTAAAATGTTCACCTCCCTTCCAGAGCCCCACACCTAGTCCAGTGCCTTACACACATCTGTCTGCCTTAGTTCCTCTGTCTATAAAATTAGTCTGTAAAACAGATCACTAATATATGTAAAACACCTAGAACATAGTAGGTGCCTGTCTTAGTTAGCTAGTGTTGCTATAACATAAATACCACAAGTGATGACTTACCAAACAGAAATTTATTCTAGTAGGCCAGAAGTCTGAATTAGGGTGCCAGCTCCAGGGGAAGTCTTTCTCTTTCCATCAGCTCTGGAAGAAGGTCCTTGTCATCAATCTTCCCCTGGTCTAGGAGCTTTTTAGCATAGGGACCCCAGGTCCAAAGGATATGCTATTCTCCTAGCTCTTGTTTCTTGGTAGTATGAGGTCCCCACGACTATGCTTGCTTCTCTCTTTTATATCTTAAAAGAGATTGATTTAAGACACAACCTAATCTTATAGACTGAGTCCTGCCTCATTAACATAACTGCCTCTAATCCTGCCTCATTAATATTATAGAGGTGGGATTTACAACACATAGGAAAATCACATCAGATCACAAAATGGTGGACAATCACACAATACTGTAGCCTAGCCAAGTTGACACACATTTTGGTGGGACACAATTCAATCTATTACATTCTACCCTTTGGCCCCCCAAAATTCATCCCCTTGCCACATGTAAAACACATTCACCCTATCGTATTATAGCAAAAGTCTTAAATCAACTCCAAGTCCAAAATAAAAAAAAAAAAATTCCTCTTTATATGTGAAATCTAGAATACAAATTATCTGCTTCCCAAGTACAATGGTGCAACAGGCAGGCACAAGCTAGACTTTTCCATTACAAATGGGAGAAATTGGAGAGCAAGAAGGGATAACCAGTACCAAGCAAGTCAGCAGAATATATTACTTTAGCCTTTAAGGCTTGAAAATAATCCTCTGTTCTCTGAGACCATTTAGGCAATGGCCCTGCCCTCCAGACTCTAGGTATAGGCCACACTCTCCAGATTCTGAGTGGAGGCCCCTCGGCCCTGGGCTTCAGCTCAACTTTCCAGGCCCACTGGGACAGCAACTCTGCTCCCTCTGCTTTAGGCACACCATTCTCCTAGTCCACCTGAGTGGCGACTCCACCGTTTGAGACCCCCAGAAGTTGTGGCCCTACCCTTTGAGACTGAGGTAGCTCTGCTTCCTGTGTTCCTTGTCTCTTCAGTGTTTGCTTCCTGGCTCCTTGGCCTCTCAGCCCCTCGGGCCTCTCCACCATCGTCTGCCCTGCTGGGGCAAGTGTTTCAAAGCCCTTTAGATCCACCGATGAGTGCCTGGAGGCACACTACTCCACCAATAAACTTTGGCCGAAAGGCACTCAGCTCTTTTGCTCTGTGGGTCGGCAAGGCTAGCTCCACTGATAAGTACCCACAGGCACCCTACTCTGTCAGAAAGCCTCCTGCACAAAGGCACTCAGCCCTCTCCCTCGTTGGGTCAGTTCAGCGCTGTTTCATGCTGGTCTCCTGGTTCTGCTGCTGCTGTTTCTCTGCTGCTGCTTCTTGCTGTCTGCGCCATCTCCTGTGTAACAGCTCTCCTCATTTCCTTCTGAGTCCTCACCGGAATTGTCTTTGATGTCCGTAACTCCACCAACAGTCTTTTCAAGACTATCTGGGCTTTTTCTATCAGGTACTTTAAAATTCCCACCCTCCATCCATTCACACTTTCAAAACTGCTCCCACATTTTAGGTATCTGTTAGAGCAGTACCCTACTCTTCTGGTACCAAATTCTATCTTAGTCATCTAGTGTTGCTGTAACAGAAATACCACACGTGGATGGCTTTAACAAACAAATTTATTCTCTCACACTCTAGTAGGCTAGAAGTTCGAATTGAGGGCGCCAGCTCCAGGCAAATTCTTTCTCTGTCTGTGGGCTCTGAAGGAAGGTCCTTGTCATCAATCTTCCCCTGGTCTAGGAACTTTTCAGCACAGGGACCCTGGGTGCAGAGGATGCACTATTCTCCTAGCTCTTGTTTCTTGGTGGTATGAGGTCCCCATGTCTCTCTACTTGATTCTCTCTTTTATATCTCGAAAGAGATTGATTTAAGACACAACCTAATCTTGTAGATTGAGTCCTGCCTCATTAACATAGCTGTCTAGAATCCTGCCTCATTAGCATCATAGAAGCAGGATTTACAACACATAGGAAAATCACATCAGATGACAAAATGGTGGATATTTACACACTACTGACCTAGCCCAGTTGACACACATTTTGGGGGGGACACAATTCAATCCATAACGGTGCCCAAGAAAAGGCAGCTCAATAGAGGACCAAGCCTGATCCTGATCCAAATCCCCAGATATTGCATCCCCAGTGAGCAGAGCAGCCTCATCCTCATGCCAGCACACCCTTATGTCAACCCAGCGCTGGTGCAAGACTCCCAGCCACGCAGGCAGCTCTAAAGACAAGAGAGGCAGGAAGCCCCTGAGCGGCTCCTGTCGTCTCCCATATTAATTGCATCTACATCTGGAACAGATGGGGCAGTTGGGTCTCTCACTCCCCATTTTTCACAGAGCATTGGGCCAAGAGATAACCATGTAATTAAAAGAGGAGAAATGTAAAACAATCCTCTTATTAGGGCTGCAGACCATCCCATCTTCTCTCCCTTGTAAATCCATTAATGAACTGTAATTGCAAAGACAAACCTTTTATTGAAATCTGGTAACCAATTCACTGTGAGACTAAGAGACTCCCATTGTAGTCTAAAACCAGAGGGAGAAAGAAAAAAAAGTCCTAATTAGTTTAGTCCTGTTTATCTATACACAAATTAAAAAACAAAAAACAAAAATAGCGGTTGCAAAGTAATTTACCTTCTGCCAAAAGACTGTGGTTGCCCTGGGGAGATGCTGGTTTGCCTGCTTTCTGGGACTTGTTTATAACCTTCTGTTAATCAAACATAGATCCAAGAGAGACGTGGAAATTATATAGAGTGGATGGATTTCATGAGGACCCAGAGTAACTGTGGGGAGAATTGGGATGAATTAACGGCAGGAGTTTGGGCTTGGACCCTTCTTTCCCCGGAGCCTGGTAGCATGGTCTTTGTAGAGCTGACCCCCACCTTCACCCCACAGCACACAGGGAAGAATGTAATCCACAGGAAAAAGCCTGCAAAGGGCAGGTGTGTGTGTGAGGTCTGTTCCAGACAGGGGTTCAGTTTAGGTTAGGTTCCCTAGAAGCAGACTCTGAGATGGGGATTCATGTGCAAGTAACATGTTGAGAGGGAACCTTTAGGAGAAGAGGAGCAAGGAAGCAGGATGAGGCAGGAGAGACACTGGGCAAGGATGTGGGCTTAGTTGAGCCAGCCTCAGATTGAGCCCATGGGGAGCTCTGGAGCATCAAAAGTACCATAGATAGAGCTGTCCTGCTTTGGGCAGGAGATCAGCATTTTGTACCCCTATGTCAATCAGTCATTGATTGCAGGTTGCTCCCAGCAGGACAGGGTAACCTTCTAGGTATTTCCTGTTCATCAGCTGTCTGCTCCCTTCAGCTGAGGACATTTTTAAGGAAAATGGTGCAGCTGTGAGCTGTTAGTAGCCAACTCTGAAGATGGAGAGAGGGTACAGTGACTTGGCAAAGGAGGGGGTAGGGGGACAAATTTCCATGCTCATCTCTGACCCCATCCATCAAGACAGCTGATGGTTCTGCCCACCCTGCATCTAGTCCAGCCTCGGGAACATCCATTTTCATTTTTTTTGAGGAGCCACTGTTCAGCCTTGCCAGTCCTTGGGGATCTAGTTGAAGTCACTGCACACCCAGATCAAAGAGTGTTCTGATCCCCAGGCCTGGATCTTGCAACCCCTAGCCGCAGTGATTGGTCCAGGAAAGACTCAATCAGAGCCAATGTGA
>NW_004443951.1:27468588-27470683 GCF_000243295.1 Trichechus manatus latirostris | reverse complement strand
AGTCTTCTCCATTTGTTGCTTTTGTGAAAAATCCAGAGGCTCAGCCCTGGAGGCCCCATATGCCAGCCCATCTCAGCTTAGCCCAGATTGGGGCCTGAGCCAGGCCTGACCAAGGCAGGAGGCACAACCACAGCCTTAGGCCACTAGCTCTAATCTCTGAGCTGTAGCCTCATCCCAGTCTTTACCCCATGCCGCCCCACCCCCCCGCGCTAAGCTCTGATCCCTCTCACCTCCACCACAAAGCCCGGACCAACATCGTCCTCTGACCCTAGCCTGCTTGGCAAGACCCTCACTCCTTGGTTAACACCTCCCAGCCCTCCAGCCTACTTGGTGGGGCCCTCATTTCCTGGCTAACCTCCCAGCCCCATCCTTTAAGGTCTAGCCCTGTGCCTTCTACCCTTTGACCCAGCACCGGCCCAGGTCCAGATCCAAGCTGGACTGTCCCCCATGACCAAGACTGTCTTTTGCAGTTTCTGAGTCTGCCGACTGCCTGGAAGAGGGTAAGAAGAGAGATGCCCTACTATGTGCCCAGGACTTGACATTCATTATCAGAAGAAGCAAAGCCAAGTACCTGTTTATAAAGACCTTGGCGTTAGATGACCCAGGAATCCCAGCTCCTCCAGGCAACCGTCCTGCTGGGGGTTTTTGCAATAAGAGCTTCAGGGGGCCAGAGGGAAGCCTCTCATCCTCCTCTTATTGAACACTGCAGACCGGAGGGGATCCTTCCCCCTGCCCCACTTCTTCTTCGTATGAGGCTGTTCCGGCACATTAAGTGATGAAGCAGCCTCATTACTGAGGCCTCCGGCTCATTAGCAGGCAGGCTCAGTGCGGGCAGTGGACCACTCCAGAGGACTGGACTAGGTCCAGGGGTGGCAGAAGAACAACAGAGACTGAATAATAATAAATATCTGCATAGCACTTTAGAGTTTATACAGATTACTGGGCTCTTTTTTGTTAAATCACCCGGGATCCCATATGACCTTCAAAACAACCTTCACAAGCATTGGGGTTGCAATTAGGATCATCTGCATTTTAAGGTTGTGGATATGGGCACAGAAAGGGGAAATCAGTTCCTCAAAATCAGCTAGGAAGTGGCCAAGCCCGTATGCAAACCCCAGCCGTAATAATAACAGCCAACAATTATCAAGCACAACCCTGGTGGTGTAATGGTTAAGTGCTATGACTACTCACCAAGCGCTCCTTAGAAACTCTATGGGGCAGTTCTACTCTGTCCTATAGGGTCTCTATGAGTTGGAATCAGTTCAATAGCAATGTTTTTTTCTTTTTTTTTTTAACTATGGGCTGGAATTTTTACCTGCAGTACAAGACACTTCCTCCTCACAACAACCCTGTGAGGAATGGACTGTTATTATTTCCATTTTGCAGACAATGAAACTGAAGCATAGAGAGGTCAAGATACTTGCCCAAAGTCACACAGCTGGATCTTTCCAATCCTCAGACCTCACTCGGTCCAAACTGAGTTGGAATTTGGTGTCTTCTGGGGAAAGATTCAAGCCTTAGCCCCAGGTGAAGCCATTCTCCCCCTCCTGCACCCCCAGGAACCCTGGGGTTAGTGTGGATCTGAGTGCAGAGTTGACCATGCTGAGCAGACAGTTCCTGGCCAAAAGGAACAGGCAGGCAGATGAGATCAAGATGTAGCACCGGGCTGAGTTCTAGTCCTGGATCTGCCATTCATTTGCTGTGTGACCCAGGAAACTGCTCCCCTCTCTGGGCCCCAATTTCAGGAGCTTCTAGAACTTGGTGGGGGTGGTGTGCGTAGATGACCTCTGAGATTCCATCTTTCTGCAGACAGACAGATAGATGTGTCCTTTCTCTCCCACCCCAGGAGTGGATTCTCCCCGTTCTGCAGTCTTACCGCCTTCACCCAGGTCCCTCCTCCCATCTCTCCACATTCCTTCTCCAGCCTCCACCCCATCTCAAGAGGAATTGAATTGTGAATTTATTGAACACCTTCTATGTGCCAGGGACACGGCAGACACATCTCTCTCTTCAATCCTACCCCTCCCTGGGGAGGGAGGGATTATCATCATCCACATTTCACAGATGAGGAAACCAAGGCTCAGAGAGGTAGAAT
>NW_004443951.1:27465575-27467827 GCF_000243295.1 Trichechus manatus latirostris | reverse complement strand
AGACGTGGCTCTGCTGAGTCAGCTTGGTCACTTAACCTCCCTGAGCCTCAGTGTCCTCTCCACCACCACACTGTGCGATTGAACTGTCCACTCCAGCTGGTCAGAAGGACTTCCTAACAGCAGACTAAAGTCCATGTCCTGGAATGTCCTCACACAGGTCTCCCTAGAGTCTATAGCCTGTATGGAGGTGTGTGCATGTGTGTGTATGCATGCATGTGTGCGTGCCTGTCTCTGTGTGTGTGCATGTGTGTGTACACGCATGTGCACATGTGGTCCAGATCTGTCCCCGACACTGGCGGCTCTTTCAACAGTGCAGATAACTCTCTGTCACAACAGCCCCTTCTCCAGCCGAGGCAACCTTAGTCTCTTCACACCCACCATTTCCTGGGTGCTTCCTCTGGGCCAAGCTCTGTGCTAAGTCCTTTACATAGAATCCTCACAACTGCCCTGTGGAGTAAGAAGTATTATCACTCCCATTTTACTGATGAAGACACTGGGGTTTAGAAATGTTTAAAAAACTTGTCAGAGGTGACAGAAAGTGCCAGAGCTGGGGTTACAGCCTCCTGTCTGATTCCATGACTTGCCGATGCTACCCTTTCCCTGTCCTCTCTTACTCTGCAAGCCTTCCAGAACATTCCCTCCCATCTATGCTTATTCTCTCTCCCCTTACAGAGCAGCCCAGATGGCCTAGAGGATGGTGGGTCTCTCCCCTCTTCCTCCCGGGACCCTCTCCTTGCATCGAGTCTCCCAATGCCATGTTAGCTTTGCTTTTCCAGCAACCAAATCCCGTCGACTCACGCTGAGCCTCAAGCTAGGCTCCTGCAGGAATTGCTGACAAGGCAGCTCTCGCTCCCTCTCTACGTATGTGGTTACCTTTGAACCAAACTTTTGAAAGCATCTGTATTACATTCCATCTGCTTAATCTCACATTGAGATCAGCTGGAAGCCAACAGCGTGTTAGGTGTCCCTCCCAGCATCTGTCTTCTGTGAACTTGATGGGTTTGTTTTTGTAGTTCTTCTGCCAAGTAAGCCCAGAGGCCTGGACTGGGTCCTCCACTGGAGACTTCCTTCTAGGCCAGTATCCAGTCGTTGACGTGTCTACTTTGGGCACCAATGTTCAGCTTGACTGCTGTCGTCTGTCCATGGCCCTCTGTCTGCCCTCGCTGTGGTTTACTGGTCTTTGGCCTGTCCCTCTCTCCCTCTCTTCCCCCTTCCCCATTTCTCTGTCTCTTTCCTTATCATTGTGCCTTCACTCTCTCTCTCTGTTCCATTCACTCCTCCTTCTCTATAGTCTCCTAGTTCTCTTTTATCTTCTCTTTCCCCTGCCCTTTGCCTATTTTCTTCTTTCCACTTCCACTTTCATTATCTCCTACTGGTTGTCAGGGTCCTGGCCACAGAGGCTTGTCCTCACCAGCCCACAGAGAGACCTTTGGCTCTGCCCCAGCCACAGTGAGGATGATACCCTGAGCCTGGTGGTGGATGGGGGGAGGAGACCTGGGCCATCTCACACCCAGGCTGGGAAGGTCATGCCCCCTCAGTGCACAGCAGCAGTGGTCCCCAGCATGGACACAGAGCTGTCTTCTTAGCACAGGAAGGACATTGCAGTCCTGGCAAGAGGGGCACCCAGAGGCCATTGTGTCCATCCCCTGCCATAAGCAGCTCTCGACTCCAGAAAAAGCCAACTGAAGTTGTCTTGCCTGGGAAGACACTTTCATGGGCCTCCTCATCCCCACTGATAGCCAGTGTCCGTGAGCCCTTATAACCTGAAAGTCCTTTCTCAGGTCTGCTACACAATCCGCCCCACAGTCTGCAGGCTGTGGGGCTGAGGAAGGAAATAACTTTCTCATCTGGAGACTTCCCTGTGATTGGGCCCCTCAGGCTCTTCTTCAGCTTCATTGCAGGTTCCAAGGCAGTTCCCTTTCCCTGTCACCCAGCCCCTGGATCACCAGAGTTGTGCACCCTATCCCCACCCACCCCTTTTCTCCCTCCCACTTTCCTCCAAGTTCTTCTGGAGTCACAAAGTGCCCTCCTCATCTATAAAGCTGGGCCTGGAAGACCTGGGGCCTCTCCAGAAGCTCTGTCCCCAGGGAACAGACTGGGGCCTCTCACCTTCTACCTCTGCTGCTTCCAGGGCCTGGATGGGCTGGCAGATGTGACAGGAAGATGGGCCCTATGTGGAGTTCTCTTTGCAAGTCTTTTGTGGCTGGTGCTGGGACCAGGCCTCGTGATTTCTGAGGGGAAGATGGGCATAG
>NW_004443951.1:27463055-27464840 GCF_000243295.1 Trichechus manatus latirostris | reverse complement strand
CAGCCCCTAGGGTGAGTGCCAGATCTTCCTCCTGGCCCTGGGGCTCTCTTCCCCTAGCCTCCTGAACCAACAAACCAGGCCCCTCTGGGCCCTTGCAACATAAGATGAGACTGTAAAACCCCTACAAAAGTTTAAGCATTTGGTGAGTTCCTGCTGGGTACCAGCACTGGCACCAGAAATACAGAGAAGGCACAGGCAGTATCATTGTATTGAAGGGGCCTGCAAGGAACTATACAAATATGAGGAAGGTGGGGGCAAATGTGATGATTGTGCAAAGTACTCAGAGGAGGGAGAGGTCTCAGAGGAGGGAGTGCTGCTGAGTGATCAGGGGGGATCAGAGAGTCTTACCATTTATTGAGCTCCTGCTATGTGACACGGCCGGGGAGGTCTAGAGGGAGCCCACTGGAGTCACACAGACCTGGGCTTGCAGCCCAGATCCCTTCTTAGCTGTATCACCCTGGGCAAGTTGCTTAGCCTTTCTGGGTGTTTGTTTTCTTATCTGAAAATGGGGTAGAGACCGTAGGACTGCTGTGAAGACTAAATGCAATAGTGCATATAAATCACTTGGTGCAGTGCCACTCGCAGAAAGAACAGTCAATCCTAACTGACATTTTTATGTGCTAGGCCTTGTGCTAGGAGCTTTTCACACTTTACTTCATTAAATCTCTTCTTTTTATGATGTAGTTTTCAGTATGCACAACAGAATCTAGATTACGTATATATCTACCTATATATCCATATAGCCATCCATCACTATGTTATATAGAATCATCACACAACAAATACTCTTGAGCTGTAATTTAAGATTTAAAGAACCCACAAGTCCTGGGGTCTCTTCACCTGTTTTATTCCCCATATCCCTAGACATGACCACTCTCCTGCGTTTTGTATTTACATTTCTAGGCTTTAGGAAGAAAATATAGACTCTTTTTACGACTCTCGGTAGGAAAGAAGGTATTTACCAGCCTGAAAATACAAAAAGGGTCAAGCATAAATGAAATGATCGATAAATTTGATTCAACTGAAATAAAGAGTTCATCCAGTGTTGTTGTTGTGTACCATCAAGTAGATTCCAATTCACAGCAACCCTTCAGGACAGAGTAGAACTGTCCCATAGGGTTTCCTAGGCTGTAAATCTTTATGGGAGCAGATTGCCAGGTCCTTTTCCCTGCAGAGCAGCTGATGGGTTTGAACCACCAACTTTTCAGTAGGTAGCCGAGCACTTAACCATTGCACCACCAGGGCTCCTTTCATCCAGTGTTACTGTAAATAAACAAGCTGGAAAGATAAGTCACAACTTGGCAGAAGATGTTACAATACATAAGCAATAAACGATTCTATCCTAAATATATAAAGACTTCCTAAAAATACTAAGAAACTAATAAAAATCCAATAGAAATTTAGAAAAATGATATGACCAGAATTTTCAAGAAGAAACCTGAATGGCTAATAATCATTTGAAAATGTGTGCAACCTCATTAGTGATCAGAGAAATGCAAATTATGGAGTACTGGCAATTTCCAGTGTACGCCCACTAGTCAGGCAAAATGAAGGGATCATCCGGGTGAGGAACGGCGGAAGCTCTCCCACATGGCTGCTGGTAGTGGAAATGATACAGCCTCTTTGAAAATCAATTTGGCACTGTCTTGTAAAGTTGAACATGTACATACCTTGTAATTCAGCAGTTCTCCTTCTAGAATATACCCCAGAGAATCTCTTGTACATGTGCATCAGGAGACTTGTACAAGAATGTTCACGGCAGTTGCTGTTGTAGTAATGTAGTAA
>NW_004443951.1:27459643-27460746 GCF_000243295.1 Trichechus manatus latirostris | reverse complement strand
GGATCAGAAGCATGAAGTGGGTGGGGGGATGGAGTGAAAGATGGGGTGGGGGATGGAGTAAGGGGATAGAGGTAGAATGGGTGGGGGGATGGGGTGGGTGGGAGGAGGATGGAGAGGGGCAGCTGATGGAACCCATGGCCTCTGTGGAGAAGGTCCATGAAACTCAACAGAGGGGGTGTGCTGTGTGCTGCTTCTAGGCCTGACTTGTCCAGCAGTTGTCCCACGATGTTACAGAGCTCAGCTTTCCTTCCTGCTCAGGCATTCACTCCCTGTTCTGACACTGCAGAGCTCATATCTGCGGTCAGGCGGTTGCGGACTGGGGTAAGCCTCTCTGCTGGTCAGCACCACTGGGCTTGAGGAGCTGCAGCTGTCCGCTGTCAGTCAGGGAGACGGCACCCTGGGGCTCCACACAGGTGGGCACCTGGGCGCTTGCCCCTGGCTGCCTCCTTTGCTCCTCTGGCCCCTCCTGACCCCCAGGCCTCCTGTCAGGAGTGTCCCTAGGTAGGGACCTCACTGGGAAGAGGGTGGGAGGGAAGCTGACAGTGATGGAGCCTCTACCTGGGGCAGCACTTTGTTATTGTAAAGCCATGCTCTTAGCAATCCTCTGACAGGGAGATGGTGACACAGATGGGAAACTGAGGCCCAGAGAGGGGGAGCAGTTTGCCTCTGTCACACAGCCAGAGGGAGCTGAGCCAGGATTCAATCCTGGGTCCCTTCCAGGGCCCAGCTCTCACCCACTGCTCTACAGCACAGCTTAGCTCAAGCCCACTCAGACCTCACCTGCTGAAGCACCCAGTCCCACAGACAGGGAGCTGTGCCAGCGCCTACAGTACATTCACATGCATAGTCTCCTTCATTCCCAGGCACGATTTAAGGTGGGGATTTCCCATTTTACAGATGGTGAAACTGAGTCTCAGAGAGGTGAAGGCAGTTGCCCTAAGTCATCAGCTGGCTGTAAATTGCAGAGCTGGGAACTGACCCCAGGTCTGTGAGATGCCAGTGTCACAAGGCTGGGATGATGGTGGCACATCCTCAGCCAGCCCTGCTCCTGCTTGCTCTGTTGACCTTCCAGCGCCCATGGACACCATCACTTCTCACTAGCC
>NW_004443951.1:27452106-27458786 GCF_000243295.1 Trichechus manatus latirostris | reverse complement strand
GTACTCTGACACACATGGGGTCACCATGAGTTGGCGTCAACTCAATGGCAACTGGTTGGTTAAGCAATAGGAGTTTGACTTTTCATTTATCTGGGTCTAAAGGCAACACTCTTCTATGGACAACCTGCTGTTTTTCAGGTTATATTAATAGAGGCATGGAGACTATAAAAACGGAGGTGAGAGTCCTGTTCAATTGGGAAGCTCAGATCCTTCTGCCATTCTGAAGAACAAACCTAGAGAATCATGGATAAGCTCAACTTTGTCTAAAAGCCGGGCCTCCAAACTGAGAAGGGCATGGAGACCAGGCCATATGGATTAATTATTAGGATCCTATTATGTTCTGAGTCCTCTTCTAGGCACTATTGAGGAGTGAGGAAGATTTGACAACGTTCTTGCTTTCATGCAGTTTATGCCTAGTAAAACCAAACCAAAACCCTCTGTCGTCGAGTCCATCCCGACTCATAGCAGCCCTATTGGACAGAGTAGAACTGCCCCATATGGTTTCCAAGGCTGTAATGTTTACGGAAGCAGGCTGTCATATCTTTCTCCCGCATGTCCTAGTAAGGGAGACAATAATAAACACATGAATATGTATCAGTAAGCGATAAGTTTTATGAATAGAATGAATAGGTAAGGACTAGAGATGGGGAAGGTGCCTCAGAGAAAGTGGTAAAGGAAGGCTTCCCTGAGGTGACATTTGAGCAGAGATTTGAATAAAGCAAGGGAGTCAGCCTTACCAACAACTGTCAAAAGAATGTTCCAGCCACAGGGAATGAGCAGGATGTGTTCAAGGAATAGAGGGGAGGCCAGTGTGGCTGGAGCAAAGTCAATGCAGGGGGCGGGGGTGTTGGATACAAGGTGTAAGGGGATGGAAGATCATTTAGGAAGTATAGGCCATGGTAGACTTTGAATTTTATTTTTAATGTTGAAAGAATTCATTGCAGTTTTGAGCAAGAGAATGACATGATCTGATTTACATCCTTAAAAGATCACATTGGTTGCTTTTTGGAGAAGAGGATTTGGGGGCAAAAGTAGAAGCAGAATACTAAGGAGGAGGGATCACAGAAGTTAAGGTGAACCAGGGAGGAGCCAGAGGAGTGTGTAAGAGTCACTGAAATAATCAGTGCTTATCCTAAAAGAAAAAAAAAAAGGTGAAAATGACCATGAAAGCTGTCCTCCGACATTGGAAAGTCTCTTTCTGTGTGGACACATTCCACGACAAAACCAGTGCCAATGGCTGAGGCCACAGGAAAGTTGATTTTACTTTGACAAGATAAAAAAATTTCTGCCAATGCTAACCCAAGATGGAGCATGGTTCCCGGTGGAGATAATGGCCTCCTACCACTGCAGGTGCACAAGTAGAGGTAAACTCTTGGAGCTGCAAGGAGCAGTGGACAGAGGTGTCTTTGTGATCAGATAGACCTGGATCCAAGTCCTCCCTCCGGTGCTTATTATCTGTGCTGCCTTGGGCCATTCATTTCATAAGCCTTGGTTTCCTCATCTCTAAATATGAATCAATACCTACCTAATTGGATTGTTGTGAGAATTTAGTGTGATCAGGTACATGAAGCATCCATCACTGAGCCTGGCAAAAAGGAGGTGCTCAGTAAATGTCAGTGATGATGCTAGTGATGATGATGATGCTAGTGACTACAGTGAGATGGTGATGGTGATGATAACAATGGCGATAATGATGGTGGTCATGGTGATGATGGCTATGGTGGTGATGATGGAGATGATGATGATGGTGATGGTGATGGTGACTGTGGTGATGAAGATGTTATCAATGATGATGGTGTTATTGTGTGGGTTGGTGGCAGTTGTTGAAGAAGAGTTTAAGCACTGAGGAAGGGGATGGACTAGAAGACCACTAAGGTATCTTCCAGTTCTAACATTTGAAAAGAAAATGCTCTATAAGGTGTCCCAGCACTGTCAGGCTGGGTTCATCCTCTATTCACATCATCATCCTCTCTTTTGACTCCTTCCCTGGGAATCCATGAGCCCAGAAGGAACAGTAGAAGCACCTGCAGACTCAGTTTATGGACCGGGGAGCTCTGACCCAACTTGTGCTCAACCGTGTGCCTCTCATACCCAGTGAAGCTCTGAGAGCCAGAGAGGAGGCTGTAAGTAAGGAGGGGTACAGTGGGGGCAAAGGCTCTCACCTCTGTTGATATTTCCCATTCTTCGAAGTACTGTCATCATCCAGCCCAAGTTATGTTAAGAGATCCTTGGAATCATGAAAAATCTCAGATCTTCTGGTCCGCCAACCCCCTACCATTAACAGATGAAACACAGCTCAGAAAGGGAGAGTGACTTTCTTAAGGTCACAGGCAAAGTCCAAGTCTCCTGATTTCCAGCTTAACTGTCTACTTCATCAAACTGTATCCACTGACAGTAGTAAATAATCAGCATCAACTCTCTTGTCCCCATTGTCCTGACAATAAAACCCCTTCATGTCTTATGAGGCTGACTCACATATACAGGTACACAGCCCAGGAACCTAGGGCAGCTTGGGCCTGTTGAGCACTATTTTGTAAGTACTATTTCTATTTAGAGACCTCTCTGCACAGTTCACCTTGGCCCATCCCTGCTGTCCCTTGCTCCAATACCGTTAAAAAACTGTTGCCGTCTAGTTGATTCCAACTCATACCAACACTGTAGGACAAAGTAGAGCTTCCCTGGTAGGATTTCCAGGGAGTGGCTGGTGAATTCAAAACTGCCAACATTTTGGTTATCAGCCCAGCTCTTAACCACTACGCCACTGGGGCTCCTTGCTCCAGTAGAAGTTGCTATTTTCTTATCAATTTCATTGAGATGCCTATGGATTGGCTAGTTTTTCCCTCACTTTGCCATCCTTGACTGTCCTCCAGTGTATCTTTTAGGAACTGCATTCAGTTGCTAGTAACCAGGATCTGAAAAATAGTGGCTTAAACAATTTGAAGATTTTGTTTTTCTCTTGTTAAATTTTGGATGTGAGAAGTCCAAGGCTGCTACAGTAGCTCCACACGTATTTTGTCAACGTCCCCGGCTCTCTGTTTTTGCTTTGCCATCCACAGCACATGAACCTCATCCTAAAGATTGTCTGCTGGTCATCTGATGACTGCTGAATCTCCAGAAACCATTGTCACCTTCCAGACAGGAAGAAAAAGGAAGGAGGAGGACAAGGAGGCAAAGATGCTCTTTCCAGCTGTGTGAACTACCATCAAAGAGTTTTCCTGGAAGCCACACTTAACACTTCCACTCACATTCCACTGGCCTCCCCATCTGAAAGGAGGGGTGGTGGGAAATGTAGCTTTCAAGTAGAACACCTAGCCACCCCCAACAGCATTGGTATTCTGCTACCAAGGGAGAAGGGAGGATAAGATTCTGAATGACAACTGGTGCCCTAACCAGCAAATCAGAGACTTGAATAAGGACGGATGGAGAGATTCTGAAATTAGTACTCCAACCCCTGAGCTGAATCCAGGAAGTCTCTTTATGGGGAAGGGGGTATAGAGATCCTTTCATACTTACCTCATTAAAAAAAAAAAAAAATACAGATAAAGTTTTAGCAACAAATACTCGTTGCACAAAAGTCCCATAACATAACAATATTTTCTAATCCTCCACACAGTGATAACCTCTATAAGGTATTTTTGCAGGCATCCTTCTAGGCTTTATTTTTCCTATGCATTTATTAACAAAACTGGAAATTTACTTTATATCCAATTTGATATGCTGCTTTCACTTCGTGTCTTTATTTTTTATGAGCATTTTCCCAAAGTGAATTATTTTTGAAGGTCTCATGCTTAATAGCCGCATTCCATCATCATTATTTCCATTCATAATTGATATAACCCCCATTGTTAGGCATTTAGATTGTTCCCAACATTTGGCCATTATAAAGAACTCTGGGATGACTGACGAGCAAATAGATGTTTGTCTCCATAAGTCCTAGTGACTGATTACTGGTCTCATTGGGTCAAAAGGCATGGGCATTTTTAAGGCATTGGATATATTTTTTGGAGCCCTGGTGGCATAGTGGTTAAGAGCTAGTCTGCTAACCAAAAGGTCTGCAGTTCAAATCCACCAGCCGCTCCTTGGAAACCCTATGGAGCAGTTCTGTTCTGTCCTATAGGGTTGCTATGAGTCAGAATGGACTTGATGGCAACGGGTTTTTTCGGATATATTTTGCCAAATTTCTCTCTCAGAAGGCTGGCCTAGGTCCCACTTCCCACGCAGGGTCTGAGAACAAGAGCACGTGGTTTCTGAGGCCTCCCTCCCACCTCCCTCAGCATCATCTCTCTCTGACTTTCCCACCTCAGCCTCCTCTCTCCTTGCTCCTCGGAAAACAATAGGAAAAGTTTATATTCTGAAATATTTAATCATGTATTTAACTTTAAGTGCTTTAAAAAGGCAATATAATTATTCCAGTTCCATTAAGTTTAATTTGCAACAAATTATGTATTTAGCGTTAAGTTGGGGGCTCTTTGCTGGTTGGAATCGAGATAGGGGTTTGGCTATTTACAACGGGAGCTGGTGATAAAAACACAGGCTGGTTAAGCAGCTTTAGGTTCTTTCAGAGAAAAGTGTTGTTCCTAGGTGTCTTGGAGTCTCTGGAATCCCACCAACACCCCAGGCAACCCAGGGGGCTGGGAGGGGGAGGGAGGAGGGGAGTAGCTGTCTGCTTCACTAGACAGAAAAAAACAAAACCCGTTGCCATTGAGTCCATTCCAACTCATAGTGACTCTGTAGGACAGAGTAGAACTGTCCCATAGGGTTTCCAAGGAGCCACTGGTGGATTTGAACACAGACCTTTTGGTTAGCAGCCATAGCTCTTAACCACTGTGCCATCAGGGCTCAGACCAAGGTTCAAATCCTTAGGTGCCTGCAGAGCTGAAAGGTGACCAGTGTGGCTGGTGTAGAGGGGGCATCAGGTGCGATCCCTGAGGCAGGGTTAAGGATTTTGGTTCTTCTCCCAAAGGCCAAGAGGAGCAGTTGACAGGTTTTAAGCAGGAGTGTGATGAAGTCAACCTCTGACTGACTGCTATGTAGGTTGATGGACAAGAGGGGTAGGAGAAACAGCAGGGAGATGGAGAAGAGAAGGCTGATGCAAAAGCTGTGAATACCCCACCCCATCCCCCCTGGGCCACCTGAGTTCACATAAGGCTGTGGCTGGCGGTTCTGACACACTGACAGCACTCCTCCTAGGCGCTGCTTCTCTCTGTTTCTCCATCTCGGGACATTCTCCTTTGTCCTGGGAGGTTCACCAGCCCATGGGCAGGCCGACTGGGAAGTACACGGGATTTTACACCCTCAAGGGCACCCCTCAACCACTGAGGGATGGGAGTGGATGGACAAATGTCTAGCATACCTCCAAGGGACAAGTCTGAGTCACGTTCTACACAGTCCTTCAGACGGTCCCCAGCAGGACTGAGCCCCACAGTAGTGACCAGCTCTCTGGCTCAGCTTTTGTAGGCTTTTCTCCCTCCCTGCCTCACTCTCCCCACTCTTCACTGTGCCTCCTGGGATCACCTCCCAAATAAACCACCTGCACACAAATCCTGGTCTCTGGGTCTGCTTTTCAGGGAACCCAGACTAGGACAACACTGGATCATTTCAGAGTAGCAGTAGTGGGATGAAGTAAAATATAGAATTTGAGAGCTAATCAGAAAAGGGAAGAGTCAGGACTTGGTGTTGGAGACGATGACAGAATGAGAAGTAGTAAGAGATCAGTGTAACCTAGACTGCTCAGCTAGTGAATGATGCTCCCTTGCTCTCATTTACACACACACACACATTTAATTTAGTATAAAACAAAACAAAGCATAAAAACCAAACCGTTACTGTAGAGTCAATTCCATCTTATAGCGATCCTATACAACAGAGTAGAACGGCCCCATGGGGTTTCCAAAGAGCAGCTGGTGCATTCAAACTGCCGACCTTTTGGTTAGCCGTATTATTTTATACAATTTATATAATTTAGTATGCACTCATTAAGATATATCACATTTCCATTACCCCAGTAATAACTTCTGTGCCCGATTGCTATCAATCCTCCCACCCCTAGCCCCGGGCAACCACTGATCTGCATTATGCCATTGTAGATTAGTTTTGCATGTTCTAGAATTCCATATAAATAGAATCCTATGGTAAGTGTCTAGAGTCTTTCCTTCAACATAATGTTCATGTTTATCAATATTTTGTTCTTTTTTATTAGTGGTAGTCCGTTATATGGCTATACCACAATTTGTTTAGCCATTTACCTGTTAATGGACAATTGGGGCTGTTATGAATAAAGATGTTATTAAAATACTCCTGCTCTAGGCAGAAGCACCATGCCATCCCTCACAGCAAAGATCCGAAAAACTAAGCAGAACAGAGTATACAACAATCCTGAAACCCCAAAATATCAAATGAAGAGATAAAGAACTCAGCCAAGCACAGAACAGAGTGAGAAAACTGACAGAGAACAGAAAGCGAGGAGAGATTCATGCAGAGGAACCCTACCAGCTAACACAGCGCGGATCTGCCATCTTGGACTCCTATCGGAGACCAGCAAACAGGGGGTAAAAGAAAGCAGCCTCACGGAGTGTCCAGTGGGAGACAAAACAACCAGTAATTTTCAATCTATGCTTTCTCACCCCCCATCCTTCTTCACCCCAACTCGGCCTCCTCTGTTTCCCGCGGCCACAATCTCT
>NW_004443951.1:27435787-27444731 GCF_000243295.1 Trichechus manatus latirostris | reverse complement strand
GCAATTTATTTATGGACCAAAGTTATCATTACTTTTGGGTACTCAAAGGTGAAATTTTGGAGTCATAGGGTAGGTATTTATTTCATATTATAAGAAACTACCAAACTGTTTTCCAAAGCGACCATACTATTTTCTATTCCTTCCAGGAATGTATGAGATTTCCATTTGCTCCACGTTCCTCACCAATACTTGGTATTGCCAGTCTTTTTAATTTTACTCATGATGCATGCCCCTGATAACTAATAACATTAAGCATTTTTAATGTGCTTTCTGACTATCTATATCTCTTCTATTGTGAAATGTATATTTAAGTCTTTTGCCCATTTTTATTGAGTTTTTCTTTTCATAATTGATTTGTAGGAGTTCCTTATACATTCTGGGCACAAGCCCTTTGTCAGATATACGTATTGTGATTATTTTTCCCAATGTGTGATTTGTACTTTTTTATTCTTGATGATACCTTTTGAAGAACAGAAATACTTATGTTGAAGTCCAATTTATCACTGTTTCTTTCTTTTATAATTATATGGTTAGTGCTTTTTTGTGTCCTTAAGAAATCCTGGTCTACACCCAAGATCATGAAGATATTTTCTGAAGTATTTTTTTATTTGTTTTTTATTTTTTTATTGTACTTTAGAAGAAGGCTTACAGAACAAATAGTTTCTCATTAAACAGTTAGTACACATATTGTTTTATGGCAATGGTTAACAACCCCACGACATGTCAGCACTGTACTTCTCAACCTTGGGTTCCCTATTACCAGCTTTCCTGTCCCCTCCTGACTTGTAGTCCTTGTCCCTGGACTGTTGTGCCCCATTAGTCTCATTTTGTTTTATGGGGCTGTCTAATCTTTGGCTGAACAGTGAACTGAGGTAAAAGGGTGTCCAGGGGCCGTACTCTTGGGATTTCTCCAGTTTCTGTCAGGCCAGTAAGTCTGGTCTTTTTTTGTGAGTTAGAATTTTGATCTACATCCTTCTCCAGCTCTGTCTGGGACCTCTGTTGTGATCCCAGTCAGAGCAGTCAGTGGTGGTATCTGGGCACCATCTAATTGTACTGGACTCAGTCTGGTGGAGGTCGTGGTAGTTGTGGTCCATTAGTCCTTCAGACTAATCTTTTCCTTGTATCTTGTTTTCTTCATTCTCTCTTGCTCCCGAAGGGGTGAGACCCATGGAGTATCTTAGATGGCTGCTCACAGGCTTTTAAGACCCCAGACACTACTCACCAAGGTAGAGTGTAGAACATTTTCTTTATAAACTGTGTTACGCCAATTGAGTTAGATGTTCCCCGAGACCATGGTCCCCACAGCCCTCCGCCCAGCAATTCAGTCCCTCAGGGAGTTTGGATGTGTCTATGGGGCTTCCAAGACCTTGCCTTGTGCAAGTTCTGCTGGCTTCCCCAGTATTGTGTACTGTCTTACCCTTCACCAAAGTTACCATTTATCTATTGTCTGTTTAGTATTCTCCCCCACCTCTCCCATCCCTCATAAACAACAAAGATTGTTTCTTTTTGTGTGTAAACTTTTTCATGAGTTTTTACAGTAGAGGTCTCATACAATATTTGTCCTTTCGTGCTTGACTTATTTCACTCAGCATAATGTCCTCCAGTTTCATCCATGTTATGAGATGCTTCACAGATTCATCATGGTTCTTTATTGTTGCATAATAGTCCATTGTGTGTATGTACCATAGTTTGTTTATCCATTCATCTGTTGATGGGCATCTAGGTTGTTTCCATCTTTTTTATTTTCATAAGTTTTATTTCTTTTCTTTTTAGTTTTTATATTTAGGCCTATGATTCATCTCTAATATACTCTTTCTACAATGTGTGAGGTAAGGGTCTAGTTTCATTATTCTTCCGTATGGATATTCAATTGTTACAATACCATTTATTGAAAACAAGCTTCTTTCCTCATTGACATGTTTTAGTCTTAGACAACATGTATGTGTGTGTTTATTTTGGGTCTCTCTATTCTATTCCATCGACCTATTGGTCTATCCTTACTTTGTCTTGATTATTGTAACTTCACAGTCTTGAAATCAGTTACTGTATGTCCTCCAAGTTTGTTGTTTTTTAAGACAGTTTTGACTGTTCTAGGTTTTTTGTTTGTTTCTTCTTACATTTGTGTGGAATTTGAGAATCAGCTTGTTGATTTCTATAAACAAAAACCCTGCTTGGGTTGTGCGTGTGTGTGTGTGTGTGTGTGTGTGTGTGTGTGTGTTAAACCTATGGATCAGTTTTGGGGAGGATTGACATCTTAACAGTATTGAGTCTTCTAATCCTTGAACATAATATAGCTTTCTATTTATTTAAGTCTTCTTTAATTTTCCTCTGAAATAATTTATGGTCTTCTTGATAGAGGTCTTGTACATTAAAAAAGAAATCCTTAAATGTTATGTATTGGGTGCTGGTGAAATTATATTTTTTTTAGTTAAATAATTGTTGTTAGCATAGAGCAGGAGTCAGCAAATTTTTCTGTAAAGGGCCAGAGAGTAAAAATTTTAGGCTTTTCAGATCTTATGGTTTCTGTCACAACTACTCAACTCTGTCACTGTAGCACAGAAGCAGCCATAAACAATATGTAAACAAATGAGCATTGGCTATATTCCAATACAACTTTATTTATGGACTCTGAAATTTGAATTTTCACATATAATTTTCACATGTCACAAAACACTATTTTTTGGATTATTTTCAACTATTTAAAAATTTTAAAAACCATTGTTAGTTTACAGGCCATATGAAAGTGAGTGGCAGGCCAAATGGCTCCAGGCCACTATAGTTCACCAACCTCTGTCGTAAAGAAATCAATTATTTTTTGTACTTTGACTTGCATCCTGCAACTTGCTAAACTGAGATAAAATTTGTGGTTTATAGTTTTGTTCAGAGCTGCATTATGCAACTTGTTAAGTTTGCTGGTAAAAAAAAAAAAAGGTGCTGAAGAAGTGACGCCAACTCATGGCAACCCCATGTATGTCAGAGTAGAACTGTGCGCCATAGGGATTTTAGAGGCTGATTTTTCAGAAGTATATTGCCAGACCTTTCTTCTGTGCCTCCTCTGGGTGGGCTTGAACCTCCAACATTTCAGTTAGCAGCCAAGAGCTTAACCATTTGCATCACCCAGATAGTTTTTTTTTTTTTTTTTTTATTTGGTGTATTCCTTAGAATTTTCTATGAAAGCACTTATGTTACATGGGAATAATTAGAGTTTTACTTCATACTTTGCAAGCTTGTCTTACCTTATCGGACTAACTAGAACCTCCAGTACAATGTCAAATTAAAAAAACCCAAAAACCAAACCTGTTGCTGTCAAGTCTATACCAACTCATAGAGACCCAACAGGACAGAGTAGAACTACCCTATAGGGTTTCCAACGAGCTGCTGGTGGATTCGAGCTGCTGACCTTTTGGTTAGCAGCCAAGCTCTTAACCACTGTGACAATGTTGAATAGAAGTGGTGAAACAGAAATCTTGATTTGTTTCTGATAGAGGGAATGCATTTAACCTTTCAGCACTATGCATGATGTTAGCTGTAGGTTTTAAGTACAGGGTTTTTTTTTTTGTTGTTGTTGTTATTTTAATCAGATTGAGGAAATTCCCTTCTATTCCTAGTTTGCTGAGAGTTTTCTTTTTTTTTTTTTTTTGTCATGAATGGGTGTTGATTTTTTTAGATGCTTTCTTGGTATCTACAGAGATGATCATATAGTTTTTCTCCTTTATTATGTTCATGTGCTGAATTACTTTCATTTTCAAATGTTGAACCAATCTTGCATTCTTGGGATAACTTCCACTTGATCATGATGTATTATCCTTTTTATATATTTCTGGATTTGATGTGCTAATATTTTTAGTGATTTTTTGCATCCATGTGCTTGAGTTAATTTTCTTTTCTTTCAATGTCCTTGTCAGGGTTTGATGTCAGGGCTATGTTGTTCTTAAAATGAATTGTGAAATATACTCCCCTCTTCTATTATCTGAATGAATTTGTGGAAGACCAGTATTATTTATTTCATAAATACTGGGTAGAATTCACAGCGAAACCATTTGGTCCTGGAGCTTTCTTTGTGAAAAGGTTTTTAATTATGCATTCAATTTAAATATTAGATATAGGGCTATTCAGAGTTTCTATTTCTTCTATTAGTTTTGATAAGTTATTTTTTCAAGAAATTTGTCAGATATAACATAGTTGTTGAATTTATTGGCATAAAGTTTTTCATAATAATCCCTTATCACCATTTTCATGTAAGTACAATCTGTCATGATGTCCCCTTTAACATTCTTGATATTAGCAATTTGTATTTTCTTCCTTTTACTCATATCTTCTTGATAAATTGGCCCTTTTGATATGTTCCTGTTTATCTCTGGTATGCTCTTTGCCTTAAAGTCTACTTTCTCTGATATTACTATAGCCACACCAGCTTTTTTATGCTTAGCATATGAGTGGTATATCTTTTCCCATCTTTTTGCCGTACGTCTGTCTGTGTCTTTATATTTAAAATGTATGTTTTGTAGACTTCACATAGATAGGTCTTGCTTTTTTAAACTAATCTGAGCATCTCAGACTTTTATTTCAAGTATTGTGTCTTTATCTATTTCTATCATCTTTCTATTGCCCCATTTGTTCTTTGTTCCCTTTTTCCTTCTTTCCTGTCTTCTTTTGGGTTAACCAAGTATTTTTTGGTATTTCAATCTACCTCTTCATTGGTGTTTTAACTGCATATACTTCTTTGTATTATTTTTAGCATTTGCTCTGATGATGACAGTATGTTGTTTTCCCCTTGGACTCAATGAAGTCTTGCTTGCATTTGCCGGTTCAGTGGTCAATATGAATCCTTAACTTATCACAGTCTAGCTTAAATTAATATTATACCGCTTTATTTATAATGTAAGAACCTTATACAAGATTATAAGGACATTGGGAGGGGTGGGGGACTGCTAGAAAGAAGAACACTGACACCAGCAAGAAGCGACATCTGGCAGCCTGGGATGCTGGAAAGCAGAGAAGAGAAGCCCAGGAGAGAGCAGGCTGGGCCTTGAGTGGGGGTAAAGGGTCTCTCGGGCCACCCTGGGTCTAGAACAAGTGGGGATGAGAGTGATGACTTGGGACCACACAGCAAAATTAGATGATGCTCTAAAATTCCCATTCTAGAAATAGGAAAATGGGAGGTGCATCTTATTCATTTATTGTTCAAATAGATCCATCCAATGCAGAAAAACAGCAGAAGAAATAGAAATCACCTGTCATCTTACCTGCCAAGATGCCTCTGTGTGGAGTGTGCATACATGCAGGTGTTGGCTCTGCTGTTTCATTCTTGAGCCATTAAATATGCTTCGCAATCATGATTTTTGTTGGCTGCATAATATTCCATCACATACACATACAATAGTTTACATACCTAGTCCCCTACTGGAAGATTTGTTTCCAAATGTTGTCTGTTAGCAATAATGCTATAGTGAATATTCTTGCACTTGAGCCTGTATGCTCAGCCCTGATTAACTTTCCTGATGGTAGAATTTTCGGGTCAAGTGTATGGACATTTTAAGGTTTTTTTATACATGTTTGAAATTTATACACTCACAGGGCATTTGAGGTGCTAAATTAGCCAGTGCTCAGTGGAGAGAGAGATAAAGCTCATTAGAAAAAAAGCCCTTGGGTACCCTCCCTGGATAGTAACTGACTGATGTCTCCCAGAGGGACAAGCATGTATGTGTTGTATGTATGTCTGGTATGGGTTGAATTATGTCCCCCTAAAAGATATGATGTCCTAATGCCTGGTACCTGTGAATGTGACTTTGTTTGGAAACAAGGTCTTTGAAGATGTTATTAGTTAACATGAGTTTATACTGGAGTAGGATGGGCCTAATCCATTGTGAGTGGTGTCCTTATAAAAGAGAGAAGAGACATAGATACAGAGGCACAGAGAGGGAAGACGGCCATGTGAAGATGGAGACAGAGATTGAAGTGATGCATCTACAAACTAAGGAACACCAAGGATTGCCATGAACCACTAGAAGCTAAAAAGAGGCAAGGAAGGATCTTCCCCTAGAGATTTCAGAGAGAGCATGGCCCTGCTGACACCTTGATTCCCAACTTCTCACCTCCAGAACTGAGACAATAAACTTCTGTCCTTATAAGCCACCCAATCTGTGGTACTTAGTAACAGCAGCCACAGAAAACTGATACAATGTTCAATGCCCTTCCCATGTGCACAGCTCATTCCCCGTCCACCATTCACTGGTACCATCCAACCTCCTGTGACAAATGCAGGGTGGATATTATCACTTCCATTTTATAGATGCAGGCACTGAGGCTCTGAGGGTATGGTCAGTACTTTGAAGGAGCACGAGCAAACAGACGAGTGTTCGAATCCCAGCTTGTCGCTGGGTGAGCTGGGTCAGTCCCCTCCTCTCTCTAAACTTCAGTCTTGTGTATAAAATGGGGACAGAAACATCTGCCTTACAGGGGAAGATTAACCAAAAAAGCCGGTGGAAAGTGTCTGGTAATAACCGGGCACACAGTAGATTCTCAAGCAATGATAACTGTAATTATTGTTAGGACACTTGCCAAGGTCACGAAGGCAGAATCGAACCCAGATCTCCTAAACATAAAACCACGGCACATTTTTGGCATGAACTGTCTTTGAACCACATGTCTGTACTAAGGAGGAAACATTTAGGATTACTCTCCATGTGGGGTTATCTGTGCTGAGTCCCCAGAGGCCCATCTTGATGATAATCCAAAGAGGACAAGAGCCCCGTCCTAAAGCCAACTTTAAGAATTATATAACCCATAGAGGTAAATGGCTGTCAGCTTGTGGTCCACTTGAACTGGGAGATCTTTTTCATGTTCAGTTGAACCGCAGCTCCTGTCAGAGTCCTCCCAGCCTGGTATCTGGGTACCTACTCCCACTCTTCAAGCCCTGGTTAAAGGGACCAGGGCAGATTTGTTGACAGCAGGGCTGAGAGTCTCTCCCTCACATGGGCGTGTCTCTAGAAAAGTTATTCCAGTTGCCAGACCAGGCCATCTTGGGTAATGGATGGTCTCTCTCTAATGCTCTCTGGGAGATGGGTCCCTCCTTAATCTGCTGCAATGTCATTCAGAGGGAAAATGTGTGCTCCATGGGGCTCCCGATGGCCTTTAGAAACTGCAAGTTAAACACTAAGCAGGAAGGGTTGCTCATGCCTAACCCTCCCCTTCCCAGCACGGGCCCAGGGCTCAGGCAGATGGTTCTGCAGATCAGGGACCTGGGTCCTGCTTCCAGGCTCTTCTCAGTCTGGGGAGGGAGTAGGGAGAGGGCAGAGGGGGGACAGAGGGTGGAGAGGAGTCCTTGAGGCTCTGGGACCAGGTATTTGTAGACAGAGACCCTCCCAGGCCGGTTCCAGAGCAGAGCACTGGGAGGACCAGTGGGCTGGGTGACTTTGAAAGGAAGAGATGGTGGTGCTGGTCCTGGGCAGTGGGAGGGTGAGGGCCTGGCAGAGACAAGCACTAGCTGATAACCCCCAGCACTGTGAGCTGGTACTGACAAGTCTCCATGTGAAAGCAGGTGCGCTTACGAGACTGGTGACGGGGGAACAGATATCCCTCTCTGCTCTCGGGCTCTGGATGCAGGCTCTGGAGCCATGCTGGGGCTGCTGGGGGAGTTGCCAGTTTGCTGATGGAGATCTCTCTTGATAAGGAGCATCTGCTCTCCCTGGAAAGCCAGGCATCCTGCTTTTATTTGCTCTGAGTATGTCTCAATTTGAAAAGAGAGTGAAAAGCCGAGAGAGTGAAAGAAAATCAAATCCCAAGCTGTCACACTGGAAGAGGAACAAGAAATTAAATCTAACTCTCCCTTGTTACAGATGGGGAAACTGAGGCTCTGGGAAGAAGCCTAGTGTTCACACCGTCAGTGAGTGGCAGAGGTGGGAATACTACCCAGGACCCTTGACTGTTGATGCATTTGTGTGAGATGAGTGTGTGCATGTCTGTATCTGTGTGTGAACTTATGCATGTGTGTGCATGTACCTGTGTGTGTGCCTGTGTGTGTGCCTGTGTGTGTGCATGTGTGTGTCTGAGTGTGTGTGTGTGTGTGTGTGTGTGAGCGCCCTTTGAGTATGCATACAGGCTGTATTAGGGTGTGCATGTGGCTGTCTTAAGTTGTGTGTGTGACAGTCTCAGGTCACAAGGACACACTGTGCGTTTGTCTCAGAAGGAGGTGCACAGGAGTAGCCGTGAGGGTGAGAGAGGCCTGTACCCAAGGGCAAGGGTGGTGGACTCAAGATGGTGCGGCTCTTCAAAGCATGTGAGAGACTTTCTCAACAGGTCCCGGGTGCCCCCACCTGTGCCAGTTGACCCTGTCTCTGAGCTGATGCCCCCACGCCGGAAAATTCCTGGCTCTCGGCCAGGAGCAGCAGGGAACCCAGTTGTCTCTATTTGGTCTTTAGATTATGGAACAAAAATTAAATGTAAACTCTTTGCAGGGAAGTAATTTTTCCTAATCACTCACCCTGCTGCACAGATCTCCACAGCTTGATTAGCTTTAATTAGATTAATTGAATGGAGAGTGATTCCTTTTCCCTGGGAAGCTCAACCACAAAGAAGGGGGACCATCTGAAGCCCAGTGACATCTCTACTCCCGACCTACTCCCCCAGAGCCGGGACCTGTGAGGAGGGACTGTGGCTCAGGTCAGAGGCTGCCCTCTGGCCTCCCCTCTCTGCTTCTCGCTCCTCGTCACACTCATTAGTTCTGTCACTGAGTCCCTCTCAGTGTCTGTCTCTGTCTCCCCGTCCCCAGCTCTCTCCTGGTTTGGGCTTCTGTGACCTGGACATGAGTCCTGACTATGCAGGGTGGGTGTTCACCCTCCCTGCGCCCCTTCTCTCTGTAAGGGTGGACACAGGGCTGTTCCTACATCCTCCGCAAGAGGGAGACATCCTCTGTGTGAAGAGAGGAAATGGGCACAGGGTGACC
>NW_004443951.1:27434331-27435261 GCF_000243295.1 Trichechus manatus latirostris | reverse complement strand
CACCTGACAGCCATTCTGGTCTCCTGCACTCCAGCCTCAGCTCATAGGCCACAGCTCATATGAACACACCATGCCCTCTCTCAAAACCCTGCAATGGCTCCCACTGCTCTGAGGAATAAAATGCAACAATTCAATGCAGACGACAAGGCCCTGCGTGAACTGGCCACACAGACCTCTCCAGCCTCCTTTCTCACCACCCCGTCTCACATTCTGACTCCATCGTCCCTCCTGTGTCCTCCGCCTTTGCGTGTGCTGGTCCATCTTTCTGGGACACCCTTTGCCAATCCTCCCCCTGCTGACACCAACCTTCATGGCTCAGCTTAATGGCTAATGATAACAGCTGGGGGAATTGAGCGCTCACTGTGCACCAGGGCTGTGCAAAGGGCTTTAAGTGATCCTCTCATTCAATACCTACAACAGCTCTGAGGGGATAATTATTATCCCCATGTTACAGAAGAGGAAACTGAGGTCCAGAGAGGTGAAGCTTTTGGCCAATGTCACTCAGCTGAGAAGCGGTAGAGCTGGGATTTGAATCCAGGACTTCTACATGATATTCTGCAGGTCATCTAATTAGCCACCAGACAGCCAGTGAATGCTTGCGCAGGCCAGAGGCCCTGGTCCTCCCTGACCACCTCCCTGCCCCACCATCCCTTCTCCTGGCTTGGTCCCTTTCTCCATTCTCCTACAGTTCCTTGTATTTCTCCCTATAGAAGGGCTTGACATTGTCAGTTTTCCCATCTCCCAGTCGGCCCAGTCTGTGAGCATCCCATGGCCACTTTCAGTGTCACCTGTCTTTCTCTGAACCCCAGAGCCCAGCAAAGAACCAGGCACATGGTGGACACTTGGCCAGTGTCTGCTGACTGAGGAGCGGGGGGCTGCAGCCCTGGTGGCTGTTGGGCCCCTCCTTCCCCTACCCTGCCCCTCACCTGA
>NW_004443951.1:27427524-27433050 GCF_000243295.1 Trichechus manatus latirostris | reverse complement strand
CTCCTATGGCCAAGCAACCCTATTCCTAGGTATATATTCAAAAGAATTGAGTCCATATATCCACATATGTATAAATGTTCATAGCAGATTTATTTATAAATAATCAAAAAAGTAAATATCCCAAATGTCCATCTACAAGAGAACAAATAAACAAACTGTAGTAGAGTCCTAAAATGGAACTACACAGCAGTAAAAAAAAAATGAACAAATTATTGATACACACAAAATGTGGATGAATATCACAAACATGGCCAGGGGGGGAAAAAGCCAGACACAAGATATAAGTACATTATAATGAACTAATCTATAATAATAAAAGTCAAAACAGTGTCTCTCTCTTAGTGATGGGAAAATTGACTGGAAAGGAGAACAAAGAAACTTTCTGGGGTACTAGGAATGTTCTGTATCTTGATTTGAATTGTGATTATATGAGTTTACACATTTGTAAAAATTCGTAGAGCTATACTCTACCAGTTAGCTTTGGATGTACAACAAACTACCCCCAAACTTGGTGGCAAACATCAACCATTTATTTAGCTCACAATTGTATTGGTTGCCCGTGCAATTGATCGGGTCTAGACTAATTCAGCTTATTTGTGCTGGTGTCTTTTACAGGTCTGTCATCCGCTGGTGGGTTCAAAAACAGCTGGATAAATCTAGGATGTCTTCACTCGTATGTCTGCCGTTGGCAGGCCGTCGGCCCGGTCACCTCCATTCTCCTCCCCGTGGCCTCTCATCCTCCAGTAGGCTAGCTCATGTTCATCCTTATGTCTCCAGGGGCAGCAGGAGCTGGAAAACCCCTATGAGCAAACACCTACAAGTAAATATGCACACACTCACAAAAACATTTTCACATACTCACACATGTTCATACACACATTCACCCACACACACGTGCAGTCACATAAATACATACACATTCACCTCATATATGTATTCACTCACACTCTCCTAATGCCCATGCACTGGTACTCAAACAGACATATGCTCACTCACAACATTTTTACATATTTGCCCATGCTCATACACACATTCACTCACACACACGTACACATCACTTACATACCCATTCCCACTCATGCATGCATTCACTCACAAACACACATTTACATAAACATTCTCTTACCTCACACATGGTCATACGTGCACTTGTGCACCCATCCACACACTCACGTTGTCACACACTCCCGTGTGTACATACGTTCACACACACACACTCAAATACACTATGCACGCACTCACGAAAACAATACTGCTCTTACATGCATTTACTCACACCAACGCACACACACACTCGCATAAACACTCTCATATCCTTATACACTCATACGTACATTCACACTCATATACCCATGCACATACACGTGTACTCATATACATGCAAAGGCACTCGGGGGAGGCAGGAATTCTGCCTGTCTTGTCTGTCTTGTCCATTGTTGTTCTCCCCGCACCTATCATAACTTGCAGAGTAGCACTTGGGGTCCTCACTTTTCCAAGTGGACCAATGATGTTGCCCAACCCTGCCCTCCCTTCCACGGGGAGAGTCAAATACAAAAATGGCCCATCTCTCTTCTCCCTGCTTACTTGCTCACTCTTGTCTTCCTTCCTTCACTCTCTTCCCCTCCTTTCTGCCCCCTCCAATCCTCTCTACCCGTCCCCTAACACCCTCTCTCCCTCTCTCTCCTTTCTCTGCCTCTGTACTATACTATGGCCTCCCTCTCCCCATCCCTTACACCCCCTGGAGCTAATTAAACGATACCGAGAAATGTGTTTCATCTGCATTTGGCTCAGAAGGGCCATGGAGCACGATCGCGTGTTCATTAAATGGCTCTGTGTAGAGGGATGCAATGAACCGGTTTTATTACAACCGTCATCTCAGCCTGTCCTACGAGGTGATTATGTATTCATTGGGAAGAAAGAACCACAAACCTCAGTCTCTAGTGCCTGGGTGAGTGGGGAAGGAGGGCCCTGCTCTGACACAGGGAAGGCCCCGGGGGTATCTGGGCCCTGAGCTTTGCTGGGGCAGGTGGGGAACCTGGGCCCAGGCAGCCTCTGCTATTGCAGCCCCACCAGCACAGCGAATGTCAGAAATCCCCATTAGCTTTGACTCCCTGGAGCCCAGACCTCCTGGGGGTGCTTATTGCAAGGGGTGTCCCCGAATCCTTCTGTGCACCAAGCACTGTCAGTGGGATAATTGGCTGGCACATAACAGATCTCTATTTTTATTGTCTGCATGCTACTGTGATTACAATGACAGAAATTTATTCACCAGCGCTTCTGAATTCCTGGCAGCCTTTGCCCGTTGGGTATTGCTTCAGACGTTGGAATCTAACAGTAGCAGTTGTGGTGATGATGTAATAACAGCAGCCACTATCTCTTGAGGACCTACTGTGTGTCAGGCACTGAATTTAGTAATTTATTTGGATGATCTCATATAAACCTCACAACAGCCTTTGGGCACTGTTATTACCCCCATTTTATGGATAAGGAAATTGAGGCTCAGAGACATACAGTGCTGTACCCAAAGACACGTAGCCAGAGTGGTGAATTGAGGATTTGAACTTAGGTCTTTCTAGCACAAAAAACCCTCATTACCACTCTCTAATAACTCCAATTTAAAAGGACAGCTCATAGTATGCAGGGGTCCCCAAATTTTTATTAACGCTAAAAAAAAAAAAATCTGTCTTCACACTCTAAATACCCTTACTTTTATTAAGGACTTTCTGTGTGCCCAGCCCTGTTCTAGAACTTTACAAATATTATCTCATTTAATCCTCACAACAACCCTACTAGGGTGGTACTTTATCACTCCCATTCTACAGATAAGGAAACTGAGGCACCAGAAAAATTAAGTCACTTCCTCAAGTCACAGTTCTGGTATCAGCCAAACAGGGATTGAAACCAGCAGCTGGGCTCCCAGGTCACACTTTACCCAACTCCATCCCTCATGGAGCTAGGATATGGTTCCACATATGTATTAGTTTTCCTGTTGCTGCTGTAACAAATTACCACAAACTTTGCAGCTTAAACAATACAAATTTACTATATTACAGTTCCGGAGGTCAGAAATCTGCAGTGGATCCCCCTGGGTTAAAATTAAGGGCTGCGTTCCCTTCCAGAGGCTATAGGGGAGAATCCACTTCCTTGACTTTCCTAACTTCATTGAGGCCACTGGCATTCCTTGGCTTGAGGGTCCTTCTTCCATCTTCAAACCCAGCGGTGGCAAGTCACGTCCTTCTCACATCTCATCACTCTGACTTCCTCTTTTGCCTCCTTTTTCCGTTTTTAAGGACCCTTATGATTACATAGCGGAAACTTTGGTTGCGAAGTGGTTAAGAGCTACGGCTGCTAACCAACAAGTCGGCAATTCGAATCCACCAGGTTCTCCTTGGAAACTCTATGTGGCAGTTCTACTCTGTCCTATAAGGTCGCTATGAGTCCAAATCGACTCGACAGCAATGGGTTTGGTTTTTTTTGGTTTTGTGATCACACTGGGCCCACCTGGATAGCCCAGAATAACCCCCCTATTCTCAGGTCATCTGATTAGCATCCTTAATCCATCTGCAACCTTAATTCCCCTTTGCTGTGTAACCTAACATATTCACATGTTCCAGGGATTATGATGTGGACGTCTGTGGAGGCCATTATTCTATTATAATGTAATAATGATCATCCTTCGTGGAGGACCTACTGTGTGTCAGGCTCTGTGCAAGGGCTTTACTCACATCACATTACTTAACCCTCACAACCATCAAGTGAAGGAGGAACCACCACTCCCATTTTACAGGTGAGAAGACTGAGGCTAAGGAGACAGGTTCTGCTGGGATTTGCCTGTGGCCAGTCCCAGGTTTTTGGTGGTCCCACTGAGTTCTGTGGGTCTGACTCCAGAGCCTACTGCTCCCTGCATTGTGCTTTGAGAGTGGACTAGGGAATTTTTAGTTTCTTATCAGATTTGGGGTGTCATCCTTGGGATGCTTGAGATGATTTCAGGAGAGAGGGGAACTGGGTGGGGTCCCTGGACCCAATCATAATACCTCCCACTGACTCCCACCAAGGTGATCGGACCCCAGTCCCCACTGTAGCCCAGTCAGACCCTGGCTCATCTGCTCATCATGAAGCCAGCACCCTGCCAGTCCCTCCTTCCTTATTGGAAATGAGACACATTAAAGAATTCTGCTGACCCCTTAGATCGCAGCAGAACTGTGGGCCCCAGAGACCCTCTCACCCTGCCAAGGGCCCTTTCCAGAGTAAGATTTGCTAACTCATTAATGGAGAAACGACTGCATTTCTGAACAATCCCTGGGCTTATGAGCCACGTGTCTGCCTGGTTTCCTGCGCACCTGGCCGTTGTCGGCCTGTCTGCTCCTGCAGATGAAGCCTCCGTGCTTTCTTTCCTGCTGTAGGGCCGCAGTGGAGGTGGGACCTGTGAGACTCTCAGGGTCTGGGCTCCCTGAGGGCAGAGGCAAGTACAGGGAGGGGACTTGGAGGAAATCTAGGGGGAGACCCAGAGGAGATGGTCTGGTCAGGGAAAGGGAGACCGCAAGTGGGCTAGAAGGAGATCTCCAACGTCCTGAGCACCTACTATGTGCTGGGCATTTCTATACATCTTCTTGTCTAAGCCTTATCACCTTGGGAGGCAGATGTTGTTACTAATCCCATTGTGATTGCTCCCATTTTACAGATGAGGAAACTGAGGCCCAGAGAGGTTAAGTGACCTCCCAAAGTCACATAGCATGGCCATGTGGGGCAGAGACTCAAAGCTAGGCCTCTGGTGACACCTAAGTCCATCTTCTTCCTCCCAACCACATTGTCTAGATTTGCTCTTCACTCCTTGGGGGTCCCGATGGCTCCTCCCAACCTCTGTTGCTCCCCCCAAAGCCACCAGGCAGCTCCATGGAAAAGGGAAGCCTCAGTAAATCATAGCCTTCAAGAAGGGGCCGAAACCATCCCTCTGGAGAAGCAAACATTTCTCAGCAGAGTAAATCACCGCCTCCTTTCAGTAATTGCAGGGGCTGCAGGTCACCATCCTTCCCCCGGAAGTTTGTAAATCAAAACCTGTCTTTACAGAACCCACTGGGGGATAAGTGAGGCAGGAAGCAGGGGGAAAGTGCAGGCAGAGGAGCAGCGCCTCAAGTTGGCCCTGGAGGCCTCTAGGGTGAAGGTCAGGGTACAGTGTGGCCGCTGAGGAACCACTGCTCCCACCTGCTGCCCCTTGGGGGGTTGGACCAGGTGCTTCCTGGGGTCCCTGCCAGCCCCGACTGTCTGTGGGTCCCTGACCTGGGTGTCTGGGGGCAGCTGGACCCAAGAGATCAGGACTGAAAGGTGGAGGGGGTGCTGGAGCCATCAGCAGCTCTGAGCTAAGCCCTCAGTGGGGACACTTGGTAGGGAAGAGGGGCTAGTGGTAACAAGACAGGCCTGGGGTGGGGATGTCCAGAAGGGGCCTTGGGCTGGGACAGCTGGGTGGAAGCCAGAAGGGCAGGACTTAGAAACTTGGGATGAGAATCAGGGGCCTGGGTGCCAGTTCTG
>NW_004443951.1:27412691-27426966 GCF_000243295.1 Trichechus manatus latirostris | reverse complement strand
CACCTCTCTGATCCTCAGTCTCCTCTTCTGTTAAATGGGGTAATAATGCCTACCTTATAGATTGTTCTGTTTATATACATGTCCATGTCATCCTTAAACTAATATTTAATATTTCTTCAGAGCCTCCTGTGTGCCAGTCCCTGCTCTGGGCACTGAAGACAGTGATGGGCAGCTTCTGTCAAGGTGGATTGCCAGGTGGCTACAGTAAGGAGCTGGCTGGGAAGGAGTCCGTCAGCTGCCAAGAGCCAGGACAATGTAGCGTGGGTGGGTTACACAGCCAAGGCCACACAATGGGTCGGTAGCAGAGCCCAGGCCAGGCTGGCCCTCGAGAAGGCACTTGGCACTGTCTGGGAGGGGACCCACCAGGCCCCTGGCTATTTCCACATCTCGCAGCACAGCGAGGGTACCTTTTGTTCTGAGGACATCTGGCTCCCACACCAAGCATCATCTCAAGGGTGGAAGCTGGGACCCCACTGCCTCTTTTTGTCTCCTTGGACCCACACAGGTGGGGGTTGCCTGGTCAAGAGCATCCTTCTGGAAGAGTAGACCTAGTTTCTTCTTTCTGAGCTCACTGCCCAGCTCCCTCCAGCCCCAGAACATCTGCACAATCCCCTTGGGACAGGATGGTGGAGGGAGGTTGGGAGCTGGATCTCGTTATCAGAACTCTCTGCTGCTCACGTTCCCGGGGCCTCTGAGCACCTCCCCACCATAGCTGATAACGGAATTTTTAATTATTATAATTATCACCTGAAAAATTGAGTTCCTGCCAGAGACAATTAAAATGAGATTTGTCTCCACTTTGCCCATCTGTAAATCTGATGATAAATTTCATAACACCTCTGGAAATAAGAGTTACAAAGAGGGACTTTCTTATAGAAAGGAGTACTGGGAGTGGATATGGATGAGGACACACATCTGAAGAATGAGGGGTTGCATTGTGTGTGTGTGTGTGTGAGTGTGCACAAGTGTGCATGAGTTTGTGTGCACGTGGGCATGTATGTGTACATGTGCCTGTGCATACATGTGCTTGTGTTCATGTGCATTGACTGAGGAGAGAGGGTGGGAGGATGTAGACAACACCAAGCACGTTGGTAGGATGGAGGTGGGGTCAGGTGGAAGCTGCTTGCATGAGGGTAACTAGGGAGTGGGTGACAGGGGTGGGTACAAGTCCACCCCGGGGGTAACAGCCAGGCCTGGAGGCTGCAGACCTGGGCTCTTCCCCTCCTAGTTGTCAATTCACCTCTCCGGGCCTCTTTTTCCTCATCTCAAACTGGGCTGCACAGGCCGTTATGAGAATGACAGGAGATGGGGCTGTGTACATAGCGCCGCCCCGGGGAGCTCTCAAGGGGGTAGTTACTATTATTTGTCCATCTCAGGGCAGGAGGGTGAGGGGACAGTGTGGAAAGGAGGTGGAGGTGGGACAGGTCAGGCAGGGCAGGAAATGTAGCAGCCCAGCTCTGAGACACCCAGGATGTTTGCATCAGAAGAAAGTGTTTACTGAGTCCTGTTAGGGAGTGAATTGTGTTCCCCTAAAAATATGTTTTGAGACCTTAACCCCTATACCTGTGGATGTAGTCTACTCTAATGTAATGTAATCACTTTCCATAATGCAAGGTAATGTAATGTAATCAACTAATTGAGGGCATGCCTGTGCAGAATGGATCCTAAACTAATCATTCTGAGTTATATAAAGAGCAGCATAGACACAGAGACAAGCCCACGCACACTGGGGAAGACAGACATCATGTGAGGATACCAAGAAGCAAGGAACGCCTGGGACTACTGACAGGAAGGAATCAACTGGGAGAGACTCTGATTTAGACGTTTGGCCTCCATGACTGTGAGAAAAAAATTTCTGATCTTGAAGTCAGAACAGTGTAACAGCAGCACTAGGAAACGAAGACAAATCCAAAGTTCCATTTTATAGATGTGGAAACTGAGACCCGAAAGCTGTTGCCGTTGAGTCGATTCCTACTCATAGCGACCCTATCGGACAGAGTAGGAACCATAGGGTTTCCAAGGAGCAGAAGGTGGATTCGAACTGCTGAACTTTTTGGTTAGCAGCCTGAGCTCTTAACCACTGTACCACCAGGGCTCCAAAACCCAGAAAGGGCAAGAAATTTCACCAAAGTCACACTGTAAATTAGTGGTAAAGTGAGGGCTGCAAAGCAGTTCTCTTGTCTTGCAAGTCAGAGATCTTTACAGCACCCTGAGAAGGAAACAAAAAAGACTTGTTTAAGGGAGAACAAGCTGATCGTTTTCCTGCTGTCCAGAAATGAGGATTAGGAATGGAGGTTGTCATCAAAACATGGGGGCCCTAAATACCAGGGTGGGAGCCCTGGTGGCATAGTGGTTAAGAGCTCGGCTGCTAACCAAAAGGTTGGCAGTTTGAATCCACCAGCCACTCCTTGGAAACCCTATGGGGCAGTTCTACTCTGTCCTATAGGGTCGCTATGAGTTGGAACTGACTCAAAGGCACTTAACAACAACGACAAATGCCAGGCAATTGGGAGTCATAGATTGTTCTTGAGCAGGAATATAGTATGATCAGAGTGTGCTTTAAGGAGCCATCTCTGGAAGTTGCATGGAGGCAGGATTGAAGATGATGAGTCTGGAGGCAGGGAAATGGTGACGAGGCTGGGGCAGTGATTCAGGGACACAGTAATGAAGTCTGACCATAAAATAATGATGTAAACCACTGAGCATATATTGAACACTACTAAGTGCTTATCTTGGTGCTCAGCCCTCACTTGCCCCTCAGAACTGGCCTATGGGGCAAGGAGCTCGTTCCAGAGGTCTGAGAGGATGAATGGACAGGGGAGAGAGGAGGTGAGTCAGACATGATCCAGAGAATCTGCCTGAGAGTTTTGGTTGGGAGATGGGGGGTAGATGTATAAGGATGGAGCCCAGGTGTGGGGAGAAGATGGTGAGTTCATCTGAATATGTGGACCTGGATGTGGAGAAAAGGCAGGAGATTAGCCCAAGGCCTCACTCTGAGTCATAGTCAGAGGACTCAGTCCTGAGCTTTCTCCCTTCCCTCTCTCCATTCCCTCCCAGGTCATCTAATCTGATGACTCCTAAATGTATATTTCCAGCCTTTGACCTCTCCTCAGATTCCAAACTTCCTTAGTTGTATCAGGTAGGCAAGGCCAGGCTGTGCTGCAGTAACAAACATCCCTCCAATTTCGGAGGCTTAAAATCACACAGATGTATTTCTCATCCAATCTGTTGTTGCTGGTTGGCTGGGAGGTCTGATTAACACCACTCTCATTCCAGGGTCCAGGCTGATAGAACAGCTTTGTGGAGCCTTGCTGGTTGTTAAAGCAGAGGGACAAAGAGATCGAGTGAGTCAGGCACAGGCTCTTAAACTTCCGTCTAGAGGTGCTTATGTCACATTTGCCTATGTATTATTAGACAAAGCAAGTCACAGGACCTTACCCAAATTCAAGAGGGCAGAAAAGGACATCCAGCCATGTGCCAGGAGGAAAACAGGAAATATTTGGTGCCCAAGACAATAGCCAACCTTGTGTCAAACATCTCCATTGTGCATCCAGGAGGCAGCTCAGATTTAACAAGTTCATAACAGAACTTCCTCTCCCTCAAACCTATCCACCCCAGCCTTCCCTGTACTTGCAAATGGCACCTCTGTCCACTTGGCTAGTCCAGCTGGGAACTTGAGGGTTGTCCTGAACTCTCCCCTTTTCCCACCACCCACATCAAATCCATCACCAGCTCTGTTGACCCGCCCTCAACATGTATCTGTGTTCCATCTCCTTCTCTCCACTTCCACTGCCTCCTCCCTGGTCCAGCTGCCCTCAGCTCTCACCTGAACCCTGCAATGGCTCCTGCCAGGTCCCCTGCTCCCTCCTGCCTGCCACACTCTGTTACCCACAGCAGCGAGTGTGACCTTTAAACATGCACTGGGCTGGTTTGCTCTCCCGCTTAAAACCTTCCACAGGCTTCCACTGCTCCCAGAATGAACTATACAGTCCTCACCACATCCACGAGGTTGTGTGGGAACTAGGACCCATCTCCCGCCGACGTCTACAGTCTTGTCTCCTCCTTACCCTGTTCCCCTCCTCGGCCACCTTGGTCCTCAGGTCACTCCTAGTTTGTGCAGAGTGCTTTGTGTTCTCTGTCCCCAGTGCCTGGACGCAAGACCTCAGCTTCAAGTTCCCTCCTCAGAGGGGCTTCCCAGGACCACCCAGTGAGACGATCACCGCCCCCGCCCCCCGCACTCTTTACCATGTTCTTTCACCTATTTTCTTCACAGCGTTTAACACTTTCTGAAAATGGCTACGCTTATCGGCTCATTGGCATGTTTACTGTTGGTCTCCCCCCAACAAGGGTACAAGCTCTGTGCGGGCAGAACCTTGTCTCTTTGTGCATCTCTGCATCCCGGTGCTGTGCATGGTGCCAGGTGCATAGTAGGTGCTCAAGAGACCCTTGTTGAATGAGTGAACGAATGAGTCTGGTTCTGGAGCCCAGCCCTCCTTTCTCCTAGCACTGAGCTCTCCCTGTTCCATGGTTGTTGAGGAGAGGGAAGTTTTAAGCATAGTCAGGGGCTCATCCTGGCCCTGCCTGGTCCCTCCCAGGCTGGAGGGTACAGCAGATGCCTGTCCTCATGATCTCCGGACCCCTGTTCTCCTGACACAGACCTTTCCATGTATCATTCTTGCCTCCCCTCCCAGCCTCCCAAGCCTGGACAGAGCTGAACTGACTGTAGGAACTTACACATCTGAGCTCCAGCCAATGTGTTGGGAGGACAGAGGAGGATATGTCCAATGAAGGAGGTTTGTGCATAGTCCTTAGGGAGTTCCCAGTCTGAGGAGGGAGACATAGGCCTGTCCTAAACAGACCCCATCAGATGGGGGAGACAGCTCTGCTCTTCCAATCTGATGGGGAAGTCCTAGTCCTTGATAGGGTCAGGGCCCTCTGAGATAGGCCAGATACTGCTGAGGGGACTCTGGTCCCTGCAAACACGTGGAGCCCTAAGCTCACCGTGTCCCAACAGAAGCCATCAGAGGTGGCCCCTCTCGTAGACCCCTGGGCATGAGGCAGAGGGGCAACTTGAGGAAGATGGAGCTGCCCTTCCCAAGTGGGGAGACCTGGAGGAGAGCTCCCCTCAAAGGCACAGTCCTTCCCTGGATGCTCCTACCCTGGGAGAGGGAGGGAATGATCCCAGTCTCACTTATTACCAGAGATGTCCTGTGTCATCATGGACCAGTCCCTGCCCCTCTCTGGCCCATCTCCTCATCCCTGGCTCAGGGCTGGGGCTGGTGACACCTAATGCTGCCTCTACCTCCACTCTGGAATCTCTTTCCTCCTATCCTCACCTTGCCTCCTTGCCCCACCTCTCTCACTCCATCACCCCTGGTTCTTGACCCCGCTCTTGAGGAAACAGAAACTTAGCTAATTTCCTGGGTCCATGAAACACCCATGGGGAGGTGGGTGGGCGGCCCCCGCTTCCACTCCATCACCCTTCCTAATGTATCCCCTGACACTTTCAAATTTATTTTTCAATTCCTTTACTACTAGAAATGATGATTAAATCCCACCGTAAATACCGCTTTACCAAACTGAATTAATCACGGGCAGGAGGGGCAAGCAGGTTCCAGCAGCCTGATCAGAGCATCACAGCAGTTTACCCTTCGTCCTCACCAGGTCTCTGCGGGGGGCTGGGAGGGCTCTGGGGCTTCCTAGAAGATCTGAGTCCAGGCCTCTCTGCCCTTTTGCAGCCTCTCTTTTGTGGTGGAGTATGAGGGGAAGGACCTTGCCCAAGGTCATTCACCCCATCGGGAGAGAGTCACAGGAGACACCAGCCCCTTGTCCCTGAGCCTGGATCCTCCTTTGATCCCATCCTCAGCCTCATCAGGGTAGACGCTCCAAGATGGAAAGTGAATGTAACATGGGGAAGTTTGGCACTTTCCAGGCCGCTATGGGACCAGGGCTCCTGCAGGCAAGGATGGGGCACCCCATGATCACAGAACCTGGGCTGCCAGGGGTCCTAGATGGGTGTGGGTCAACTTTCCCTGTCCCCCACAACCAACTCCATTACCCCTTCTCTGATGTGGTCGTTCATTTATTGATCCAACCAAACTCTGAATTAATCTCAGGTCTCTGCTTCTTTTCTCCATCTCCCAGACCCCAGCCACAGCCCGTTCCCCCTCACCTGTGTTACTCCCATGGCCTCTCACTGGTCTCCCCATTCCATGTCTGCTCCCCATCCATTCCCCATCCCTCAGCTTAGTCTTCCTCTCAAAATGCAAATATCACCCTGTCATTTCATGGCTCAAAACCCAGCAGTGCCTCCCTCTGCTCTTGGGATAAACCACAGCCCTTCAGGGCCCATAAGGACTGGGGTGACCTGGCCCCAACCAGCCACTCTGCCCTTCTGCTCCTGTTCAGGTTGATACCTCCCCTCCTTAGGGAACCTTCTCTGACCACCGTAGCTCAATCTAAATGAGCCCCTCCCTCCTAAGATTCTCTCTCAAATCCATTTCCTTTCCTTCAGAGCACTTAATACGAGTTATAATCGCACACTAATTTTTGAAATTGTTTAACAGGCTCCTCGGGGGAGGGACTTGGTCTCACTCACTCAGCAGGTGCTCAGTGCAGATTTCTGAATGAGTGAATGAATGGAAAATCCCTCTTGGATGGCAAACTCACAGTATGCCAGGCTGGGGCTGGGGCTGGGCTCTGGAGCTGGAGTGATGAAGCAGACTTGGTCTCAGCCTAGCTGGGCTCTAAGGGATGAGTAGGAGTCTTCCCTGCATTGAAAACCAGGGGTTGATGTGCCAAGATTCTGATATGCCTCCCATGACCCCTTGCCAGCCACCCCAAGAGGAAGCCCTTGCCCTTTTCAAAGTGATTACTTTAGTGGTTCAGATCAGTGAGGGTTACTATGAATAGATAAGAGTCGGGTCTCGGGGTGAGGCCAACCTGGATCTGAATCCTGGTTCTGTTCTTGGCGCTATGTGACCCTGGGCAGGTCACTCAGCCTCTGAGCCTCCATCTCCCACTCTGTTAACCGCAGACCCTTGCATTGGTGTTCCTTCAGGATTGGGCCCACTGTGATGGAGGTGAACATGATGAGCACCTTCTTCCTGATGGAGGAGACACACCCAGGCAGACAGCCAGGAACATCAAGCACAGCAGAAGTGTCCTAAGGGAGGGGCAGAGTAAGGGGCCCAGGAACCTGGTGCAAGAAAGGTCGAGGGAGGCTTCCTGGAGGGGGCGGCATGTGAGAGCTCCCTGCCTCTAGCACCTATGACTGTGTGTGTGTGTGTGTGTGTGTGTGTGTGTGTGTGCCTTTTTCCCTCTCTACTAGTTCCTACTCTTGACAGTCCCTCCCTTCAGTCTCTCTGTGCCCTAATAGAAGGTCTGAGGGACACCACCCTGTTCCAAGGAATGCAACTCTGACCCCTCCAAGGAACTCCAGGTCACCCCTCTAAATGACCGCTCAGAATGCCTTCCCTCCAGTTTGGCAACTCATGGCGCCAGATGCCAGCTGCTGACTCTCTCCAGACACCCCCTACCCCAGCCCAGTGCAGGTGTCTCAGGCATTGGGTGGGGGGGAAGCTGGAGTGCAGGGTAAGCTGGCTCCTGAGTAGGTTTCACCCCTTGGACAAGGGGCTGAAATGAGAACTTCCAGATGAGGCCTGGCATGTTCCCCCTTCTTCACCCCTTCTGCTCAGCCTGGCAGCATCTTGATCAGTGGCTGCTGTGACCCCATCATCCTCTGGGGGCCACGGTCTGGGGAAGGAACCCTGGGCCCTGTCATGGACTTGGAGCTGGGAGCTCCTTTATCCTTCCGTGTTCAGATGGGGAAACTGAGAACAGTGAGGAAAGCAGCTTGCCCGAGGCCACACAGCAAATTGATGACTATTCATTTCTATTGATGTTTGTGCTCCTGATGAAGAAACTTTCAATGATGATAATAATAACCAGGGATTGGGTGCCTAATGTGTGCCAGGCACATACTGAGCTCTTTACAGGCATGATTTCATTTTGCCTTCACAACATCCATGATTATGCCCATTTTACAGATGAGGAAACAGAGGTATAGAGAGTGAAGGGACTTGTCCAAGATCACTGTCAGCTAAGAGACACAGAACTGGGATGTGGTGTAGGTATACCAACCCCAGAGACTGTCCCTGAGCCATTCTCTCTTGGACGTGGCTACAGGTGTGATCAGGAAGAATAATAATGTTAATAATTGTAACAACAATAATAAATTTTTTTATTTAGTTTTTACTGTTGGAAGGGGGAGTAAATTTGGAAGTAAGTGGCACTTTAAGAGCCCCTCCCATCTCCAAGGACCATGTCAACCTCTTTCCCCAGGATCTAGATGAACAATAGCAATCACAAGCATGTACTGAGTGTCTGCTGTGTGCCAGAACCTGTTCTAAGGGCTTTACATGGAATAACTACTCTAATCCTCACCACAGCCCTGATAGACAACCAAGAATGTGAGCGTTGATGGGAACTGGGTGATCTAAACCTCACCTCCATCTACAGATGGGGAAACAGAGGCCCAGAGAAGCAAAGTTATACTTGCCAGCAAGGTCTGGACAGCACAAGGCTTTCCCCAGCTAGCAGCCTCCCCCTTTGGCCGCCCCTCCACCTCCTTCAGCCCTGGTGTTCACCTGCCTCCTCCTCACTCCCCTCCATAGAGGGCCTCCCGGGACACAGGTGCCCACTGCCTACAGGCTACCTGCTTGGGGAGGTGACTCAGCACACGAGGCAGAAAACAGACTAAACAAGCATGTACATCTGAGACAGCTGAGAGCTGGAGCCTTCAGGGACACGGCAGGCAGCAGGTAGGGTGTGGCCTGTGTGCCCCATGTCTCCCCTGCTCTGGCAGGGACTTGTGGACAGCCTTCCTGATGATGTTGTCAGGTGACCCTGATGGACAAAGTTGGAGGGGGACAGAGAAGGTTCAGGAAACTGAAAAATTCCAGGATGGCCAATTGAATGAGTAGGACACACTGAGGCTTTGGAGTTAGAATGAGATGGGATGGAGTCCCAACTCTACCCCTCACTTGCTGTGCAACTCTGGGTGTGTCACACGACCTCCCCAGGCCTTGGTTAAAGATGCTCATCCATAAAATGCTCATCCATAAAATGCTGATCTAGCTAACCCTTAGGATTGAACAGAGGAGTGGCCTGAGGCAGGGGTCAGCAAACAGCAGCTTCATTATTATTATTATCAACATCAGATGACAGGGAGGAGGACTTGCTGGCAGCTTTCAGTTCCTCACAGGCACCATGCTCCTACCCACTGCAGGACCTTTGCACATGCTGTTTCCTCTGCCTGGAATGCCCTGCCTGCCTTGCTAATGCTTTCTCATTCTTCAGACACCAGCTCAGATGTGACTTCCTCAGGGATAGGTCCCTCTGTGATTCATACCCATCACAGCCCTTCTAATTTCCCCTCATAACACTTACCCCAGTTGGTAATTATCTATTTTGGATGATTATTTCATTAATATCTATTCCCCTGAAACATCATGATAAATGGAGAAAATACTGACGTTGTCAAGGATTTCATTTACTTGGATCCACAATTAACTCCCACAGAAGCAGCAGTCAAGAAATCAAATGATGTATTGCATTGGGCAAATCTGCTGCAAAAGACCTCTTTAAAGGGTTAAAAAGCAAAGATGTCACCCTGAGGACTAAAGTGCACTGAACCCAAGCCATGGTATTTTCAATCACCTCATATGCATGCAAAAGCTGGTCAATGAATAAGGAAGACCAAAGAAGAATTGATGCCTTTGAATTATGGTGTTGGTGAAGAATATTGAATACACCATGGACTGCCAGAAGAAGGAACAAATCTGTCTTGGAACAAGTACAGCCAGAATGCTCCTTAGAAGCGAGGATGGAGAGACTTCATCTCACGTACTTTGGACATGTTGTCAGGAGGGACCAGTCCCTGGAGAAGGACATCATGCCTGATAAAGTAGAGGGTCAAGAAAAAGAGGAAGACCCTCAAGGAGGTGGACTGGCACAGTGGCTGCAACAATGGACTCAAGCATAGCAAAGATTGTGATGCTGGCGCAGGACCGGGCAGTGTTTCTTTCTGTTGTACATAGGGTTGCTATGAGTCGGAACCACCTCGACGGCACCTAACAACAGCAACAATCCCCTTGCTAGACTTTGACCTCCAGGTGGGCAATAGCCATGTCTGTTTCACTCCTTCCAGTACCCCAGTGTCCAGCTCTGTGCCTGCCATGTAGTAGGTGCTCAATAAATATTTATGGAAGGGGTGCAGAGAGCTTTTAGGGGAGTTATGTTTCCCTGAGGAAATGCGCCCATCCCTGGTCCTGACCCACATCTCCTGACTCCGTTGGCACTGCATCCCACTCCTCTATTTGACCGCATCTGCAACTGCTGAGTGACTGACTCAGAAGGGTTAACAACCCCGGTTGCTGGATCTGCAGAGGCTGCCTGGTTGGCTGAGCACCATAATTAAGCTTGCACAGGGGATGAGCTCGCTGCTGGTGGTGGGGAGCAGTGGGGGACCCTCTCAGGGAGGCCTGGGCTCTATGGGAGAGTCAAAGTGAAGCCCCCTTCCAGACCCCCGTGTACTTGTTCAAAGTGGGGCCGCACCCCTCTCGCCTCCCCCATCTTTAAAGCAGCCCTGTGAGCAGGCTGCTGTCTCACAGAAGAAGAAGAGGTCTAGAGAGGGAAGTGAAAGGTCCAAGGTCACACAGCTGTTTGGTGATGGAGCTGGACTCCAGGCTTCTGTGTTTCCTCCTCTGTCTCATGCTGCATCCCTCATCTTTCCCCAGCTTTCATATCCCCTGAGTGTTTCCACCCACCCTGAACCCCAGCAGGAAGCCCCGCCTGCCCTCCAGCCCAGGGGTATCAATTAGGTCCTATCAGGAGACAGAAACCACACAGGACTTTGAACAGGGAAAGCTGAGTACAAATAATTATTAATTCTAACATCGAATTGGAATAACAAGGGATTAGCTAGTAAGAACTGAGGAGAATTCTAAAGGATTCAGGAATAGCTGATATTCCTAGGGCTCAGAAAGCCCTAAGGAAGAGGGCCCCCAGGGCTGAGACACAGACCTTGTTGGAGAGGACTCAGCCATGGCTCACTGAATGGCAGCGAAGTCTCTGTGGTGCTACGTGGGCAGAACATGCTGGAATCTACCATCCATAACTTGCCAGAAATCTGCTCTCTAGGGGGCCAGGGAAAGCTGCCATACGGAGGTGCCTCCCTGAAGGCATTCCTCTATGAAACTACCCAAGGGGGCCACTGGGGGAAGCTGCTGGCAGCTGGGTGTGCTGATCCCTGTGCACTGCAGAGATCTGGTACTGAGGAGCCATCTGAGCTGCAGCTGTGCACTGGGGAGCCGTGTGAGCTGCAGGAACTGGGCACTGGGGAGCCTTCTGAGCTACAGGAGCTGGGTGCTGGGGAGTTGTGTGTGCTGCAGGAGCCAGGCTCTGGGGAGTTGTATGTGCTGATGGAGCTGGGCACTGGGGAACCACCTATGCTGCAGGAGCTAGGCACTAGAGAAGCCATGAGTGCTGCAGGAGCTGGGTGCTGGGGAGTTGTGTGTGCTGCAGGAGCTGGGCGCTGGGGAGTTGTGTGTGCTGCAGGAGCTGGGCGCTGGGGAGTTGTGTGTGCTGCAGGAGCTGGGCGCTGGGGAGTTGTGTGTGCTGCAGGAACTGAGTGCTGGAGAAGCCGTGAGTGCTGCAGAGAAGCCACATAAGGGCTGGGTGATGGAGAAACCACCTGTGCTATGGAAGTCAGGTGCTGGGGACGCCGCAAACACGGCAGGAGCTAGGTGCTAGAAAATCCATGAGCACTATAAGACCTGGGCACTGGCAAAGCCACTTCCGCTGCAATAGCCTGCTGAGGGAGGGGAACACCAGGACTAGAAAGGAAGCCACCACCCATCTGTCAGTTTGTCATACTGTGGTGGCCTGTGTGTTGCAATGATGCTGATATCTATGCCACCAGTATTTCACATACCAGCAGGGTCATCCATGGTGGACAAGTTTCAGCAGAGGTTCCATACTAAGACAGACGAGAAAGAAAGGCCTGATGATTCGCTTCCAAAAATCAGCCAATGAAAGCCCTATGAATCACAGCAGAGTATTGTCTGATACGGTGCTGAAGACGAGCCCCCCGATTGGAAGGCATTACACAATGAATGGCTGCTGCAATGGACTCAAACACGCCAACGATCATGAAGATGGTACAGGACCCAGCAGTGTTTCATTCTGTTGTTCATGGGGTCACTGTGAGTCGAGTCAACTCCACAGCAGTTAACAATATCTGGAAGGTAAACCGTCCTCCTCCGGCAATGTTTCTCCACTGCCCTCTGCTGACCAAGTTTAACATTATCCAACTAGCAAATGAAAAACATTTAGAGGGTGCCCATTTCCACTTTCACAGATCAGGCAACAAAGGGTGAATTGGAGCTGAGAGGCAATAAATTTATAACTGGCACAGAACACGCCTTTAGCTACTCGTCCCCCATTTGCACTCTTTTATACACCTTTGATTCCCATGCAACAGCAAAAGAACTCTTTATTTCCCCCTAACAAGATACAACGCTCTGTCTTACAAGAAAGAACAAGACGTTTCTCCAAAATGAGGAGACACACACCCTCAAGGCTCACTGCATCCATCGCTAGCCATGACTTACTCCTCAGATTCAGTCCCAGTCCACCGGCTGTTCTGTTACCTAAAGACTAAATTCTCAAGTTAACTTCCAGTAACTTGTATATAAAATAAAAATGGGAAAAAGTAGCAGAAGAAAATAGTTAGCATATAGAAGTAAAATGAACAAGCATGCTACTAAAATATACAAAGCTACTACCGTCCTCATTTCTCTAATGGGTCATGAAGCCATAACTGATATCTATGGCTTTCTTCTTCCACCACTATTCCATACCTCCCTGCCCCACCACACTCACATACACATTCAGCCAAAACCTTAGGTATTCATGGTTCTTACCTAGTGGAGTGACCCCAACCTTCATTACTGAAGGATCTGAGTCCTCAATCATCCTGTCTTTTTGGGGAGTGGTAGTGTTACTGTAGTTTTCCATTAACCTCTACCTCCAGGTATGGAAGTACTAAGGGGCACCTCGGAGAATCCTCTAAGTTCCAGATATATTTCCCCTGCCCCTTTGTGTAGCAACAACCCAGTTACCTCTTGTAACTGGAATCAATCAACCCAGATGTTAGATTAACCTCTTTCTTGCCTATTGGTTCAGTGGCATAAGGAGCCCAAATTGGCCAGGTGACAATCTCGCCTTCCAATTCAGTGGAACCATTGTTGTGTCCCTTGGTAGAGGGCTTAATTCCCTTGGAAATTAAGCCCTCCAAGTCAGCAGACTACAAAGTTGCCACAACGTGACAGGAAACAAAAATTCCGTGAGTGGGTTATCAGGTGTAATAGTGATAGGAGCTACATCCACCGCTTGTTTCCCGAGCCCCTGTGTTCTGGCTATGGGGGAGATAGCACTATATCATGGTCTCTGATTCAAATGTATTCTGCATCCTGTAAAACAGCACCTATGTTTTCAGGATGTTGTCATCAGCTGAGTCTTCAATAAGCCATTACATATTTCAATTAATTTGGCCATTTCCAGGTATGTGATTTGAAAAAAAAAAACCTAGTCGCCATCCAGTCAGTTTCATCTCATGGTGACCCCGTGTGTTTCAGGTACAACCGTGTTCCAGAGGGTTTTCAATGGCTGTGATCTTTTGAAAGTAGATTGCCAGCATTTTCTTCTGAGGCGCCTGTGGTTAGTACTACCTTTTGGTTAGTAACTGAGGGCTTAACAGTTTGTACCATCCAGTTGATTCCATGAGCATGAGCCAATTGCTGCACTTCCTTCACTGTGAGATAAGGTTCTTGATCAGAAGCAGTGTTGTGAGGAATGTTATGAGGGTGGGCAAGGCATTCTCTGAGACCATGGATGGTAGGAAGAAGCATAATAAGCAGGGATGGAAAATCCATATTCAGAATATGTATCTATTTCAGTGAGGATGAATCTCTGCGAAGAGGTCCAAAATAACCAATTTGCTACCAGGTGCTGGTGGTCCCCTGGGAAATGGTGCCATGTCTGGGATTCGGTGCTGGTCTCTACTGTTGGCCCATTAGGCACTCAACAGTAGCATTATCCAGGTTGGCCTGGATAAGGGAAGGTCCAAGCTGATAAGCCCGTGCATAGTGTCCATCCCTGCCACCATGGCTGCTTTGTTCATGGGCCCACTGAGCAAGCATTGGGGTGGCTG
>NW_004443951.1:27408790-27410553 GCF_000243295.1 Trichechus manatus latirostris | reverse complement strand
TTGAAAACCCTATGGAGCACAGTTCTACTCTGACACACATGGAGTCACCATAAGTCATAATCTGGTTTGATTTGGTTTTGGGGGAGTCTGACACACTCCAACCTCTGGTAACCATGTCCACGTTGGTTCACACACCACCTCCTTTCCCACCTTCACTGAACCACCTCCTCAGTCAGGCCTGAGCTGACCACCACCAAGAGCTGCCCCACTCCATCCTCACATAATGCTGGGGCCTAAATCGCCACTCCAATTCTTGGGGGACTCCAGCAAGGCTCAGAGCGGACATGGCTGGTCCCGTCATTGCCCTCGGCTCTTCCCTTCTCTCCCTGACCCTCTGTCCTCTCTCCCTGGGCACCAGCTTATGTTCAAAAATCTTGACCCCCAACCCCAGGCACAGAGGACAGAAGACGGGCACAGCCTCCGGGGGCCCCTGCTGGGAGGACCTGCTGCATTCTCACACCAGCTGGCTAGGAGGGAGGGGGGTCTGTGAGCCCCTGACCACAGCCTTCAGCTCCATCCCTCTGCTGTGGTAGGGAGAAATCTGGGAAGCCCTCCCGATGTTTACGACTCAGCAGACCCAGCTGTGAGTCACCACCTCGGCCACGGCCCCTGCTCTGTTCATGCCGGGCTTCAGTCTAGCCATGGGTATGACAGGCCTGTGGTCAGTCAGGGCCAGACTCGGCGACTCTATTTTCTCTCATTACAGCTGCCCCGATCTCACCTCAAGGCTACAGGTCCTGTCTGAGGTTCAGGGAGAGTCAGAAAATTAACTGCTGATATTTGCTTTTCACTTTCAGTTACCAGGAGGCAGGGTCTGATGAGAAGTTCCAAAACCCTGAGTTCGAGGCCCTTGAACAAAGATCACGCTTATTGAAAGCTGACTTTATGCCAGGCACACACTCTTCATTGGCATCACCTCAGTTAACTCTCAAGCACACACACGAGGCGTTGTTATTCTCCTGATGTGGCTGATGAGGAAACTGAGGCACAGAGAGGTTTGTTGGCCCACACCTGGCACGTGGTGGCGTCAGTGCAGAGCTAGGCTGTGGGCTCCGAGCCGCCGCCTGCCTGCTGCTATCCCTCTGGCACCTCCCGCTCAGCCCAGGCTCTGAACCACCACCAAGCTCCTTGGCAGTAAGTACAACTGGGGCTCCGTCAGAGCAAACCTGGGCAACAGAAATCCCGTCCAATCACCCGGCATGGTGGGGTTGGCAACTGTGGTCCAGGCTGCTGTGAAAGCTCAGGGGACAGACTGTGGACGGAGCCACTCACTCAGACCACGTGTCTGTGACGAACTGCAACTTACTCTAAATCGCGTCACACCTACTCTGCTCCTTAAATTTGGAAGTGGCCTTTGGCCAAAAGCAATAAAGTTCTGACCTAGGAAAGTTAAAAGGACTTGGGAATTACAAGCCCCGAGCCCCAGCCTGATATATGGATGAGGACAAAACGACCTCGGCAGCAGAAAGGGAAAGAAAGAGAAAATGATAACAGCGATTTTCCTTCCGGCTCGTTCTCCTCCCGGGTCTCCATTAACCTCCACAGGCCAGAGCCCTGACCTGCAAATTGGAGGAGGAAAATGAGGTGGGGATCAGGGCTAGGGCAGGTGGGGGTGGGTATCCCAGGAGCAGGCACGTGCAGAGTCTCGGAACCACTTTGTCCTGGCCGATGCCCAGCTGCCCCAGCCGTGAGCACCTGGCAGCCAGGTGCAGAGGGGTGGCTGCCAACCCCACCAAAGTCTAAGCAATGCTTCTCAGTATGTC
>NW_004443951.1:27405410-27406714 GCF_000243295.1 Trichechus manatus latirostris | reverse complement strand
TGAGTTCATTTCTAAGTCTTAGTTCCCCTCTGTGAGATGGGACAGCCGTGACTCACACAGAATCGTGCTCAGTGAGTGGTCACGCTGTTATTTAGTTATTTAAAGATGGGGGTGCTTCCTGGGCAGGGGTCTCCCCTCTGTGGCCTCCCCCCTCCCACAGAGCTGGGTGATGTGGGGGAGGAGATGAACAATCTCACTGGGCTCCACCCTTCTCGCTCTACCCTGGGAGCCAGGCTGCCACTAGAGCTCAAGTCTGCTCTGCTCTCCCACTGCCTGAGGTTCTGTAACACCAGCCCCCAACACCCTGAACATGAGGAGGCCTGTGGGGCCCAGCGCTGCCTCTGGTGGGCTCATCCTGTCTAATCCAGGGGTCTGCAGTAGGGACCCATGTGTGTGCTTGTATAAGCCTCGTTCTCCAGCATCAGTTTATCAGTGATAAAAGGAGTGTTTGCTCTCCATCTGCCAGGCCCTGGACCCTCTGAACCAGAAGCGGGGCAGCTTTTATCAGGACCCCTAGGGCCCCAGCATTATCACCACAAGGGCTGTGAGCTTGGGGCATCACTGATAAAGCAGCCATCACCAGGTCTGTTTCTAGGGTGTCCACTTCCTGAAGGCAACACCTACATGCTCATCTTCACCACTGTAACTCCAGCCCCCAGCACAGTGCCTGGCACATAGTAGATGTTCAATAAAGATTGCTGAACAAGTTAATTTTACCACCATGACAAGGATATGAATAAGGGCTCTGGGAGTCCAGAATGGGGGCACATAACTCATTTTGGAGTAGGGCGAGCGTTGAGGGATGCTGGGAGGCTGGCTCTTGAGCTGAATCTTCAGCGAGAGGCAGGAGAAACCAGTCAAGGCAGAGGTGACAGAAAGATCAGGTGTGTCGGGAACTAAAGGGCAGCTTCACAGCCAAGTGTGATTTGAGAAACAGTAGGAGATGAGGTTGGGAAGTCCTCAGGGTCCAGATAATGAAGGGACTTGAATGCCAGGCCAAAGAGTTCCACATCTTTCTGGGTTTACTAAAAAAAAAACCTGTTGCCATCGAGTCAATTCTGATTCATGGCGACCCCATGTGTGCTTAGTAGAAATGCATTCCATAGGCCTTTAAAGGCTGTGACCTTTCAGAAGCAGATTGCCAGGCTTTTCTTCTGAGGTGCCTATGAGTATGTTTGAACTGCCAACCTTCTGGTTAGTAGTTGAGCGCTTAACCATTTGTACTATCCAGGGACTCCTAGGGACCACTATAGAGTCATTTTTCCCCAATATTTATGGGGTGTCTATTGTTCTTCAGGCACTGT
>NW_004443951.1:27402372-27403838 GCF_000243295.1 Trichechus manatus latirostris | reverse complement strand
TTAGACAGAGACTGAGGGCCAGGGAGACGCCTATGCCTGACCCACAAATTTGGGACTTGCCAACCTCCACAACCACATGAGCTATTTCCTTTATATGATTTGTGAGTTCTGTGTGAGATTTTGCAGTGAATAAGGGAACCCAAAGACGGGAGGGAGAGTACTGAGGGGACAGGGATTAGTTGATGTTAGAGATGATAGAGTGGTACAGCAGCTTGGAAAAGTTGGACATTTGGGACATCCTAAATCTCTGCCTTATAGGAACCAGCCTTGTGCTGATCCTTATAAAAGAAATTATTCATTTAATTCATATCATCAAAGTTCTAGAAGGAGAGGGAGAAAGAGTAGAGCTGAAAGAGTATTTGAAGAAATAATAGCTGACAACTTTCCAAATATGGCAAAACACACAAATCTATAGAAACAAAAAATTGAGCAAACACCACACAGGATAGGCAGAAGAAAAAAAAATCCACACAAAGATAATAAAACTTTTAAAAACTAAAGACAAAGGAATCAGCCAGAAAACAGTATTTCCCATAGGGGAAAACCTGTTCCAACAACAGCACATTTCTCCTCAGAATCCATGGAGGAAAGAATGAAGTGGTGCAATATTTTTCAAGTGCTGAAGTAAAAGAACTATCAACCACAAATTCTATATCCATTGAAACTATCCCGAAGGAATGAAGAGAAAATAAAAACATTTTCAGACAAAGAGAACTTTAAAAAATTGTCTCTGGCAGATCTATCCTTAAAGATTGGCTAAAGGAATTTCTTCAAACAGAAAGGAAATGATAAAACATGGAGACTTGAGGCACCAGGAAAGAAGAAGGAATAATAGAAAGAAAAGACCTATATGTACACACAGTAGACTATCTTTTTCCTTATGAGTTTTATAAACAATATTTGATTACTGAAATAAAAATCATAACACCATCTGTCTTAGTTACCTAGTGTTGCTATAACAGAAATACCACAAGTGGGTGGCTTTAACAAACAGAAACTTATTTTCTCACAGTTTAGAAGGCTAGAAGTCCTAATTCAAAGCGCTAGCTCTAGGGGAAAGGTTTCTCTTTCTACTGGCTCTGGAGGAAGGTCCTTGTCTCTTCAGTTTCTGCCTCCTGGTTCCTTGGAGATCTCCATGCATCTATTTTACCCCATCTCTCTTCTGCTAGCTTGTTTAATCTCTTTTATATCTCAAAGGAGACTGACTCAAGATAAACCCTACACTAATCCTGCCTCATTAACATAACAAAGACAACCCATTCCCAAATGGGATTTATAACCACAGGCATAGGGGTTAGGATTTACAACATTTATTTTGGAGGCGGGGGGACATAATTCAATCCATAACATCATCTGATCCGCAAGCCAATGCTATTTAAATGAAAATGGTATTTTAAAATACAGCTACAATCAAGAAAGTGTAGTACTGATGGAGAGATAAACACATAGATCAATAGAACAGGCTA